>NW_026683138.1:600000-915362 GCF_027887145.1 Ammospiza caudacuta | reverse complement strand
CTTCGCAGCTGCTGTGTTCTTGGAACTCAGGGCTTTCTGGTTAATAGACCCTTACCCTAGGCGTAACTCAAACCTTAACCCTAGGAAGGAAAATCAGCCTATGGTTCGGGATGCTCTCATGGAAATATCAGTGGTGGCAGCCATGTTGCGTCACTTTTGCGCTCCCCTTGGGATGCCTTTCGCAGCTGCAGTGTGCCTGGAGCCCAGGGCTTCCTGGTTTTAAAAGTCCTAGGCCTAAGCCTAACAGTAACCCTAGGAAGGTAAATCAGCCGGGTATTAGGGTTCTTCCTAAGGGAAAAGCCGTGAAAGCAGCCATGTTGTGGCACTTCTGCACTCCCTTTGGGATGCCTTTGGCAGATGAAGTAAGCCTGGAACTCAGGGCTTCCTGGTTAAAGAAATCCGAGCCCTAGGCTGAACCCCAACCCTAACCCTAGGCAGATAAACCAACCTAGGTATAGGGATGGTGCCAAGGAAAAAGCTGAGAAAGCTGCCATGTTGTTGCACTTTTGTACTCCCCTTGGGATGCCTTGAACAGCTGCAGTGTGCCTGGAGCTAAGGGCTTCCTAGTTTTAAAAATCCTAGCCCTAGGCCTAAGCCTAACAGTAACCCTGGGAAGGCAAATCAGCCTGGTGTTAGGCGTCTTGCCAAGGAAAAAGCCGTGAAAGCAGCCATGTTGTGGCACTTTTGCACTCCCTTTTGGATGCCTTTCACAGCTCCAGTGTGCCTGGAACTCAGGGCTTCCTGATTTTAAAAATCCTAGCCCTAGGCCGAACCTCAAACCTAAGACGAGAAAGGCAAATCAGCCAGGAATTAGGCATGTCCCCAAGGAAAAAGCTGTGGAGGCAGGCATGTTGTGGTACTTTTGCGCTCTTCTTGGCTAGTCCTTCGCAGCTGCTGTGTTCTTGGAACTCAGGGCTTTCTGGTTAATAGACCCTTACCCTAGGCGTAACTCAAACCTTAACCCTAGGAAGGAAAATCAGCCCATGGTTCGGGATGGTCTCATGGAAATATCAGTGGTGGCAGCCAAGTTGCGTCACTTTTGCGCTCCCCTTGGGATGCCTTTTGCAGCTGCAGTGTGCCTGGAGCCCAGGGCTTCCTGGTTTTAAAAGTCCTAGGCCTAAGCCTAACAGTAACCCTAGGAAGGTAAATCAGCCGGGTATTAGTGTTCTTCCTAAGGGAAAAGCCATGAAAGCAGCCATGTTGTGGCACTTCTGCACTCCCTTTGGGATGCCTTTGGCAGATGAAGTAAGCCTGGAACTCAGGGCTTCCTGGTTAAAGAAATCACAGCCCTAGGCTGAACCCTAACCCTAACCCTAGGCAGATAAATCAGCCTAGGTATAGGGATGGTGCCAAGGAAAAAGCTGTGAAAGCTGCCATGTTGTTGCACTTTTGTACTCCCCTTGGGATGCCTTGAACAGCTGCAGTGTGCCTGGAGCCCAGGGCTTCCTAGTTTTAAAAATCCTAGCCCTAGGCCTAAGCCTAACAGTAACCCTGGGAAGGTAAATCAGCCTGGTGTTAGGCGTCTTGCCAAGGAAAAAGCCGTGAAAGCAGCCATGTTGTGGCACTTTTGCACTCCCTTTTGGATGCCTTTCACAGCTCCAGTGTGCCTGGAACTCAGGGCTTCCTGCTTTTAAAAATCCTAGCCCTAGGCCGAACCCCAACCCTAAGACGAGAAAGGCAAATCAGCCAGGAATTAGGCATGTCCCCAAGGAAAAAGCTGTGGAGGCAGGCATGTTGTGCTACTTTTGCGCTCTTCTTGGCTAGTCCTTCGCAGCTGCTGTGTTCTTGGAACTCAGGGCTTTCTGGTAAATAGAAACCTTACCCAAAGCGTAACTCAAACCTTAACCCTAGGAAGGAAAATCAGCCTATGGTTCGGGATGGTCTCATGGAAATATCAGTGGTGGCAGCCAAGTTGCGTCACTTTTGCGCTCCCCTTGGGATGCCTTTCGCAGCTGCAGTGTGCCTGGAGCCCAGGGCTTCCTGGTTTTAAAAGTCCTAGGCCTAAGCCTAACAGTAACCCTGGGAAGGTAAATCAGCCGGGTATTAGGGTTCTTCCTAAGGGAAAAGCCGTGAAAGCAGCCATGTTGTGGCACTTTTGCACTCCCTTTTGGATGCCTTTCACAGCTCCAGTGTGCCTGGAACTCAGGGCTTCCTGGTTTTAAAAGTCCTAGGTCTAAGCCTAACAGTAACCCTAGGAAGGTAAATCAGCCGGGTATTAGGGTTCTTCCTAAGGGAAAAGCCGTGAAAGCAGCCATGTTGTGGCACTTCTGCACTCCCTTTGGGATGCCTTTGGCAGATGAAGTAAGCCTGGAACTCAGGGCCTCCTGGTTAAAGAAATCACAGCCCTAGGCTGAACCCTAACCCTAACCCTAGGCAGATAAATCAGCCTAGGTATAGGGATGGTGCCAAGGAAAAAGCTGTGAAAGCTGCCATGTTGTTGCACTTTTGTACTCCCCTTGGGATGCCTTGAACAGCTGCAGTGTGCCTGGAGCTAAGGGCTTCCTAGTTTTAAAAATCCTAGCCCTAGGCCTAAGCCTAACAGTAACCCTGGGAAGGTAAATCAGCCTGGTGTTAGGCGTCTTGCCAAGGAAAAAGCCGTGAAAGCAGCCATGTTGTGGCACTTTTGCACTCCCTTTTGGATGCCTTTCACAGCTCCAGTGTGCCTGGAACTCAGGGCTTCCTGATTTTAAAAATCCTAGCCCTAGGCCGAACCTCAAACCTAAGACGAGAAAGGCAAATCAGCCAGGAATTAGGCATGTCCCCAAGGAAAAAGCTGTGGAGGCAGGCATGTTGTGGTACTTTTGCGCTCTTCTTGGCTAGTCCTTCGCAGCTGCTGTGTTCTTGGAACTCAGGGCTTTCTGGTTAATATAACCCTTACCCTAGGCATAAATCAAACCTTAACCCTAGGAAGGAAAATCAGCCTATGGTTCGGGATGGTCTCATGGAAATATCAGTGGTGGCAGCCAAGTTGCGTCACTTTTGCGCTCCCCTTGGGATGCCTTTCGCAGCTGCAGTGTGCCTGGAGCCCAGGGCTTCCTGGTTTTAAAAGTCCTAGGCCTAAGCCTAACAGTAACCCTAGGAAGGTAAATCAGCCGGGTATTAGGGTTCTTCCTAAGGGAAAAGCCGTGAAAGCAGCCATGTTGTGGCACTTCTGCACTCCCTTTGGGATGCCTTTGGCAGATGAAGTAAGCCTGGAACTCAGGGCTTCCTGGTTAAAGAAATCCAAGCCCTAGGCTGAAGCCTAACCCTAACCCTAGGCAGATAATTCAGCCTAGGTATAGGGGTGGTGCCAAGGAAAAAGCTGTGAAAGCTGCCATGTTGTTGCACTTTTGTACTCCCCTTGGGATGCCTTGAACAGCTGCAGTGTGCCTGGAGCTAAGGGCTTCCTAGTTTTAAAAATCCTAGCCCTAGGCCTAAGCCTAACAGTAACCCTGGGAAGGTAAATCAGCCTGGTGTTAGGCGTCTTGCCAAGGAAAAAGCCGTGAAAGCAGCCATGTTGTGGCACTTTTGCACTCCCTTTTGGATGCCTTTCACAGCTCCAGTGTGCCTGGAACTCAGGGCTTCCTGCTTTTAAAAATCCTAGCCCTAGGCCGAACCCCAACCCTAAGACGAGAAAGGCAAATCAGCCAGGAATTAGGCATGTCCCCAAGGAAAAAGCTGTGGAGGCAGGCATGTTGTGGTACTTTTGCGCTCTTCTTGGCTAGTCCTTCGCAGCTGCTGTGTTCTTGGAACTCAGGGCTTTCTGGTTAATAGACCCTTACCCTAGGCGTAACTCAAACCTTAACCCTAGGAAGGAAAATCAGCCTATGGTTCGGGATGGTCTCATGGAAATATCAGTGGTGGCAGCCAAGTTGCGTCACTTTTGCGCTCCCCTTGGGATGCCTTTCGCAGCTGCAGTGTGCCTGGAGCCCAGGGCTTCCTGGTTTTAAAAGTCCTAGGCCTAAGCCTAACAGTAACCCTAGGAAGGTAAATCAGCCGGGTATTAGGGTTCTTCCTAAGGGAAAAGCCGTGAAAGCAGCCATGTTGTGGCACTTCTGCACTCCCTTTGGGATGCCTTTGGCAGATGAAGTAAGCCTGGAACTCAGGGCCTCCTGGTTAAAGAAATCACAGCCCTAGGCTGAAGCCTAACCCTAACCCTAGGCAGATAAATCAGCCTAGGTATAGGGATGGTGCCAAGGAAAAAGCTGTGAAAGCTGCCATGTTGTTGCACTTTTGTACTCCCCTTGGGATGCCTTGAACAGCTGCAGTGTGCCTGGAGCTAAGGGCTTCCTAGTTTTAAAAATCCTAGCCCTAGGCCTAAGCCTAACAGTAACCCTGGGAAGGCAAATCAGCCTGGTGTTAGGCGTCTTGCCAAGGAAAAAGCCGTGAAAGCAGCCATGTTGTGGCACTTTTGCACTCCCTTTTGGATGCCTTTCACAGCTCCAGTGTGCCTGGAACTCAGGGCTTCCTGATTTTAAAAATCCTAGCCCTAGGCCGAACCTCAAACCTAAGACGAGAAAGGCAAATCAGCCAGGAATTAGGCATGTCCCCAAGGAAAAAGCTGTGGAGGCAGGCATGTTGTGGTACTTTTGCGCTCTTCTTGGCTAGTCCTTCGCAGCTGCTGTGTTCTTGGAACTCAGGGCTTTCTGGTTAATATAACCCTTACCTTAGGCATAAATCAAACCTTAACCCTAGGAAGGAAAATCAGCCTATGGTTCGGGATGGTCTCATGGAAATATCAGTGGTGGCAGCCAAGTTGCGTCACTTTTGCGCTCCCCTTGGGATGCCTTTCGCAGCTGCAGTGTGCCTGGAGCCCAGGGCTTCCTGGTTTTAAAAGTCCTAGGCCTAAGCCTAACAGTAACCCTAGGAAGGTAAATCAGCCGGGTATTAGGGTTCTTCCTAAGGGAAAAGCCGTGAAAGCAGCCATGTTGTGGCACTTCTGCACTCCCTTTGGGATGCCTTTGGCAGATGAAGTAAGCCTGGAACTCAGGGCCTCCTGGTTAAAGAAATCACAGCCCTAGGCTGAACCCTAACCCTAACCCTAGGCAGATAAATCAGCCTAGGTATAGGGATGGTGCCAAGGAAAAAGCTGTGAAAGCTGCCATGTTGTTGCACTTTTGTACTCCCCTTGGGATGCCTTGAACAGCTGCAGTGTGCCTGGAGCTAAGGGCTTCCTAGTTTTAAAAATCCTAGCCCTAGGCCTAAGCCTAACAGTAACCCTGGGAAGGCAAATCAGCCTGGTGTTAGGCGTCTTGCCAAGGAAAAAGCCGTGAAAGCAGCCATGTTGTGGCACTTTTGCACTCCCTTTTGGATGCCTTTCACAGCTCCAGTGTGCCTGGAACTCAGGGCTTCCTGATTTTAAAAATCCTAGCCCTAGGCCGAACCTCAAACCTAAGACGAAAAAGGCAAATCAGCCAGGAATTAGGCATGTCCCCAAGGAAAAAGCTGTGGAGGCAGGCATGTTGTGGTACTTTTGCGCTCTTCTTGGGTAGTCCTTCGCAGCTGCTGTGTTCTTGGAACTCAGGGCTTTCTGGTTAATAGACCCTTACCCTAGGCGTAACTCAAACCTTAACCCTAGGAAGGAAAATCAGCCTATGGTTCAGGATGGTCTCATGGAAATATCAGTGGTGGCAGCCAAGTTGCGTCACTTTTGCGCTCCCCTTGGGATGCCTTTCGCAGCTGCAGTGTGCCTGGAGCCCAGGGCTTCCTGGTTTTAAAAGTCCTAGGCCTAAGCCTAACAGTAACCCTAGGAAGGTAAATCAGCCGGGTATTAGGGTTCTTCCTAAGGGAAAAGCCGTGAAAGCAGCCATGTTGTGGCACTTCTGCACTCCCTTTGGGATGCCTTTGGCAGATGAAGTAAGCCTGGAACTCAGGGCTTCCTGGTTAAAGAAATCACAGCCCTAGGCTGAACCCTAACCCTAACCCTAGGCAGATAAATCAGCCTAGGTATAGGGATGGTGCCAAGGAAAAAGCTGTGAAAGCTGCCATGTTGTTGCACTTTTGTACTCCCCTTGGGATGCCTTGAACAGCTGCAGTGTGCCTGGAGCTAAGGGCTTCCTAGTTTTAAAAATCCTAGCCCTAGGCCTAAGCCTAACAGTAACCCTGGGAAGGTAAATCAGCCTGGTGTTAGGCGTCTTGCCAAGGAAAAAGCCGTGAAAGCAGCCATGTTGTGGCACTTTTGCACTCCCTTTTGGATGCCTTTCACAGCTCCAGTGTGCCTGGAACTCAGGGCTTCCTGATTTTAAAAATCCTAGCCCTAGGCCGAACCTCAAACCTAAGACGAGAAAGGCAAATCAGCCAGGAATTAGGCATGTCCCCAAGGAAAAAGCTGTGGAGGCAGGCATGTTGTGGTACTTTTGCGCTCTTCTTGGCTAGTCCTTCGCAGCTGCTGTGTTCTTGGAACTCAGGGCTTTCTGGTTAATATAACCCTTACCCTAGGCATAAATCAAACCTTAACCCTAGGAAGGAAAATCAGCCTATGGTTCGGGATGGTCTCATGGAAATATCAGTGGTGGCAGCCAAGTTGCGTCACTTTTGCGCTCCCCTTGGGATGCCTTTCGCAGCTGCAGTGTGCCTGGAGCCCAGGGCTTCCTGGTTTTAAAAGTCCTAGGCCTAAGCCTAACAGTAACCCTAGGAAGGTAAATCAGCCGGGTATTAGGGTTCTTCCTAAGGGAAAAGCCGTGAAAGCAGCCATGTTGTGGCACTTCTGCACTCCCTTTGGGATGCCTTTGGCAGATGAAGTAAGCCTGGAACTCAGGGCCTCCTGGTTAAAGAAATCACAGCCCTAGGCTGAACCCTAACCCTAACCCTAGGCAGATAAATCAGCCTAGGTATAGGGATGGTGCCAAGGAAAAAGCTGTGAAAGCTGCCATGTTGTTGCACTTTTGTACTCCCCTTGGGATGCCTTGAACAGCTGCAGTGTGCCTGGAGCTAAGGGCTTCCTAGTTTTAAAAATCCTAGCCCTAGGCCTAAGCCTAACAGTAACCCTGGGAAGGCAAATCAGCCTGGTGTTAGGCGTCTTGCCAAGGAAAAAGCCGTGAAAGCAGCCATGTTGTGGCACTTTTGCACTCCCTTTTGGATGCCTTTCACAGCTCCAGTGTGCCTGGAACTCAGGGCTTCCTGATTTTAAAAATCCTAGCCCTAGGCCGAACCTCAAACCTAAGACGAGAAAGGCAAATCAGCCAGGAATTAGGCATGTCCCCAAGGAAAAAGCTGTGGAGGCAGGCATGTTGTGGTACTTTTGCGCTCTTCTTGGCTAGTCCTTCGCAGCTGCTGTGTTCTTGGAACTCAGGGCTTTCTGGTTAATATAACCCTTACCCTAGGCATAAATCAAACCTTAACCCTAGGAAGGAAAATCAGCCTATGGTTCAGGATGGTCTCATGGAAATATCAGTGGTGGCAGCCAAGTTGCGTCACTTTTGCGCTCCCCTTGGGATGCCTTTCGCAGCTGCAGTGTGCCTGGAGCCCAGGGCTTCCTGGTTTTAAAAGTCCTAGGCCTAAGCCTAACAGTAACCCTAGGAAGGTAAATCAGCCGGGTATTAGGGTTCTTCCTAAGGGAAAAGCCGTGAAAGCAGCCATGTTGTGGCACTTCTGCACTCCCTTTGGGATGCCTTTGGCAGATGAAGTAAGCCTGGAACTCAGGGCTTCCTGGTTAAAAAAATCCAAGCCCTAGGCTGAACCCTAACCCTAACCCTAGGCAGATAAATCAGCCTAGGTATAGGGATGGTGCCAAGGAAAAAGCTGTGAAAGCTGCCATGTTGTTGCACTTTTGTACTCCCCTTGGGATGCCTTGAACAGCTGCAGTGTGCCTGGAGCTAAGGGCTTCCTAGTTTTAAAAATCCTAGCCCTAGGCCTAAGCCTAACAGTAACCCTGGGAAGGTAAATCAGCCTGGTGTTAGGCGTCTTGCCAAGGAAAAAGCCGTGAAAGCAGCCATGTTGTGGCACTTTTGCACTCCCTTTTGGATGCCTTTCACAGCTCCAGTGTGCCTGGAACTCAGGGCTTCCTGATTTTAAAAATCCTAGCCCTAGGCCGAACCCCAACCCTAAGACGAGAAATGCAAATCAGCCAGGAATTAGGCATGTCCCCAAGGAAAAAGCTGTGGAGGCAGGCATGTTGTGCTACTTTTGCGCTCTTCTTGGCTAGTCCTTCGCAGCTGCTGTGTTCTTGGAACTCAGGGCTTTCTGGTTAATAGACCCTTACCCTAGGCGTAACTCAAACCTTAACCCTAGGAAGGAAAATCAGCCTATGGTTCGGGATGGTCTCATGGAAATATCAGTGGTGGCAGCCAAGTTGCGTCACTTTTGCGCTCCCCTTGGGATGCCTTTCGCAGCTGCAGTGTGCCTGGAGCCCAGGGCTTCCTGGTTTTAAAAGTCCTAGGCCTAAGCCTAACAGTAACCCTAGGAAGGTAAATCAGCCGGGTATTAGGGTTCTTCCTAAGGGAAAAGCCGTGAAAGCAGCCATGTTGTGGCACTTCTGCACTCCCTTTGGGATGCCTTTGGCAGATGAAGTAAGCCTGGAACTCAGGGCTTCCTGGTTAAAGAAATCACAGCCCTAGGCTGAAGCCTAACCCTAACCCTAGGCAGATAATTCAGCCTAGGTATAGGGGTGGTGCCAAGGAAAAAGCTGTGAAAGCTGCCATGTTGTTGCACTTTTGTACTCCCCTTGGGATGCCTTGAACAGCTGCAGTGTGCCTGGAGCTAAGGGCTTCCTAGTTTTAAAAATCCTAGCCCTAGGCCTAAGCCTAACAGTAACCCTGGGAAGGTAAATCAGCCTGGTGTTAGGCGTCTTGCCAAGGAAAAAGCCGTGAAAGCAGCCATGTTGTGGCACTTTTGCACTCCCTTTTGGATGCCTTTCACAGCTCCAGTGTGCCTGGAACTCAGGGCTTCCTGCTTTTAAAAATCCTAGCCCTAGGCCGAACCCCAACCCTAAGACGAGAAAGGCAAATCAGCCAGGAATTAGGCATGTCCCCAAGGAAAAAGCTGTGGAGGCAGGCATGTTGTGCTACTTTTGCGCTCTTCTTGGCTAGTCCTTCGCAGCTGCTGTGTTCTTGGAACTCAGGGCTTTCTGGTTAATAGACCCTTACCCTAGGCGTAACTCAAACCTTAACCCTAGGAAGGAAAATCAGCCTATGGTTCGGGATGGTCTCATGGAAATATCAGTGGTGGCAGCCAAGTTGCGTCACTTTTGCGCTCCCCTTGGGATGCCTTTCGCAGCTGCAGTGTGCCTGGAGCCCAGGGCTTCCTGGTTTTAAAAGTCCTAGGCCTAAGCCTAACAGTAACCCTAGGAAGGTAAATCAGCCGGGTATTAGGGTTCTTCCTAAGGGAAAAGCCGTGAAAGCAGCCATGTTGTGGCACTTCTGCACTCCCTTTGGGATGCCTTTGGCAGATGAAGTAAGCCTGGAACTCAGGGCCTCCTGGTTAAAGAAATCACAGCCCTAGGCTGAACCCTAACCCTAACCCTAGGCAGATAAATCAGCCTAGGTATAGGGATGGTGCCAAGGAAAAAGCTGTGAAAGCTGCCATGTTGTTGCACTTTTGTACTCCCCTTGGGATGCCTTGAACAGCTGCAGTGTGCCTGGAGCCCAGGGCTTCCTAGTTTTAAAAATCCTAGCCCTAGGCCTAAGCCTAACAGTAACCCTGGGAAGGCAAATCAGCCTGGTGTTAGGCGTCTTGCCAAGGAAAAAGCCGTGAAAGCAGCCATGTTGTGGCACTTTTGCACTCCCTTTTGGATGCCTTTCACAGCTCCAGTGTGCCTGGAACTCAGGGCTTCCTGATTTTAAAAATCCTAGCCCTAGGCCGAACCCCAACCCTAAGACGAGAAAGGCAAATCAGCCAGGAATTAGGCATGTCCCCAAGGAAAAAGCTGTGGAGGCAGGCATGTTGTGGTACTTTTGCGCTCTTCTTGGCTAGTCCTTCGCAGCTGCTGTGTTCTTGGAACTCAGGGCTTTCTGGTTAATATAACCCTTACCTTAGGCATAAATCAAACCTTAACCCTAGGAAGGAAAATCAGCCTATGGTTCGGGATGGTCTCATGGAAATATCAGTGGTGGCAGCCAAGTTGCGTCACTTTTGCGCTCCCCTTGGGATGCCTTTCGCAGCTGCAGTGTGCCTGGAGCCCAGGGCTTCCTGGTTTTAAAAGTCCTAGGCCTAAGCCTAACAGTAACCCTAGGAAGGTAAATCAGCCGGGTATTAGGGTTCTTCCTAAGGGAAAAGCCGTGAAAGCAGCCATGTTGTGGCACTTCTGCACTCCCTTTGGGATGCCTTTGGCAGATGAAGTAAGCCTGGAACTCAGGGCCTCCTGGTTAAAGAAATCACAGCCCTAGGCTGAACCCTAACCCTAACCCTAGGCAGATAAATCAGCCTAGGTATAGGGATGGTGCCAAGGAAAAAGCTGTGAAAGCTGCCATGTTGTTGCACTTTTGTACTCCCCTTGGGATGCCTTGAACAGCTGCAGTGTGCCTGGAGCTAAGGGCTTCCTAGTTTTAAAAATCCTAGCCCTAGGCCTAAGCCTAACAGTAACCCTGAGAAGGCAAATCAGCCTGGTGTTAGGCGTCTTGCCAAGGAAAAAGCCGTGAAAGCAGCCATGTTGTGGCACTTTTGCACTCCCTTTTGGATGCCTTTCACAGCTCCAGTGTGCCTGGAACTCAGGGCTTCCTGATTTTAAAAATCCTAGCCCTAGGCCGAACCTCAAACCTAAGACGAGAAAGGCAAATCAGCCAGGAATTAGGCATGTCCCCAAGGAAAAAGCTGTGGAGGCAGGCATGTTGTGGTACTTTTGCGCTCTTCTTGGCTAGTCCTTCGCAGCTGCTGTGTTCTTGGAACTCAGGGCTTTCTGGTTAATAGACCCTTACCCTAGGCGTAACTCAAACCTTAACCCTAGGAAGGAAAATCAGCCTATGGTTCAGGATGGTCTCATGGAAATATCAGTGGTGGCAGCCAAGTTGCGTCACTTTTGCGCTCCCCTTGGGATGCCTTTCGCAGCTGCAGTGTGCCTGGAGCCCAGGGCTTCCTGGTTTTAAAAGTCCTAGGCCTAAGCCTAACAGTAACCCTAGGAAGGTAAATCAGCCGGGTATTAGGGTTCTTCCTAAGGGAAAAGCCGTGAAAGCAGCCATGTTGTGGCACTTCTGCACTCCCTTTGGGATGCCTTTGGCAGATGAAGTAAGCCTGGAACTCAGGGCCTCCTGGTTAAAGAAATCACAGCCCTAGGCTGAACCCTAACCCTAACCCTAGGCAGATAAATCAGCCTAGGTATAGGGATGGTGCCAAGGAAAAAGCTGTGAAAGCTGCCATGTTGTTGCACTTTTGTACTCCCCTTGGGATGCCTTGAACAGCTGCAGTGTGCCTGGAGCTAAGGGCTTCCTAGTTTTAAAAATCCTAGCCCTAGGCCTAAGCCTAACAGTAACCCTGGGAAGGTAAATCAGCCTGGTGTTAGGCGTCTTGCCAAGGAAAAAGCCGTGAAAGCAGCCATGTTGTGGCACTTTTGCACTCCCTTTTGGATGCCTTTCACAGCTCCAGTGTGCCTGGAACTCAGGGCTTCCTGATTTTAAAAATCCTAGCCCTAGGCCGAACCTCAAACCTAAGACGAGAAAGGCAAATCAGCCAGGAATTAGGCATGTCCCCAAGGAAAAAGCTGTGGAGGCAGGCATGTTGTGGTACTTTTGCGCTCTTCTTGGCTAGTCCTTCGCAGCTGCTGTGTTCTTGGAACTCAGGGCTTTCTGGTTAATATAACCCTTACCCTAGGCATAAATCAAACCTTAACCCTAGGAAGGAAAATCAGCCTATGGTTCGGGATGGTCTCATGGAAATATCAGTGGTGGCAGCCAAGTTGCGTCACTTTTGCGCTCCCCTTGGGATGCCTTTCGCAGCTGCAGTGTGCCTGGAGCCCAGGGCTTCCTGGTTTTAAAAGTCCTAGGCCTAAGCCTAACAGTAACCCTAGGAAGGTAAATCAGCCGGGTATTAGGGTTCTTCCTAAGGGAAAAGCCGTGAAAGCAGCCATGTTGTGGCACTTCTGCACTCCCTTTGGGATGCCTTTGGCAGATGAAGTAAGCCTGGAACTCAGGGCCTCCTGGTTAAAGAAATCACAGCCCTAGGCTGAACCCTAACCCTAACCCTAGGCAGATAAATCAGCCTAGGTATAGGGATGGTGCCAAGGAAAAAGCTGTGAAAGCTGCCATGTTGTTGCACTTTTGTACTCCCCTTGGGATGCCTTGAACAGCTGCAGTGTGCCTGGAGCTAAGGGCTTCCTAGTTTTAAAAATCCTAGCCCTAGGCCTAAGCCTAACAGTAACCCTGGGAAGGCAAATCAGCCTGGTGTTAGGCGTCTTGCCAAGGAAAAAGCCGTGAAAGCAGCCATGTTGTGGCACTTTTGCACTCCCTTTTGGATGCCTTTCACAGCTCCAGTGTGCCTGGAACTCAGGGCTTCCTGATTTTAAAAATCCTAGCCCTAGGCCGAACCTCAACCCTAAGACGAGAAAGGCAAATCAGCCAGGAATTAGGCATGTCCCCAAGGAAAAAGCTGTGGAGGCAGGCATGTTGTGGTACTTTTGCGCTCTTCTTGGCTAGTCCTTCGCAGCTGCTGTGTTCTTGGAACTCAGGGCTTTCTGGTTAATATAACCCTTACCCTAGGCATAAATCAAACCTTAACCCTAGGAAGGAAAATCAGCCTATGGTTCAGGATGGTCTCATGGAAATATCAGTGGTGGCAGCCAAGTTGCGTCACTTTTGCGCTCCCCTTGGGATGCCTTTCGCAGCTGCAGTGTGCCTGGAGCCCAGGGCTTCCTGGTTTTAAAAGTCCTAGGCCTAAGCCTAACAGTAACCCTAGGAAGGTAAATCAGCCGGGTATTAGGGTTCTTCCTAAGGGAAAAGCCGTGAAAGCAGCCATGTTGTGGCACTTCTGCACTCCCTTTGGGATGCCTTTGGCAGATGAAGTAAGCCTGGAACTCAGGGCTTCCTGGTTAAAAAAATCCAAGCCCTAGGCTGAACCCTAACCCTAACCCTAGGCAGATAAATCAGCCTAGGTATAGGGATGGTGCCAAGGAAAAAGCTGTGAAAGCTGCCATGTTGTTGCACTTTTGTACTCCCCTTGGGATGCCTTGAACAGCTGCAGTGTGCCTGGAGCTAAGGGCTTCCTAGTTTTAAAAATCCTAGCCCTAGGCCTAAGCCTAACAGTAACCCTGGGAAGGTAAATCAGCCTGGTGTTAGGCTTCTTGCCAAGGAAAAAGCCGTGAAAGCAGCCATGTTGTGGCACTTTTGCACTCCCTTTTGGATGCCTTTCACAGCTCCAGTGTGCCTGGAACTCAGGGCTTCCTGATTTTAAAAATCCTAGCCCTAGGCCGAACCCCAACCCTAAGACGAGAAATGCAAATCAGCCAGGAATTAGGCATGTCCCCAAGGAAAAAGCTGTGGAGGCAGGCATGTTGTGCTACTTTTGCGCTCTTCTTGGCTAGTCCTTCGCAGCTGCTGTGTTCTTGGAACTCAGGGCTTTCTGGTTAATAGACCCTTACCCTAGGCGTAACTCAAACCTTAACCCTAGGAAGGAAAATCAGCCTATGGTTCGGGATGGTCTCATGGAAATATCAGTGGTGGCAGCCAAGTTGCGTCACTTTTGCGCTCCCCTTGGGATGCCTTTCGCAGCTGCAGTGTGCCTGGAGCCCAGGGCTTCCTGGTTTTAAAAGTCCTAGGCCTAAGCCTAACAGTAACCCTAGGAAGGTAAATCAGCCGGGTATTAGGGTTCTTCCTAAGGGAAAAGCCGTGAAAGCAGCCATGTTGTGGCACTTCTGCACTCCCTTTGGGATGCCTTTGGCAGATGAAGTAAGCCTGGAACTCAGGGCTTCCTGGTTAAAGAAATCCGAGCCCTAGGCTGAACCCCAACCCTAACCCTAGGCAGATAAACCAACCTAGGTATAGGGATGGTGCCAAGGAAAAAGCTGAGAAAGCTGCCATGTTGTTGCACTTTTGTACTCCCCTTGGGATGCCTTGAACAGCTGCAGTGTGCCTGGAGCTAAGGGCTTCCTAGTTTTAAAAATCCTAGCCCTAGGCCTAAGCCTAACAGTAACCCTGAGAAGGCAAATCAGCCTGGTGTTAGGCGTCTTGCCAAGGAAAAAGCCGTGAAAGCAGCCATGTTGTGGCACTTTTGCACTCCCTTTTGGATGCCTTTCACAGCTCCAGTGTGCCTGGAACTCAGGGCTTCCTGATTTTAAAAATCCTAGCCCTAGGCCGAACCTCAAACCTAAGACGAGAAAGGCAAATCAGCCAGGAATTAGGCATGTCCCCAAGGAAAAAGCTGTGGAGGCAGGCATGTTGTGGTACTTTTGCGCTCTTCTTGGCTAGTCCTTCGCAGCTGCTGTGTTCTTGGAACTCAGGGCTTTCTGGTTAATAGACCCTTACCCTAGGCGTAACTCAAACCTTAACCCTAGGAAGGAAAATCAGCCCATGGTTCGGGATGGTCTCATGGAAATATCAGTGGTGGCAGCCAAGTTGCGTCACTTTTGCGCTCCCCTTGGGATGCCTTTTGCAGCTGCAGTGTGCCTGGAGCCCAGGGCTTCCTGGTTTTAAAAGTCCTAGGCCTAAGCCTAACAGTAACCCTAGGAAGGTAAATCAGCCGGGTATTAGTGTTCTTCCTAAGGGAAAAGCCATGAAAGCAGCCATGTTGTGGCACTTCTGCACTCCCTTTGGGATGCCTTTGGCAGATGAAGTAAGCCTGGAACTCAGGGCTTCCTGGTTAAAGAAATCACAGCCCTAGGCTGAACCCTAACCCTAACCCTAGGCAGATAAATCAGCCTAGGTATAGGGATGGTGCCAAGGAAAAAGCTGTGAAAGCTGCCATGTTGTTGCACTTTTGTACTCCCCTTGGGATGCCTTGAACAGCTGCAGTGTGCCTGGAGCCCAGGGCTTCCTAGTTTTAAAAATCCTAGCCCTAGGCCTAAGCCTAACAGTAACCCTGGGAAGGTAAATCAGCCTGGTGTTAGGCGTCTTGCCAAGGAAAAAGCCGTGAAAGCAGCCATGTTGTGGCACTTTTGCACTCCCTTTTGGATGCCTTTCACAGCTCCAGTGTGCCTGGAACTCAGGGCTTCCTGCTTTTAAAAATCCTAGCCCTAGGCCGAACCCCAACCCTAAGACGAGAAAGGCAAATCAGCCAGGAATTAGGCATGTCCCCAAGGAAAAAGCTGTGGAGGCAGGCATGTTGTGCTACTTTTGCGCTCTTCTTGGCTAGTCCTTCGCAGCTGCTGTGTTCTTGGAACTCAGGGCTTTCTGGTAAATAGAAACCTTACCCAAAGCGTAACTCAAACCTTAACCCTAGGAAGGAAAATCAGCCTATGGTTCGGGATGGTCTCATGGAAATATCAGTGGTGGCAGCCAAGTTGCGTCACTTTTGCGCTCCCCTTGGGATGCCTTTCGCAGCTGCAGTGTGCCTGGAGCCCAGGGCTTCCTGGTTTTAAAAGTCCTAGGCCTAAGCCTAACAGTAACCCTGGGAAGGTAAATCAGCCGGGTATTAGGGTTCTTCCTAAGGGAAAAGCCGTGAAAGCAGCCATGTTGTGGCACTTTTGCACTCCCTTTTGGATGCCTTTCACAGCTCCAGTGTGCCTGGAACTCAGGGCTTCCTGGTTTTAAAAGTCCTAGGCCTAAGCCTAACAGTAACCCTAGGAAGGTAAATCAGCCGGGTATTAGGGTTCTTCCTAAGGGAAAAGCCGTGAAAGCAGCCATGTTGTGGCACTTCTGCACTCCCTTTGGGATGCCTTTGGCAGATGAAGTAAGCCTGGAACTCAGGGCCTCCTGGTTAAAGAAATCACAGCCCTAGGCTGAACCCTAACCCTAACCCTAGGCAGATAAATCAGCCTAGGTATAGGGATGGTGCCAAGGAAAAAGCTGTGAAAGCTGCCATGTTGTTGCACTTTTGTACTCCCCTTGGGATGCCTTGAACAGCTGCAGTGTGCCTGGAGCCCAGGGCTTCCTAGTTTTAAAAATCCTAGCCCTAGGCCTAAGCCTAACAGTAACCCTGGGAAGGCAAATCAGCCTGGTGTTAGGCGTCTTGCCAAGGAAAAAGCCGTGAAAGCAGCCATGTTGTGGCACTTTTGCACTCCCTTTTGGATGCCTTTCACAGCTCCAGTGTGCCTGGGACTCAGGGCTTCCTGATTTTAAAAATCCTAGCCCTAGGCCGAACCTCAAACCTAAGACGAGAAAGGCAAATCAGCCAGGAATTAGGCATGTCCCCAAGGAAAAAGCTGTGGAGGCAGGCATGTTGTGGTACTTTTGCGCTCTTCTTGGCTAGTCCTTCGCAGCTGCTGTGTTCTTGGAACTCAGGGCTTTCTGGTTAATATAACCCTTACCCTAGGCATAAATCAAACCTTAACCCTAGGAAGGAAAATCAGCCTATGGTTCAGGATGGTCTCATGGAAATATCAGTGGTGGCAGCCAAGTTGCGTCACTTTTGCGCTCCCCTTGGGATGCCTTTCGCAGCTGCAGTGTGCCTGGAGCCCAGGGCTTCCTGGTTTTAAAAGTCCTAGGCCTAAGCCTAACAGTAACCCTAGGAAGGTAAATCAGCCGGGTATTAGGGTTCTTCCTAAGGGAAAAGCCGTGAAAGCAGCCATGTTGTGGCACTTCTGCACTCCCTTTGGGATGCCTTTGGCAGATGAAGTAAGCCTGGAACTCAGGGCTTCCTGGTTAAAAAAATCCAAGCCCTAGGCTGAACCCTAACCCTAACCCTAGGCAGATAAATCAGCCTAGGTATAGGGATGGTGCCAAGGAAAAAGCTGTGAAAGCTGCCATGTTGTTGCACTTTTGTACTCCCCTTGGGATGCCTTGAACAGCTGCAGTGTGCCTGGAGCTAAGGGCTTCCTAGTTTTAAAAATCCTAGCCCTAGGCCTAAGCCTAACAGTAACCCTGGGAAGGCAAATCAGCCTGGTGTTAGGCGTCTTGCCAAGGAAAAAGTCGTGAAAGCAGCCATGTTGTGGCACTTTTGCACTCCCTTTTGGATGCCTTTCACAGCTCCAGTGTGCCTGGAACTCAGGGCTTCCTGATTTTAAAAATCCTAGCCCTAGGCCGAACCTCAAACCTAAGACGAGAAAGGCAAATCAGCCAGGAATTAGGCATGTCCCCAAGGAAAAAGCTGTGGAGGCAGGCATGTTGTGCTACTTTTGCGCTCTTCTTGGCTAGTCCTTCGCAGCTGCTGTGTTCTTGGAACTCAGGGCTTTCTGGTTAATATAACCCTTACCCTAGGCATAAATCAAACCTTAACCCTAGGAAGGAAAATCAGCCTATGGTTCAGGATGGTCTCATGGAAATATCAGTGGTGGCAGCCAAGTTGCGTCACTTTTGCGCTCCCCTTGGGATGCCTTTTGCAGCTGCAGTGTGCCTGGAGCCCAGGGCTTCCTGGTTTTAAAAGTCCTAGGCCTAAGCCTAACAGTAACCCTAGGAAGGTAAATCAGCCGGGTATTAGGGTTCTTCCTAAGGGAAAAGCCGTGAAAGCAGCCATGTTGTGGCACTTCTGCACTCCCTTTGGGATGCCTTTGGCAGATGAAGTAAGCCTGGAACTCAGGGCTTCCTGGTTAAAAAAATCCAAGCCCTAGGCTGAACCCTAACCCTAACCCTAGGCAGATAAATCAGCCTAGGTATAGGGATGGTGCCAAGGAAAAAGCTGTGAAAGCTGCCATGTTGTTGCACTTTTGTACTCCCCTTGGGATGCCTTGAACAGCTGCAGTGTGCCTGGAGCCCAGGGCTTCCTAGTTTTAAAAATCCTAGCCCTAGGCCTAAGCCTAACAGTAACCCTGGGAAGGTAAATCAGCCTGGTGTTAGGCGTCTTGCCAAGGAAAAAGCCGTGAAAGCAGCCATGTTGTGGCACTTTTGCACTCCCTTTTGGATGCCTTTCACAGCTCCAGTGTGCCTGGAACTCAGGGCTTCCTGCTTTTAAAAATCCTAGCCCTAGGCCGAACCCCAACCCTAAGACGAGAAAGGCAAATCAGCCAGGAATTAGGCATGTCCCCAAGGAAAAAGCTGTGGAGGCAGGCATGTTGTGCTACTTTTGCGCTCTTCTTGGCTAGTCCTTCGCAGCTGCTGTGTTCTTGGAACTCAGGGGTTTCTGGTAAATAGAAACCTTACCCAAAGCGTAACTCAAACCTTAACCCTAGGAAGGAAAATCAGCCTATGGTTCGGGATGGTCTCATGGAAATATCAGTGGTGGCAGCCAAGTTGCGTCACTTTTGCGCTCCCCTTGGGATGCCTTTCGCAGCTGCAGTGTGCCTGGAGCCCAGGGCTTCCTGGTTTTAAAAGTCCTAGGCCTAAGCCTAACAGTAACCCTGGGAAGGTAAATCAGCCGGGTATTAGGGTTCTTCCTAAGGGAAAAGCCGTGAAAGCAGCCATGTTGTGGCACTTTTGCACTCCCTTTTGGATGCCTTTCACAGCTCCAGTGTGCCTGGAACTCAGGGCTTCCTGGTTTTAAAAGTCCTAGGCCTAAGCCTAACAGTAACCCTAGGAAGGTAAATCAGCCGGGTATTAGGGTTCTTCCTAAGGGAAAAGCCGTGAAAGCAGCCATGTTGTGGCACTTCTGCACTCCCTTTGGGATGCCTTTGGCAGATGAAGTAAGCCTGGAACTCAGGGCCTCCTGGTTAAAGAAATCACAGCCCTAGGCTGAACCCTAACCCTAACCCTAGGCAGATAAATCAGCCTAGGTATAGGGATGGTGCCAAGGAAAAAGCTGTGAAAGCTGCCATGTTGTTGCACTTTTGTACTCCCCTTGGGATGCCTTGAACAGCTGCAGTGTGCCTGGAGCTAAGGGCTTCCTAGTTTTAAAAATCCTAGCCCTAGGCCTAAGCCTAACAGTAACCCTGGGAAGGTAAATCAGCCTGGTGTTAGGCGTCTTGCCAAGGAAAAAGCCGTGAAAGCAGCCATGTTGTGGCACTTTTGCACTCCCTTTTGGATGCCTTTCACAGCTCCAGTGTGCCTGGAACTCAGGGCTTCCTGATTTTAAAAATCCTAGCCCTAGGCCGAACCTCAAACCTAAGACGAGAAAGGCAAATCAGCCAGGAATTAGGCATGTCCCCAAGGAAAAAGCTGTGGAGGCAGGCATGTTGTGGTACTTTTGCGCTCTTCTTGGCTAGTACTTCGCAGCTGCTGTGTTCTTGGAACTCAGGGCTTTCTGGTTAATATAACCCTTACCCTAGGCATAAATCAAACCTTAACCCTAGGAAGGAAAATCAGCCTATGGTTCGGGATGGTCTCATGGAAATATCAGTGGTGGCAGCCAAGTTGCGTCACTTTTGCGCTCCCCTTGGGATGCCTTTCGCAGCTGCAGTGTGCCTGGAGCCCAGGGCTTCCTGGTTTTAAAAGTCCTAGGCCTAAGCCTAACAGTAACCCTAGGAAGGTAAATCAGCCGGGTATTAGGGTTCTTCCTAAGGGAAAAGCCGTGAAAGCAGCCATGTTGTGGCACTTCTGCACTCCCTTTGGGATGCCTTTGGCAGATGAAGTAAGCCTGGAACTCAGGGCCTCCTGGTTAAAGAAATCACAGCCCTAGGCTGAACCCTAACCCTAACCCTAGGCAGATAAATCAGCCTAGGTATAGGGATGGTGCCAAGGAAAAAGCTGTGAAAGCTGCCATGTTGTTGCACTTTTGTACTCCCCTTGGGATGCCTTGAACAGCTGCAGTGTGCCTGGAGCTAAGGGCTTCCTAGTTTTAAAAATCCTAGCCCTAGGCCTAAGCCTAACAGTAACCCTGGGAAGGCAAATCAGCCTGGTGTTAGGCGTCTTGCCAAGGAAAAAGCCGTGAAAGCAGCCATGTTGTGGCACTTTTGCACTCCCTTTTGGATGCCTTTCACAGCTCCAGTGTGCCTGGAACTCAGGGCTTCCTGATTTTAAAAATCCTAGCCCTAGGCCGAACCTCAAACCTAAGACGAGAAAGGCAAATCAGCCAGGAATTAGGCATGTCCCCAAGGAAAAAGCTGTGGAGGCAGGCATGTTGTGGTACTTTTGCGCTCTTCTTGGCTAGTCCTTCGCAGCTGCTGTGTTCTTGGAACTCAGGGCTTTCTGGTTAATATAACCCTTACCCTAGGCATAAATCAAACCTTAACCCTAGGAAGGAAAATCAGCCTATGGTTCGGGATGGTCTCATGGAAATATCAGTGGTGGCAGCCAAGTTGCGTCACTTTTGCGCTCCCCTTGGGATGCCTTTTGCAGCTGCAGTGTGCCTGGAGCCCAGGGCTTCCTGGTTTTAAAAGTCCTAGGCCTAAGCCTAACAGTAACCCTAGGAAGGTAAATCAGCCGGGTATTAGGGTTCTTCCTAAGGGAAAAGCCGTGAAAGCAGCCATGTTGTGGCACTTCTGCACTCCCTTTGGGATGCCTTTGGCAGATGAAGTAAGCCTGGAACTCAGGGCTTCCTGGTTAAAAAAATCCAAGCCCTAGGCTGAACCCTAACCCTAACCCTAGGCAGATAAATCAGCCTAGGTATAGGGATGGTGCCAAGGAAAAAGCTGTGAAAGCTGCCATGTTGTTGCACTTTTGTACTCCCCTTGGGATGCCTTGAACAGCTGCAGTGTGCCTGGAGCTAAGGGCTTCCTAGTTTTAAAAATCCTAGCCCTAGGCCTAAGCCTAACAGTAACCCTGGGAAGGTAAATCAGCCTGGTGTTAGGCTTCTTGCCAAGGAAAAAGCCGTGAAAGCAGCCATGTTGTGGCACTTTTGCACTCCCTTTTGGATGCCTTTCACAGCTCCAGTGTGCCTGGAACTCAGGGCTTCCTGATTTTAAAAATCCTAGCCCTAGGCCGAACCCCAACCCTAAGACGAGAAATGCAAATCAGCCAGGAATTAGGCATGTCCCCAAGGAAAAAGCTGTGGAGGCAGGCATGTTGTGCTACTTTTGCGCTCTTCTTGGCTAGTCCTTCGCAGCTGCTGTGTTCTTGGAACTCAGGGCTTTCTGGTTAATAGACCCTTACCCTAGGCGTAACTCAAACCTTAACCCTAGGAAGGAAAATCAGCCTATGGTTCGGGATGGTCTCATGGAAATATCAGTGGTGGCAGCCAAGTTGCGTCACTTTTGCGCTCCCCTTGGGATGCCTTTCGCAGCTGCAGTGTGCCTGGAGCCCAGGGCTTCCTGGTTTTAAAAGTCCTAGGCCTAAGCCTAACAGTAACCCTAGGAAGGTAAATCAGCCGGGTATTAGGGTTCTTCCTAAGGGAAAAGCCGTGAAAGCAGCCATGTTGTGGCACTTCTGCACTCCCTTTGGGATGCCTTTGGCAGATGAAGTAAGCCTGGAACTCAGGGCTTCCTGGTTAAAGAAATCACAGCCCTAGGCTGAACCCTAACCCTAACCCTAGGCAGATAAATCAGCCTAGGTATAGGGATGGTGCCAAGGAAAAAGCTGTGAAAGCTGCCATGTTGTTGCACTTTTGTACTCCCCTTGGGATGCCTTGAACAGCTGCAGTGTGCCTGGAGCCCAGGGCTTCCTAGTTTTAAAAATCCTAGCCCTAGGCCTAAGCCTAACAGTAACCCTGGGAAGGTAAATCAGCCTGGTGTTAGGCGTCTTGCCAAGGAAAAAGCCGTGAAAGCAGCCATGTTGTGGCACTTTTGCACTCCCTTTTGGATGCCTTTCACAGCTCCAGTGTGCCTGGAACTCAGGGCTTCCTGATTTTAAAAATCCTAGCCCTAGGCCGAACCCCAACCCTAAGACGAGAAAGGCAAATCAGCCAGGAATTAGGCATGTCCCCAAGGAAAAAGCTGTGGAGGCAGGCATGTTGTGGTACTTTTGCGCTCTTCTTGGGTAGTCCTTCGCAGCTGCTGTGTTCTTGGAACTCAGGGCTTTCTGGTTAATAGACCCTTACCCTAGGCGTAACTCAAACCTTAACCCTAGGAAGGAAAATCAGCCTATGGTTCGGGATGCTCTCATGGAAATATCAGTGGTGGCAGCCATGTTGCGTCACTTTTGCGCTCCCCTTGGGATGCCTTTCGCAGCTGCAGTGTGCCTGGAGCCCAGGGCTTCCTGGTTTTAAAAGTCCTAGGCCTAAGCCTAACAGTAACCCTAGGAAGGTAAATCAGCCGGGTATTAGGGTTCTTCCTAAGGGAAAAGCCGTGAAAGCAGCCATGTTGTGGCACTTCTGCACTCCCTTTGGGATGCCTTTGGCAGATGAAGTAAGCCTGGAACTCAGGGCTTCCTGGTTAAAGAAATCCGAGCCCTAGGCTGAACCCCAACCCTAACCCTAGGCAGATAAACCAACCTAGGTATAGGGATGGTGCCAAGGAAAAAGCTGAGAAAGCTGCCATGTTGTTGCACTTTTGTACTCCCCTTGGGATGCCTTGAACAGCTGCAGTGTGCCTGGAGCCCAGGGCTTCCTAGTTTTAAAAATCCTAGCCCTAGGCCTAAGCCTAACAGTAACCCTGAGAAGGCAAATCAGCCTGGTGTTAGGCGTCTTGCCAAGGAAAAAGCCGTGAAAGCAGCCATGTTGTGGCACTTTTGCACTCCCTTTTGGATGCCTTTCACAGCTCCAGTGTGCCTGGAACTCAGGGCTTCCTGATTTTAAAAATCCTAGCCCTAGGCCGAACCTCAAACCTAAGACGAGAAAGGCAAATCAGCCAGGAATTAGGCATGTCCCCAAGGAAAAAGCTGTGGAGGCAGGCATGTTGTGGTACTTTTGCGCTCTTCTTGGCTAGTCCTTCGCAGCTGCTGTGTTCTTGGAACTCAGGGCTTTCTGGTTAATAGACCCTTACCCTAGGCGTAACTCAAACCTTAACCCTAGGAAGGAAAATCAGCCCATGGTTCGGGATGGTCTCATGGAAATATCAGTGGTGGCAGCCAAGTTGCGTCACTTTTGCGCTCCCCTTGGGATGCCTTTTGCAGCTGCAGTGTGCCTGGAGCCCAGGGCTTCCTGGTTTTAAAAGTCCTAGGCCTAAGCCTAACAGTAACCCTAGGAAGGTAAATCAGCCGGGTATTAGGGTTCTTCCTAAGGGAAAAGCCATGAAAGCAGCCATGTTGTGGCACTTCTGCACTCCCTTTGGGATGCCTTTGGCAGATGAAGTAAGCCTGGAACTCAGGGCTTCCTGGTTAAAGAAATCACAGCCCTAGGCTGAACCCTAACCCTAACCCTAGGCAGATAAATCAGCCTAGGTATAGGGATGGTGCCAAGGAAAAAGCTGTGAAAGCTGCCATGTTGTTGCACTTTTGTACTCCCCTTGGGATGCCTTGAACAGCTGCAGTGTGCCTGGAGCCCAGGGCTTCCTAGTTTTAAAAATCCTAGCCCTAGGCCTAAGCCTAACAGTAACCCTGGGAAGGTAAATCAGCCTGGTGTTAGGCGTCTTGCCAAGGAAAAAGCCGTGAAAGCAGCCATGTTGTGGCACTTTTGCACTCCCTTTTGGATGCCTTTCACAGCTCCAGTGTGCCTGGAACTCAGGGCTTCCTGCTTTTAAAAATCCTAGCCCTAGGCCGAACCCCAACCCTAAGACGAGAAAGGCAAATCAGCCAGGAATTAGGCATGTCCCCAAGGAAAAAGCTGTGGAGGCAGGCATGTTGTGCTACTTTTGCGCTCTTCTTGGCTAGTCCTTCGCAGCTGCTGTGTTCTTGGAACTCAGGGCTTTCTGGTAAATAGAAACCTTACCCAAAGCGTAACTCAAACCTTAACCCTAGGAAGGAAAATCAGCCTATGGTTCGGGATGGTCTCATGGAAATATCAGTGGTGGCAGCCAAGTTGCGTCACTTTTGCGCTCCCCTTGGGATGCCTTTCGCAGCTGCAGTGTGCCTGGAGCCCAGGGCTTCCTGGTTTTAAAAGTCCTAGGCCTAAGCCTAACAGTAACCCTGGGAAGGTAAATCAGCCGGGTATTAGGGTTCTTCCTAAGGGAAAAGCCGTGAAAGCAGCCATGTTGTGGCACTTTTGCACTCCCTTTTGGATGCCTTTCACAGCTCCAGTGTGCCTGGAACTCAGGGCTTCCTGCTTTTAAAAATCCTAGCCCTAGGCCGAACCCCAACCCTAAGACGAGAAAGGCAAATCAGCCAGGAATTAGGCATGTCCACAAGGAAAAAGCTGTGGAGGCAGGCATGTTGTGCTACTTTTGCGCTCTTCTTGGCTAGTCCTTCGCAGCTGCTGTGTTCTTGGAACTCAGGGCTTTCTGGTTAATAGACCCTTACCCTAGGCGTAACTCAAACCTTAACCCTAGGAAGGAAAATCAGCCTATGGTTCGGGATGCTCTCATGGAAATATCAGTGGTGGCAGCCAAGTTGCGTCACTTTTGCGCTCCCCTTGGGATGCCTTTCGCAGCTGCAGTGTGCCTGGAGCCCAGGGCCTCCTAGTTTTAAAAATCCTAGCCCTAGGCCTAAGCCTAACAGTAACCCTGGGAAGGTAAATCAGCCTGGTGTTAGGCGTCTTGCCAAGGAAAAAGCCGTGAAAGCAGCCATGTTGTGGCACTTTTGCACTCCCTTTTGGATGCCTTTCACAGCTCCAGTGTGCCTGGAACTCAGGGCTTCCTGCTTTTAAAAATCCTAGCCCTAGGCCGAACCCCAACCCTAAGACGAGAAAGGCAAATCAGCCAGGAATTAGGCATGTCCCCAAGGAAAAAGCTGTGGAGGCAGGCATGTTGTGCTACTTTTGCGCTCTTCTTGGGTAGTCCTTCGCAGCTGCTGTGTTCTTGGAACTCAGGGCTTTCTGGTTAATAGACCCTTACCCTAGGCGTAACTCAAACCTTAACCCTAGGAAGGAAAATCAGCCTATGGTTCGGGATGGTCTCATGGAAATATCAGTGGTGGCAGCCAAGTTGCGTCACTTTTGCGCTCCCCTTGGGATGCCTTTCGCAGCTGCAGTGTGCCTGGAGCCCAGGGCTTCCTGGTTTTAAAAGTCCTAGGCCTAAGCCTAACAGTAACCCTAGGAAGGTAAATCAGCCGGGTATTAGGGTTCTTCCTAAGGGAAAAGCCGTGAAAGCAGCCATGTTGTGGCACTTCTGCACTCCCTTTGGGATGCCTTTGGCAGATGAAGTAAGCCTGGAACTCAGGGCCTCCTGGTTAAAGAAATCACAGCCCTAGGCTGAACCCTAACCCTAACCCTAGGCAGATAAATCAGCCTAGGTATAGGGATGGTGCCAAGGAAAAAGCTGTGAAAGCTGCCATGTTGTTGCACTTTTGTACTCCCCTTGGGATGCCTTGAACAGCTGCAGTGTGCCTGGAGCTAAGGGCTTCCTAGTTTTAAAAATCCTAGCCCTAGGCCTAAGCCTAACAGTAACCCTGGGAAGGCAAATCAGCCTGGTGTTAGGCGTCTTGCCAAGGAAAAAGCCGTGAAAGCAGCCATGTTGTGGCACTTTTGCACTCCCTTTTGGATGCCTTTCACAGCTCCAGTGTGCCTGGAACTCAGGGCTTCCTGATTTTAAAAATCCTAGCCCTAGGCCGAACCTCAAACCTAAGACGAGAAAGGCAAATCAGCCAGGAATTAGGCATGTCCCCAAGGAAAAAGCTGTGGAGGCAGGCATGTTGTGGTACTTTTGCGCTCTTCTTGGCTAGTCCTTCGCAGCTGCTGTGTTCTTGGAACTCAGGGCTTTCTGGTTAATAGACCCTTACCCTAGGCGTAACTCAAACCTTAACCCTAGGAAGGAAAATCAGCCTATGGTTCAGGATGGTCTCATGGAAATATCAGTGGTGGCAGCCAAGTTGCGTCACTTTTGCGGTCCCCTTGGGATGCCTTTCGCAGCTGCAGTGTGCCTGGAGCCCAGGGCTTCCTGGTTTTAAAAGTCCTAGGCCTAAGCCTAACAGTAACCCTAGGAAGGTAAATCAGCCGGGTATTAGGGTTCTTCCTAAGGGAAAAGCCGTGAAAGCAGCCATGTTGTGGCACTTCTGCACTCCCTTTGGGATGCCTTTGGCAGATGAAGTAAGCCTGGAACTCAGGGCTTCCTGGTTAAAGAAATCCGAGCCCTAGGCTGAACCCCAACCCTAACCCTAGGCAGATAAACCAACCTAGGTATAGGGATGGTGCCAAGGAAAAAGCTGAGAAAGCTGCCATGTTGTTGCACTTTTGTACTCCCCTTGGGATGCCTTGAACAGCTGCAGTGTGCCTGGAGCCCAGGGCTTCCTAGTTTTAAAAATCCTAGCCCTAGGCCTAAGCCTAACAGTAACCCTGAGAAGGCAAATCAGCCTGGTGTTAGGCGTCTTGCCAAGGAAAAAGCCGTGAAAGCAGCCATGTTGTGGCACTTTTGCACTCCCTTTTGGATGCCTTTCACAGCTCCAGTGTGCCTGGAACTCAGGGCTTCCTGATTTTAAAAATCCTAGCCCTAGGCCGAACCTCAAACCTAAGACGAGAAAGGCAAATCAGCCAGGAATTAGGCATGTCCCCAAGGAAAAAGCTGTGGAGGCAGGCATGTTGTGGTACTTTTGCGCTCTTCTTGGCTAGTCCTTCGCAGCTGCTGTGTTCTTGGAACTCAGGGCTTTCTGGTTAATAGACCCTTACCCTAGGCGTAACTCAAACCTTAACCCTAGGAAGGAAAATCAGCCCATGGTTCGGGATGGTCTCATGGAAATATCAGTGGTGGCAGCCAAGTTGCGTCACTTTTGCGCTCCCCTTGGGATGCCTTTTGCAGCTGCAGTGTGCCTGGAGCCCAGGGCTTCCTGGTTTTAAAAGTCCTAGGCCTAAGCCTAACAGTAACCCTAGGAAGGTAAATCAGCCGGGTATTAGGGTTCTTCCTAAGGGAAAAGCCATGAAAGCAGCCATGTTGTGGCACTTCTGCACTCCCTTTGGGATGCCTTTGGCAGATGAAGTAAGCCTGGAACTCAGGGCTTCCTGGTTAAAGAAATCACAGCCCTAGGCTGAACCCTAACCCTAACCCTAGGCAGATAAATCAGCCTAGGTATAGGGATGGTGCCAAGGAAAAAGCTGTGAAAGCTGCCATGTTGTTGCACTTTTGTACTCCCCTTGGGATGCCTTGAACAGCTGCAGTGTGCCTGGAGCCCAGGGCTTCCTAGTTTTAAAAATCCTAGCCCTAGGCCTAAGCCTAACAGTAACCCTGGGAAGGTAAATCAGCCTGGTGTTAGGCGTCTTGCCAAGGAAAAAGCCGTGAAAGCAGCCATGTTGTGGCACTTTTGCACTCCCTTTTGGATGCCTTTCACAGCTCCAGTGTGCCTGGAACTCAGGGCTTCCTGCTTTTAAAAATCCTAGCCCTAGGCCGAACCCCAACCCTAAGACGAGAAAGGCAAATCAGCCAGGAATTAGGCATGTCCCCAAGGAAAAAGCTGTGGAGGCAGGCATGTTGTGCTACTTTTGCGCTCTTCTTGGCTAGTCCTTCGCAGCTGCTGTGTTCTTGGAACTCAGGGCTTTCTGGTAAATAGAAACCTTACCCAAAGCGTAACTCAAACCTTAACCCTAGGAAGGAAAATCAGCCTATGGTTCGGGATGGTCTCATGGAAATATCAGTGGTGGCAGCCAAGTTGCGTCACTTTTGCGCTCCCCTTGGGATGCCTTTCGCAGCTGCAGTGTGCCTGGAGCCCAGGGCTTCCTGGTTTTAAAAGTCCTAGGCCTAAGCCTAACAGTAACCCTGGGAAGGTAAATCAGCCGGGTATTAGGGTTCTTCCTAAGGGAAAAGCCGTGAAAGCAGCCATGTTGTGGCACTTTTGCACTCCCTTTTGGATGCCTTTCACAGCTCCAGTGTGCCTGGAACTCAGGGCTTCCTGCTTTTAAAAATCCTAGCCCTAGGCCGAACCCCAACCCTAAGACGAGAAAGGCAAATCAGCCAGGAATTAGGCATGTCCACAAGGAAAAAGCTGTGGAGGCAGGCATGTTGTGCTACTTTTGCGCTCTTCTTGGCTAGTCCTTCGCAGCTGCTGTGTTCTTGGAACTCAGGGCTTTCTGGTTAATAGACCCTTACCCTAGGCGTAACTCAAACCTTAACCCTAGGAAGGAAAATCAGCCTATGGTTCGGGATGCTCTCATGGAAATATCAGTGGTGGCAGCCAAGTTGCGTCACTTTTGCGCTCCCCTTGGGATGCCTTTCGCAGCTGCAGTGTGCCTGGAGCCCAGGGCCTCCTAGTTTTAAAAATCCTAGCCCTAGGCCTAAGCCTAACAGTAACCCTGGGAAGGTAAATCAGCCTGGTGTTAGGCGTCTTGCCAAGGAAAAAGCCGTGAAAGCAGCCATGTTGTGGCACTTTTGCACTCCCTTTTGGATGCCTTTCACAGCTCCAGTGTGCCTGGAACTCAGGGCTTCCTGCTTTTAAAAATCCTAGCCCTAGGCCGAACCCCAACCCTAAGACGAGAAAGGCAAATCAGCCAGGAATTAGGCATGTCCCCAAGGAAAAAGCTGTGGAGGCAGGCATGTTGTGCTACTTTTGCGCTCTTCTTGGGTAGTCCTTCGCAGCTGCTGTGTTCTTGGAACTCAGGGCTTTCTGGTTAATAGACCCTTACCCTAGGCGTAACTCAAACCTTAACCCTAGGAAGGAAAATCAGCCTATGGTTCGGGATGGTCTCATGGAAATATCAGTGGTGGCAGCCAAGTTGCGTCACTTTTGCGCTCCCCTTGGGATGCCTTTCGCAGCTGCAGTGTGCCTGGAGCCCAGGGCTTCCTGGTTTTAAAAGTCCTAGGCCTAAGCCTAACAGTAACCCTAGGAAGGTAAATCAGCCGGGTATTAGGGTTCTTCCTAAGGGAAAAGCCGTGAAAGCAGCCATGTTGTGGCACTTCTGCACTCCCTTTGGGATGCCTTTGGCAGATGAAGTAAGCCTGGAACTCAGGGCCTCCTGGTTAAAGAAATCACAGCCCTAGGCTGAACCCTAACCCTAACCCTAGGCAGATAAATCAGCCTAGGTATAGGGATGGTGCCAAGGAAAAAGCTGTGAAAGCTGCCATGTTGTTGCACTTTTGTACTCCCCTTGGGATGCCTTGAACAGCTGCAGTGTGCCTGGAGCTAAGGGCTTCCTAGTTTTAAAAATCCTAGCCCTAGGCCTAAGCCTAACAGTAACCCTGGGAAGGCAAATCAGCCTGGTGTTAGGCGTCTTGCCAAGGAAAAAGCCGTGAAAGCAGCCATGTTGTGGCACTTTTGCACTCCCTTTTGGATGCCTTTCACAGCTCCAGTGTGCCTGGAACTCAGGGCTTCCTGATTTTAAAAATCCTAGCCCTAGGCCGAACCTCAAACCTAAGACGAGAAAGGCAAATCAGCCAGGAATTAGGCATGTCCCCAAGGAAAAAGCTGTGGAGGCAGGCATGTTGTGGTACTTTTGCGCTCTTCTTGGCTAGTCCTTCGCAGCTGCTGTGTTCTTGGAACTCAGGGCTTTCTGGTTAATAGACCCTTACCCTAGGCGTAACTCAAACCTTAACCCTAGGAAGGAAAATCAGCCTATGGTTCAGGATGGTCTCATGGAAATATCAGTGGTGGCAGCCAAGTTGCGTCACTTTTGCGGTCCCCTTGGGATGCCTTTCGCAGCTGCAGTGTGCCTGGAGCCCAGGGCTTCCTGGTTTTAAAAGTCCTAGGCCTAAGCCTAACAGTAACCCTAGGAAGGTAAATCAGCCGGGTATTAGGGTTCTTCCTAAGGGAAAAGCCGTGAAAGCAGCCATGTTGTGGCACTTCTGCACTCCCTTTGGGATGCCTTTGGCAGATGAAGTAAGCCTGGAACTCAGGGCTTCCTGGTTAAAAAAATCCAAGCCCTAGGCTGAACCCTAACCCTAACCCTAGGCAGATAAATCAGCCTAGGTATAGGGATGGTGCCAAGGAAAAAGCTGTGAAAGCTGCCATGTTGTTGCACTTTTGTACTCCCCTTGGGATGCCTTGAACAGCTGCAGTGTGCCTGGAGCTAAGGGCTTCCTAGTTTTAAAAATCCTAGCCCTAGGCCTAAGCCTAACAGTAACCCTGGGAAGGTAAATCAGCCTGGTGTTAGGCTTCTTGCCAAGGAAAAAGCCGTGAAAGCAGCCATGTTGTGGCACTTTTGCAATCCCTTTTGGATGCCTTTCACAGCTCCAGTGGCCTGGAAATCAGGGCTTCCTGATTTTAAAAATCCTAGCCCTAGACCGAACCCCAACCCTAAGACGAGAAAGGCAAATCAGCCAGGAATTAGGCATGTCCCCAAGGAAAAAGCTGTGGAGGCAGGCATGTTGTGCTACTTTTGCGCTCTTCTTGGCTAGTCCTTCGCAGCTGCTGTGTTCTTGGAACTCAGGGCTTTCTGGTTAATAGAACCCTTACCCTAGGCGTAACTCAAACCTTAACCCTAGGAAGGAAAATCAGCCTATGGTTCGGGATGGTCTCATGGAAATATCAGTGGTGGCAGCCAAGTTGCGTCACTTTTGTGCTCCCCTTGGGATGCCTTTCGCAGCTGCAGTGTGCCTGGAGCCCAGGGCTTCCTGGTTTTAAAAGTCCTAGGCCTAAGCCTAACAGTAACCCTAGGAAGGTAAATCAGCCGGGTATTAGGGTTCTTCCTAAGGGAAAAGCTGTGAAAGCTGGCATGTTGTGGCACTTCTGCACTCCCTTTTGGATGCCTTTCACAGCTGCAGTGTGCCTGGAACTCAGGGCTTCCTGATTTTAAAAATCCTAGCCCTAGGCCGAACCCCAACCCTAAGACGAGAAAGGCAAATCAGCCAGGAATTAGGCATGTCCCCAAGGAAAAAGCTGTGGAGGCAGGCATGTTGTGCTACTTTTGCGCTCTTCTTGGGTAGTCCTTCGCACCTGCTGTGTTCTTGGAACTCAGGGCTTTCTGGTTAATAGAACCCTTACCCTAGGCGTAACTCAAACCTTAACCCTAGGAAGGAAAATCAGCCTATGGTTCGGGATGGTCTCATGGAAATATCAGTGGTGGCAGCCAAGTTGCGTCACTTTTGCGCTCCCCTTGGGATGCCTTTCGCAGCTGCAGTGTGCCTGGAGCCCAGGGCTTCCTGGTTTTAAAAGTCCTAGGCCTAAGCCTAACAGTAACCCTAGGAAGGTAAATCAGCCGGGTATTAGGGTTCTTCCTAAGGGAAAAGCCGTGAAAGCAGCCATGTTGTGGCACTTCTGCACTCCCTTTGGGATGCCTTTGGCAGATGAAGTAAGCCTGGAACTCAGGGCTTCCTGGTTAAAGAAATCCAAGCCCTAGGCTGAACCCTAACCCTAACCCTAGGCAGATAAATCAGCCTAGGTATAGGGATGGTGCCAAGGAAAAAGCTGTGAAAGCTGCCATGTTGTTGCACTTTTGTACTCCCCTTGGGATGCCTTGAACAGCTGCAGTGTGCCTGGAGCCCAGGGCTTCCTAGTTTTAAAAATCCTAGCCCTAGGCCTAAGCCTAACAGTAACCCTGGGAAGGTAAATCAGCCTGGTGTTAGGCGTCTTGCCAAGGAAAAAGCCGTGAAAGCAGCCATGTTGTGGCACTTTTGCACTCCCTTTTGGATGCCTTTCACAGCTCCAGTGTGCCTGGAACTCAGGGCTTCCTGCTTTTAAAAATCCTAGCCCTAGGCCGAACCCCAACCCTAAGACGAGAAAGGCAAATCAGCCAGGAATTAGGCATGTCCCCAAGGAAAAAGCTGTGGAGGCAGGCATGTTGTGCTACTTTTGCGCTCTTCTTGGCTAGTCCTTCGCAGCTGCTGTGTTCTTGGAACTCAGGGCTTTCTGGTAAATAGAAACCTTACCCAAAGCGTAACTCAAACCTTAACCCTAGGAAGGAAAATCAGCCTATGGTTCGGGATGGTCTCATGGAAATATCAGTGGTGGCAGCCAAGTTGCGTCACTTTTGCGCTCCCCTTGGGATGCCTTTCGCAGCTGCAGTGTGCCTGGAGCCCAGGGCTTCCTGGTTTTAAAAGTCCTAGGCCTAAGCCTAACAGTAACCCTGGGAAGGTAAATCAGCCGGGTATTAGGGTTCTTCCTAAGGGAAAAGCCGTGAAAGCAGCCATGTTGTGGCACTTTTGCACTCCCTTTTGGATGCCTTTCACAGCTCCAGTGTGCCTGGAACTCAGGGCTTCCTGCTTTTAAAAATCCTAGCCCTAGGCCGAACCCCAACCCTAAGACGAGAAAGGCAAATCAGCCAGGAATTAGGCATGTCCACAAGGAAAAAGCTGTGGAGGCAGGCATGTTGTGCTACTTTTGCGCTCTTCTTGGCTAGTCCTTCGCAGCTGCTGTGTTCTTGGAACTCAGGGCTTTCTGGTTAATAGACCCTTACCCTAGGCGTAACTCAAACCTTAACCCTAGGAAGGAAAATCAGCCTATGGTTCGGGATGCTCTCATGGAAATATCAGTGGTGGCAGCCAAGTTGCGTCACTTTTGCGCTCCCCTTGGGATGCCTTTCGCAGCTGCAGTGTGCCTGGAGCCCAGGGCCTCCTAGTTTTAAAAATCCTAGCCCTAGGCCTAAGCCTAACAGTAACCCTGGGAAGGTAAATCAGCCTGGTGTTAGGCGTCTTGCCAAGGAAAAAGCCGTGAAAGCAGCCATGTTGTGGCACTTTTGCACTCCCTTTTGGATGCCTTTCACAGCTCCAGTGTGCCTGGAACTCAGGGCTTCCTGCTTTTAAAAATCCTAGCCCTAGGCCGAACCCCAACCCTAAGACGAGAAAGGCAAATCAGCCAGGAATTAGGCATGTCCCCAAGGAAAAAGCTGTGGAGGCAGGCATGTTGTGCTACTTTTGCGCTCTTCTTGGGTAGTCCTTCGCAGCTGCTGTGTTCTTGGAACTCAGGGCTTTCTGGTTAATAGACCCTTACCCTAGGCGTAACTCAAACCTTAACCCTAGGAAGGAAAATCAGCCTATGGTTCGGGATGGTCTCATGGAAATATCAGTGGTGGCAGCCAAGTTGCGTCACTTTTGCGCTCCCCTTGGGATGCCTTTCGCAGCTGCAGTGTGCCTGGAGCCCAGGGCTTCCTGGTTTTAAAAGTCCTAGGCCTAAGCCTAACAGTAACCCTAGGAAGGTAAATCAGCCGGGTATTAGGGTTCTTCCTAAGGGAAAAGCCGTGAAAGCAGCCATGTTGTGGCACTTCTGCACTCCCTTTGGGATGCCTTTGGCAGATGAAGTAAGCCTGGAACTCAGGGCCTCCTGGTTAAAGAAATCACAGCCCTAGGCTGAACCCTAACCCTAACCCTAGGCAGATAAATCAGCCTAGGTATAGGGATGGTGCCAAGGAAAAAGCTGTGAAAGCTGCCATGTTGTTGCACTTTTGTACTCCCCTTGGGATGCCTTGAACAGCTGCAGTGTGCCTGGAGCTAAGGGCTTCCTAGTTTTAAAAATCCTAGCCCTAGGCCTAAGCCTAACAGTAACCCTGGGAAGGCAAATCAGCCTGGTGTTAGGCGTCTTGCCAAGGAAAAAGCCGTGAAAGCAGCCATGTTGTGGCACTTTTGCACTCCCTTTTGGATGCCTTTCACAGCTCCAGTGTGCCTGGAACTCAGGGCTTCCTGATTTTAAAAATCCTAGCCCTAGGCCGAACCTCAAACCTAAGACGAGAAAGGCAAATCAGCCAGGAATTAGGCATGTCCCCAAGGAAAAAGCTGTGGAGGCAGGCATGTTGTGGTACTTTTGCGCTCTTCTTGGCTAGTCCTTCGCAGCTGCTGTGTTCTTGGAACTCAGGGCTTTCTGGTTAATAGACCCTTACCCTAGGCGTAACTCAAACCTTAACCCTAGGAAGGAAAATCAGCCTATGGTTCAGGATGGTCTCATGGAAATATCAGTGGTGGCAGCCAAGTTGCGTCACTTTTGCGGTCCCCTTGGGATGCCTTTCGCAGCTGCAGTGTGCCTGGAGCCCAGGGCTTCCTGGTTTTAAAAGTCCTAGGCCTAAGCCTAACAGTAACCCTAGGAAGGTAAATCAGCCGGGTATTAGGGTTCTTCCTAAGGGAAAAGCCGTGAAAGCAGCCATGTTGTGGCACTTCTGCACTCCCTTTGGGATGCCTTTGGCAGATGAAGTAAGCCTGGAACTCAGGGCTTCCTGGTTAAAAAAATCCAAGCCCTAGGCTGAACCCTAACCCTAACCCTAGGCAGATAAATCAGCCTAGGTATAGGGATGGTGCCAAGGAAAAAGCTGTGAAAGCTGCCATGTTGTTGCACTTTTGTACTCCCCTTGGGATGCCTTGAACAGCTGCAGTGTGCCTGGAGCTAAGGGCTTCCTAGTTTTAAAAATCCTAGCCCTAGGCCTAAGCCTAACAGTAACCCTGGGAAGGTAAATCAGCCTGGTGTTAGGCTTCTTGCCAAGGAAAAAGCCGTGAAAGCAGCCATGTTGTGGCACTTTTGCAATCCCTTTTGGATGCCTTTCACAGCTCCAGTGGCCTGGAAATCAGGGCTTCCTGCTTTTAAAAATCCTAGCCCTAGACCGAACCCCAACCCTAAGACGAGAAAGGCAAATCAGCCAGGAATTAGGCATGTCCCCAAGGAAAAAGCTGTGGAGGCAGGCATGTTGTGCTACTTTTGCGCTCTTCTTGGCTAGTCCTTCGCAGCTGCTGTGTTCTTGGAACTCAGGGCTTTCTGGTTAATAGAACCCTTACCCTAGGCGTAACTCAAACCTTAACCCTAGGAAGGAAAATCAGCCTATGGTTCGGGATGGTCTCATGGAAATATCAGTGGTGGCAGCCAAGTTGCGTCACTTTTGTGCTCCCCTTGGGATGCCTTTCGCAGCTGCAGTGTGCCTGGAGCCCAGGGCTTCCTGGTTTTAAAAGTCCTAGGCCTAAGCCTAACAGTAACCCTAGGAAGGTAAATCAGCCGGGTATTAGGGTTCTTCCTAAGGGAAAAGCTGTGAAAGCTGGCATGTTGTGGCACTTCTGCACTCCCTTTTGGATGCCTTTCACAGCTGCAGTGTGCCTGGAACTCAGGGCTTCCTGATTTTAAAAATCCTAGCCCTAGGCCGAACCCCAACCCTAAGACGAGAAAGGCAAATCAGCCAGGAATTAGGCATGTCCCCAAGGAAAAAGCTGTGGAGGCAGGCATGTTGTGCTACTTTTGCGCTCTTCTTGGGTAGTCCTTCGCACCTGCTGTGTTCTTGGAACTCAGGGCTTTCTGGTTAATAGAACCCTTACCCTAGGCGTAACTCAAACCTTAACCCTAGGAAGGAAAATCAGCCTATGGTTCGGGATGGTCTCATGGAAATATCAGTGGTGGCAGCCAAGTTGCGTCACTTTTGCGCTCCCCTTGGGATGCCTTTCGCAGCTGCAGTGTGCCTGGAGCCCAGGGCTTCCTGGTTTTAAAAGTCCTAGGCCTAAGCCTAACAGTAACCCTAGGAAGGTAAATCAGCCGGGTATTAGGGTTCTTCCTAAGGGAAAAGCCGTGAAAGCAGCCATGTTGTGGCACTTCTGCACTCCCTTTGGGATGCCTTTGGCAGATGAAGTAAGCCTGGAACTCAGGGCTTCCTGGTTAAAGAAATCCAAGCCCTAGGCTGAACCCTAACCCTAACCCTAGGCAGATAAATCAGCCTAGGTATAGGGATGGTGCCAAGGAAAAAGCTGTGAAAGCTGCCATGTTGTTGCACTTTTGTACTCCCCTTGGGATGCCTTGAACAGCTGCAGTGTGCCTGGAGCCCAGGGCTTCCTAGTTTCAAAAATCCTAGCCCTAGGCCTAAGCCTAACAGTAACCCTGGGAAGGTAAATCAGCCTGGTGTTAGGCTTCTTGCCAAGGAAAAAGCCGTGAAAGCAGCCATGTTGTGGCACTTTTGCACTCCCTTTTGGATGCCTTTCACAGCTGCAGTGGCCTGGAACTCAGGGCTTCCTGCTTTTAAAAATCCTAGCCCTAGGCCGAACCCCAACCCTAAGACGAGAAAGGCAAATCAGCCAGGAATTAGGCATGTCCCCAAGGAAAAAGCTGTGGAGGCAGGCATGTTGTGGTACTTTTGCGCTCTTCTTGGGTAGTCCTTTGCAGCTGCTGTGTTCTTGGAACTCAGGGCTTTCTGGTTAATAGAACCCTTACCCTAGGCGTAACTCAAACCTTAACCCTAGGAAGGAAAATCAGACTATGGTTCGGGATGGTCTCATGGAAATATCAGTGGTGGCAGCCAAGTTGCGTCACTTTTGCGGTCCCCTTGGGATGCCTTTCGCAGCTGCAGTGTGCCTGGAGCCCAGGGCTTCCTGGTTTTAAAAGTCCTAGGCCTAAGCCTAACAGTAACCCTAGGAAGGTAAATCAGCCGGGTATTAGGGTTCTTCCTAAGGGAAAAGCCGTGAAAGCAGCCATGTTGTGGCACTTCTGCACTCCCTTTGGGATGCCTTTGGCAGATGAAGTAAGCCTGGAACTCAGGGCTTCCTGGTTAAAGAAATCCAAGCCCTAGGCTGAAGCCTAACCCTAACCCTAGGCAGATAAATCAGCCTAGGTATAGGGATGGTGCCAAGGAAAAAGCTGTGAAAGCTGCCATGTTGTTGCACTTTTGTACTCCCCTTGGGATGCCTTGAACAGCTGCAGTGTGCCTGGAGCCCAGGGCTTCCTAGTTTTAAAAATCCTAGCCCTAGGCCTAAGCCTAACAGTAACCCTGGGAAGGTAAATCAGCCTGGTGTTAGGCTTCTTGCCAAGGAAAAAGCCGTGAAAGCAGCCATGTTGTGGCACTTTTGCACTCCCTTTTGGATGCCTTTCACAGCTCCAGTGTGCCTGGAACTCAGGGCTTCCTGATTTTAAAAATCCTAGCCCTAGGCCGAACCCCAACCCTAAGACGAGAAAGGCAAATCAGCCAGGAATTAGGCATGTCCCCAAGGAAAAAGCTGTGGAGGCAGGCATGTTGTGGTACTTTTGCGCTCTTCTTGGCTAGTCCTTCGCAGCTGCTGTGTTCTTGGAACTCAGGGCTTTCTGGTTAATAGAGCCCTTACCCTAGGCGTAACTCAAACCTTAACCCTAGGAAGGAAAATCAACCTATGTTTCGGGATGGTCTCATGGAAATATCAGTGGTGGCAGCCAAGTTGCGTCACTTTTGTGCTCCCCTTGGGATGCCTTTCGCAGCTGCAGTGTGCCTGGAGCCCAGGGCTTCCTGGTTTTAAAAGTCCTAGGCCTAAGCCTAACAGTAACCCTAGGAAGGTAAATCAGCCGGGTATTAGGGTTCTTCCTAAGGGAAAAGCTGTGAAAGCTGGCATGTTGTGGCACTTCTGCACTCCCTTTTGGATGCCTTTCACAGCTGCAGTGTGCCTGGAACTCAGGGCTTCCTGATTTTAAAAATCCAAGCCCTAGGCCGAACCCCAACCCTAAGACGAGAAAGGCAAATCAGCCAGGAATTAGGCATGTCCCCAAGGAAAAAGCTGTGGAGGCAGGCATGTTGTGCTACTTTTGCGCTCTTCTTGGGTAGTCCTTCGCACCTGCTGTGTTCTTGGAACTCAGGGCTTTCTGGTTAATAGAACCCTTACCCTAGGCGTAACTCAAACCTTAACCCTAGGAAGGAAAATCAGCCTATGGTTCGGGATGGTCTCATGGAAATATCAGTGGTGGCAGCCAAGTTGCGTCACTTTTGCGCTCCCGTTGGGATGCCTTTCGCAGCTGCAGTGTGCCTGGAGCCCAGGGCTTCCTGGTTTTAAAAGTCCTAGGCCTAAGCCTAACAGTAACCCTAGGAAGGTAAATCAGCCGGGTATTAGGGTTCTTCCTAAGGGAAAAGCTGTGAAAGCAGGCATGTTGTGGCACTTCTGCACTCCCTTTTGGATGCCTTTCACAGCTTCAGTGTGCCTGGAACTCAGGGCTTCCTGATTTTAAAAATCCTAGCCCGAGGCCGAACCCCAACCCTAAGACGAGAAAGGCAAATCAGCCAGGAATTAGGCATGTCCCCAAGGAAAAAGCTGTGGAGGCAGGCATGTTGTGCTACTTTTGCGCTCTTCTTGGGTAGTCCTTCGCAGCTGCTGTGTTCTTGGAACTCAGGGCTTTCTGGTTAATAGAACCCTTACCCTAGGCGTAACTCAAACCTTAACCCTAGGAAGGAAAATCAGCCTATGGTTCGGGATGGTCTCATGGAAATATCAGTGGTGGCAGCCAAGTTGCGTCACTTTTGCGCTCCCCTTGGGATGCCTTTCGCAGCTGCAGTGTGCCTGGAGCCCAGGGCTTCCTGGTTTTAAAAGTCCTAGGCCTAAGCCTAACAGTAACCCTAGGAAGGTAAATCAGCCGGGTATTAGGGTTCTTCCTAAGGGAAAAGCCGTGAAAGCAGCCATGTTGTGGCACTTCTGCACTCCCTTTGGGATGCCTTTGGCAGATGAAGTAAGCCTGGAACTCAGGGCTTCCTGGTTAAAGAAATCCAACCCCTAGGCTGAACCCTAACCCTAACCCTAGGCAGATAAATCAGCCTAGGTATAGGGATGGTGCCAAGGAAAAAGCTGTGAAAGCTGCCATGTTGTTGCACTTTTGTACTCCCCTTGGGATGCCTTGAACAGCTGCAGTGTTCCTGGAGCTAAGGGCTTCCTAGTTTTAAAAATCCTAGGCCTAGGCCTAAGCCTAACAGTAACCCTGGGAAGGCAAATCAGCCTGGTGTTAGGCGTCTTGCCAAGGAAAAAGCCGTGAAAGCAGCCATGTTGTGGCACTTTTGCACTCCCTTTTGGATGCCTTTCAACGCTGCAGTGTGCCTGGAACTCAGGGCTTCCTGATTTTAAAAATCCTAGCCCTAGGCCGAACCCCAACCCTAAGACGAGAAAGGCAAATCAGCCAGGAATTAGGCATGTCCCCAAGGAAAAAGCTGTGGAGGCAGGCATGTTGTGGTACTTTTGCGCTCTTCTTGGCTAGTCCTTTGCAGCTGCTGTGTTCTTGGAACTCAGGGCTTTCTGGTAAATAGAGCCCTTACCCTAGGCGTAACTCAAACCTTAACCCTAGGAAGGAAAATCAGCCTATGGTTCGGGATGGTCTCATGGAAATATCAGTGGTGGCAGCCAAGTTGCGTCACTTTTGCGCTCCCCTTGGGATGCCTTTTGCAGCTGCAGTGTGCCTGGAGCCCAGGGCTTCCTGGTTTTAAAAGTCCTAGGCCTAAGCCTAACAGTAACCCTAGGAAGGTAAATCAGCCGGGTATTAGGGTTCTTCCTAAGGGAAAAGCCGTGAAAGCAGCCATGTTGTGGCACTTCTGCACTCCCTTTGGGATGCCTTTGGCAGATGAAGTAAGCCTGGAACTCAGGGCTTCCTGGTTAAAGAAATCCAAGCCCTACGCTGAACCCTAACCCTAACCCTAGGCAGATAAATCAGCCTAGGTATAGGGATGGTGCCAAGGAAAAAGCTGTGAAAGCTGCCATGTTGTTGCACTTTTGTACTCCCCTTGGGATGCCTTGAACAGCTGCAGTGTTCCTGGAGCTAAGGGCTTCCTAGTTTTAAAAATCCTAGGCCTAGGCCTAAGCCTAACAGTAACCCTGGGAAGGCAAATCAGCCTGGTGTTAGGCGTCTTGCCAAGGAAAAAGCCGTGAAAGCAGCCATGTTGTGGCACTTTTGCACTCCCTTTTGGATGCCTTTCACAGCTGCAGTGTGCCTGGAACTCAGGGCTTCCTGATTTTAAAAATCCTAGCCCTAGGCCGAACCCCAACCCTAAGACGAGAAAGGCAAATCAGCCAGGAATTAGGCATGTCCCCAAGGAAAAAGCTGTGGAGGCAGGCATGTTGTGGTACTTTTGCGCTCTTCTTGGCTAGTCCTTTGCAGCTGCTGTGTTCTTGGAACTCAGGGCTTTCTGGTAAATAGAGCCCTTACCCTAGGCGTAACTCAAACCTTAACCCTAGGAAGGAAAATCAGCCTATGGTTCGGGATGGTCTCATGGAAATATCAGTGGTGGCAGCCAAGTTGCGTCACTTTTGCGCTCCCCTTGGGATGCCTTTTGCAGCTGCAGTGTGCCTGGAGCCCAGGGCTTCCTGGTTTTAAAAGTCCTAGGCCTAAGCCTAACAGTAACCCTAGGAAGGTAAATCAGCCGGGTATTAGGGTTCTTCCTAAGGGAAAAGCCGTGAAAGCAGCCATGTTGTGGCACTTCTGCACTCCCTTTGGGATGCCTTTGGCAGATGAAGTAAGCCTGGAACTCAGGGCTTCCTGGTTAAAGAAATCCAAGCCCTAGGCTGAACCCTAACCCTAACCCTAGGCAGATAAATCAGCCTAGGTATAGGGATGGTGCCAAGGAAAAAGCTGTGAAAGCTGCCATGTTGTTGCACTTTTGTACTCCCCTTGGGATGCCTTGAACAGCTGCAGTGTGCCTGGAGCCCAGGGCTTCCTAGTTTCAAAAATCCAAGCCCTAGGCCTAAGCCTAACAGTAACCCTGGGAAGGTAAATCAGCCTGGTGTTAGGCGTCTTGCCAAGGAAAAAGCCGTGAAAGCAGCCATGTTGTGGCACTTTTGCACTCCCTTTTGGATGCCTTTCACAGCTGCAGTGGCCTGGAACTCAGGGCTTCCTGCTTTTAAAAATCCTAGCCCTAGGCCGAACCCCAACCCTAAGACGAGAAAGGCAAATCAGCCAGGAATTAGGCATGTCCCCAAGGAAAAAGCTGTGGAGGCAGGCATGTTGTGCTACTTTTGCGCTCTTCTTGGCTAGTCCTTCGCAGCTGCTGTGTTCTTGGAACTCAGGGCTTTCTGGTTAATAGACCCTTACCCTAGGCGTAACTCAAACCTTAACCCTAGGAAGGAAAATCAGCCTATGGTTCGGGATGGTCTCATGGAAATATCAGTGGTGGCAGCCAAGTTGCGTCACTTTTGCGCTCCCCTTGGGATGCCTTTTGCAGCTGCAGTGTGCCTGGAGCCCAGGGCTTCCTGGTTTTAAAAGTCCTAGGCCTAAGCCTAACAGTAACCCTAGGAAGGTAAATCAGCCGGGTATTAGGGTTCTTCCTAAGGGAAAAGCCGTGAAAGCAGCCATGTTGTGGCACTTCTGCACTCCCTTTGGGATGCCTTTGGCAGATGAAGTAAGCCTGGAACTCAGGGCTTCCTGGTTAAAGAAAGCCAAGCCCTACGCTGAACCCTAAGCCTAACCCTAGGCAGATAAATCAGCCTAGGTATAGGGATGGTGCCAAGGAAAAAGCTGTGAAAGCTGCCATGTTGTTGCACTTTTGTACTCCCCTTGGGATGCCTTGAACAGCTGCAGTGTGCCTGGAGCCCAGGGCTTCCTAGTTTCAAAAATCCTAGCCCTAGGCCTAAGCCTAACAGTAACCCTGGGAAAGTAAGTCAGCCTGGTGTTAGGCTTCTTGCCAAGGAAAAAGCCGTGAAAGCAGCCATGTTGTGGCACTTTTGCACTCCCTTTTGGATGCCTTTCACAGCTCCAGTGTGCCTGGAACTCAGGGCTTCCTGATTTTAAAAATCCTAGCCCTAGGCCGAACCCCAACCCTAAGACGAGAAAGGCAAATCAGCCAGGAATTAGGCATGTCCCCAAGGAAAAAGCTGTGGAGGCAGGCATGTTGTGGTACTTTTGCGCTCTTCTTGGCTAGTCCTTCGCAGCTGCTGTGTTCTTGGAACTCAGGGCTTTCTGGTTAATAGAGCCCTTACCCTAGGCGTAACTCAAACCTTAACCCTAGGAAGGAAAATCAACCTATGGTTCGGGATGGTCTCATGGAAATATCAGTGGTGGCAGCCAAGTTGCGTCACTTTTGTGCTCCCCTTGGGATGCCTTTCGCAGCTGCAGTGTGCCTGGAGCCCAGGGCTTCCTGGTTTTAAAAGTCCTAGGCCTAAGCCTAACAGTAACCCTAGGAAGGTAAATCAGCCGGGTATTAGGGTTCTTCCTAAGGGAAAAGCTGTGAAAGCAGGCATGTTGTGGCACTTCTGCACTCCCTTTTGGATGCCTTTCACAGCTGCAGTGTGCCTGGAACTCAGGGCTTCCTGATTTTAAAAATCCTAGCCCTAGGCCGAACCCCAACCCTAAGACGAGAAAGGCAAATCAGCCAGGAATTAGGCATTTCCCCAAGGAAAAAGCTGTGGAGGCAGGCATGTTGTGGTACTTTTGCGCTCTTCTTGGCTAGTCCTTTGCAGCTGCTGTGTTCTTGGAACTCAGGGCTTTCTGGTAAATAGAGCCCTTACCCTAGGCGTAACTCAAACCTTAACCCTAGGAAGGAAAATCAGCCTATGGTTCGGGATGGTCTCATGGAAATATCAGTGGTGGCAGCCAAGTTGCGTCACTTTTGCGCTCCCCTTGGGATGCCTTTTGCAGCTGCAGTGTGCCTGGAGCCCAGGGCTTCCTGGTTTTAAAAGTCCTAGGCCTAAGCCTAACAGTAACCCTAGGAAGGTAAATCAGCCGGGTATTAGGGTTCTTCCTAAGGGAAAAGCCGTGAAAGCAGCCATGTTGTGGCACTTCTGCACTCCCTTTGGGATGCCTTTGGCAGATGAAGTAAGCCTGGAACTCAGGGCTTCCTGGTTAAAGAAATCCAAGCCCTAGGCTGAACCCTAACCCTAACCCTAGGCAGATAAATCAGCCTAGGTATAGGGATGGTGCCAAGGAAAAAGCTGTGAAAGCTGCCATGTTGTTGCACTTTTGTACTCCCCTTGGCATGCCTTGAACAGCTGCAGTGTTCCTGGAGCTAAGGGCTTCCTAGTTTTAAAAATCCTAGGCCTAGGCCTAAGCCTAACAGTAACCCTGGGAAGGCAAATCAGCCTGGTGTTAGGCGTCTTGCCAAGGAAAAAGCCGTGAAAGCAGCCATGTTGTGGCACTTTTGCACTCCCTTTTGGATGCCTTTCACAGCTGCAGTGTGCCTGGAACTCAGGGCTTCCTGATTTTAAAAATCCTAGCCCTAGGCCGAACCCCAACCCTAAGACGAGAAAGGCAAATCAGCCAGGAATTAGGCATGTCCCCAAGGAAAAAGCTGTGGAGGCAGGCATGTTGTGCTACTTTTGCGCTCTTCTTGGCTAGTCCTTTGCAGCTGCTGTGTTCTTGGAACTCAGGGCTTTCTGGTAAATAGAGCCCTTACCCTAGGCGTAACTCAAACCTTAACCCTAGGAAGGAAAATCAGCCTATGGTTCGGGATGGTCTCATGGAAATATCAGTGGTGGCAGCCAAGTTGCGTCACTTTTGCGCTCCCCTTGGGATGCCTTTTGCAGCTGCAGTGTGCCTGGAGCCCAGGGCTTCCTGGTTTTAAAAGTCCTAGGCCTAAGCCTAACAGTAACCCTAGGAAGGTAAATCAGCCGGGTATTAGGGTTCTTCCTAAGGGAAAAGCCGTGAAAGCAGCCATGTTGTGGCACTTCTGCACTCCCTTTGGGATGCCTTTGGCAGATGAAGTAAGCCTGGAACTCAGGGCTTCCTGGTTAAAGAAATCCAACCCCTAGGCTGAACCCTAACCCTAACCCTAGGCAGATAAATCAGCCTAGGTATAGGGATGGTGCCAAGGAAAAAGCTGTGAAAGCTGCCATGTTGTTGCACTTTTGTACTCCCCTTGGGATGCCTTGAACAGCTGCAGTGTGCCTGGAGCCCAGGGCTTCCTAGTTGCAAAAATCCAAGCCCTAGGCCTAAGCCTAACAGTAACCCTGGGAAGGGAAATCAGCCTGGTGTTAGGCGTCTTGCCAAGGAAAAAGCCGTGAAAGCAGCCATGTTGTGGCACTTTTGCACTCCCTTTTGGATGCCTTTCACAGCTCCAGTGTGCCTGGAACTCAGGGCTTCCTGCTTTTAAAAATCCTAGCCCTAGGCCGAACCCCAACCCTAAGACGAGAAAGGCAAATCAGCCAGGAATTAGGCATGTCCCCAAGGAAAAAGCTGTGGAGGCAGGCATGTTGTGCTACTTTTGCGCTCTTCTTGGCTAGTCCTTCGCAGCTGCTGTGTTCTTGGAACTCAGGGCTTTCTGGTTAATAGACCCTTACCCTAGGCGTAACTCAAACCTTAACCCTAGGAAGGAAAATCAGCCTATGGTTCGGGATGGTCTCATGGAAATATCAGTGGTGGCAGCCAAGTTGCGTCACTTTTGCGCTCCCCTTGGGATGCCTTTCGCAGCTGCAGTGTGCCTGGAGCCCAGGGCTTCCTGGTTTTAAAAGTCCTAGGCCTAAGCCTAACAGTAACCCTAGGAAGGTAAATCAGCCGGGTATTAGGGTTCTTCCTAAGGGAAAAGCCGTGAAAGCAGCCATGTTGTGGCACTTCTGCACTCCCTTTGGGATGCCTTTGGCAGATGAAGTAAGCCTGGAACTCAGGGCTTCCTGGTTAAAGAAATCCAAGCCCTACGCTGAACCCTAACCCTAACCCTAGGCAGATAAATCAGCCTAGGTATAGGGATGGTGCCAAGGAAAAAGCTGTGAAAGCTGCCATGTTGTTGCACTTTTGTACTCCCCTTGGGATGCCTTGAACAGCTGCAGTGTGCCTGGAGCCCAGGGCTTCCTAGTTTCAAAAATCCTAGCCCTAGGCCTAAGCCTAACAGTAACCCTGGGAAAGTAAGTCAGCCTGGTGTTAGGCTTCTTGCCAAGGAAAAAGCCGTGAAAGCAGCCATGTTGTGGCACTTTTGCACTCCCTTTTGGATGCCTTTCACAGCTCCAGTGTGCCTGGAACTCAGGGCTTCCTGATTTTAAAAATCCTAGCCCTAGGCCGAACCCCAACCCTAAGACGAGAAAGGCAAATCAGCCAGGAATTAGGCATGTCCCCAAGGAAAAAGCTGTGGAGGCAGGCATGTTGTGGTACTTTTGCGCTCTTCTTGGCTAGTCCTTCGCAGCTGCTGTGTTCTTGGAACTCAGGGCTTTCTGGTTAATAGAGCCCTTACCCTAGGCGTAACTCAAACCTTAACCCTAGGAAGGAAAATCAACCTATGGTTCGGGATGGTCTCATGGAAATATCAGTGGTGGCAGCCAAGTTGCGTCACTTTTGTGCTCCACTTGGGATGCCTTTCGCAGCTGCAGTGTGCCTGGAGCCCAGGGCTTCTTGGTTTTAAAAGTCCTAGGCCTAAGCCTAACAGTAACCCTAGGAAGGTAAATCAGCCGGGTATTAGGGTTCTTCCTAAGGGAAAAGCTGTGAAAGCAGGCATGTTGTGGCACTTCTGCACTCCCTTTTGGATGCCTTTCACAGCTGCAGTGTGCCTGGAACTCAGGGCTTCCTGATTTTAAAAATCCTAGCCCTAGGCCGAACCCCAACCCTAAGACGAGAAAGGCAAATCAGCCAGGAATTAGGCATTTCCCCAAGGAAAAAGCTGTGGAGGCAGGCATGTTGTGGTACTTTTGCGCTCTTCTTGGGTAGTCCTTCGCAGCTGCTGTGTTCTTGGAACTCAGGGCTTTCTGGTTAATAGACCCTTACCCTAGGCGTAACTCAAACCTTAACCCTAGGAAGGAAAATCAGCCTATAGTTCGGGATGGTCTCATGGAAATATCAGTGGTGGCAGCCAAGTTGCGTCACTTTTGCGCTCCCCTTGGGATGCCTTTTGCAGCTGCAGTGTGCCTGGAGCCCAGGGCTTCCTGGTTTTAAAAGTGTTAGGCCTAAGCCTAACAGTAACCCTAGGAAGGTAAATCAGCCGGGTATTAGGGTTCTTCCTAAGGGAAAAGCCGTGAAAGCAGCCATGTTGTGGCACTTCTGCACTCCCTTTGGGATGCCTTTGGCAGATGAAGTAAGCCTGGAACTCAGGGCTTCCTGGTTAAAGAAATCCAAGCCCTAGGCTGAACCCTAACCCTAACCCTAGGCAGATAAATCAGCCTAGGTATAGGGATGGTGCCAAGGAAAAAGCTGTGAAAGCTGCCATGTTGTTGCACTTTTGTACTCCCCTTGGGATGCCTTGAACAGCTGCAGTGTGCCTGGAGCCCAGGGCTTCCTAGTTTCAAAAATCCAAGCCCTAGGCCTAAGCCTAACAGTAACCCTGGGAAGGTAAATCAGCCTGGTGTTAGGCTTCTTGCCAAGGAAAAAGCCGTGAAAGCAGCCATGTTGTGGCACTTTTGCACTCCCTTTTGGATGCCTTTCACAGCTGCAGTGGCCTGGAACTCAGGGCTTCCTGCTTTTAAAAATCCTAGCCCTAGGCCGAACCCCAACCCTAAGACGAGAAAGGCAAATCAGCCAGGAATTAGGCATGTCCACAAGGAAAAAGCTGTGGAGGCAGGCATGTTGTGGTACTTTTGCGCTCTTCTTGGCTAGTCCTTCGCAGCTGCTGTGTTCTTGGAACTCAGGGCTTTCTGGTTAATAGAACCCTTACCCTAGGCGTAACTCAAACCTTAACCCTAGGAAGGAAAATCAGCCTATGGTTCGGGATGGTCTCATGGAAATATCAGTGGTGGCAGCCAAGTTGCGTCACTTTTGCGCTCCCCTTGGGATGCCTTTTGCAGCTGCAGTGTGCCTGGAGCCCAGGGCTTCCTGGTTTTAAAAGTCCTAGGCCTAAGCCTAACAGTAACCCTAGGAAGGTAAATCAGCCGGGTATTAGGGTTCTTCCTAAGGGAAAAGCCGTGAAAGCAGCCATGTTGTGGCACTTCTGCACTCCCTTTGGGATGCCTTTGGCAGATGAAGTAAGCCTGGAACTCAGGGCTTCCTGGTTAAAGAAATCCAAGCCCTAGGCTGAACCCTAACCCTAACCCTAGGCAGATAAATCAGCCTAGGTATAGGGATGGTGCCAAGGAAAAAGCTGTGAAAGCTGCCATGTTGTTGCACTTTTGTACTCCCCTTGGGATGCCTTGAACAGCTGCAGTGTGCCTGGAGCCCAGGGCTTCCTAGTTTCAAAAATCCAAGCCCTAGGCCTAAGCCTAACAGTAACCCTGGGAAGGGAAATCAGCCTGGTGTTAGGCTTCTTGCCAAGGAAAAAGCCGTGAAAGCAGCCATGTTGTGGCACTTTTGCACTCCCTTTTGGATGCCTTTCACAGCTGCAGTGGCCTGGAACTCAGGGCTTCCTGCTTTTAAAATTCCTAGCCCTAGGCCGAACCCCAACCCTAAGACGAGAAAGGCAAATCAGCCAGGAATTAGGCATGTCCACAAGGAAAAAGCTGTGGAGGCAGGCATGTTGTGGTACTTTTGCGCTCTTCTTGGCTAGTCCTTCGCAGCTGCTGTGTTCTTGGAACTCAGGGCTTTCTGGTTAATAGAACCCTTACCCTAGGCGTAACTCAAACCTTAACCCTAGGAAGGAAAATCAGCCTATGGTTCGGGATGGTCTCATGGAAATATCAGTGGTGGCAGCCAAGTTGCGTCACTTTTGTGCTCCCCTTGGGATGCCTTTCGCAGCTGCAGTGTGCCTGGAGCCCAGGGCTTCTTGGTTTTAAAAGTCCTAGGCCTAAGCCTAACAGTAACCCTAGGAAGGTAAATCAGCCGGGTATTAGGGTTCTTCCTAAGGGAAAAGCTGTGAAAGCAGGCATGTTGTGGCACTTCTGCACTCCCTTTTGGATGCCTTTCACAGCTGCAGTGTGCCTGGAACTCAGGGCTTCCTGATTTTAAAAATCCTAGCCCTAGGCCGAACCCCAACCCTAAGACGAGAAAGGCAAATCAGCCAGGAATTAGGCATTTCCCCAAGGAAAAAGCTGTGGAGGCAGGCATGTTGTGGTACTTTTGCGCTCTTCTTGGGTAGTCCTTCGCAGCTGCTGTGTTCTTGGAACTCAGGGCTTTCTGGTTAATAGACCCTTACCCTAGGCGTAACTCAAACCTTAACCCTAGGAAGGAAAATCAGCCTATAGTTCGGGATGGTCTCATGGAAATATCAGTGGTGGCAGCCAAGTTGCGTCACTTTTGCGCTCCCCTTGGGATGCCTTTTGCAGCTGCAGTGTGCCTGGAGCCCAGGGCTTCCTGGTTTTAAAAGTCCTAGGCCTAAGCCTAACAGTAACCCTAGGAAGGTAAATCAGCCGGGTATTAGGGTTCTTCCTAAGGGAAAAGCCATGAAAGCAGCCATGTTGTGGCACTTCTGCACTCCCTTTGGGATGCCTTTGGCAGATGAAGTAAGCCTGGAACTCAGGGCTTCCTGGTTAAAGAAATCCAAGCCCTAGGCTGAACCCTAACCCTAACCCTAGGCAGATAAATCAGCCTAGGTATAGGGATGGTGCCAAGGAAAAAGCTGTGAAAGCTGCCATGTTGTTGCACTTTTGTACTCCCCTTGGGATGCCTTGAACAGCTGCAGTGTGCCTGGAGCCCAGGGCTTCCTAGTTTCAAAAATCCAAGCCCTAGGCCTAAGCCTAACAGTAACCCTGGGAAGGTAAATCAGCCTGGTGTTAGGCTTCTTGCCAAGGAAAAAGCCGTGAAAGCAGCCATGTTGTGGCACTTTTGCACTCCCTTTTGGATGCCTTTCACAGCTGCAGTGTGCCTGGAACTCAGGGCTTCCTGATTTTAAAAATCCTAGCCCTAGGCCGAACCCCAACCCTAAGACGAGAAAGGCAAATCAGCCAGGAATTAGGCATGTCCCCAAGGAAAAAGCTGTGGAGGCAGGCATGTTGTGCTACTTTTGCGCTCTTCTTGGGTAGTCCTTCGCACCTGCTGTGTTCTTGGAACTCAGGGCTTTCTGGTTAATAGAACCCTTACCCTAGGCGTAACTCAAACCTTAACCCTAGGAAGGAAAATCAGCCTATGGTTCGGGATGGTCTCATGGAAATATCAGTGGTGGCAGCCAAGTTGCGTCACTTTTGCGCTCCCCTTGGGATGCCTTTCGCAGCTGCAGTGTGCCTGGAGCCCAGGGCTTCCTGGTTTTAAAAGTCCTAGGCCTAAGCCTAACAGTAACCCTAGGAAGGTAAATCAGCCGGGTATTAGGGTTCTTCCTAAGGGAAAAGCCGTGAAAGCAGCCATGTTGTGGCACTTCTGCACTCCCTTTGGGATGCCTTTGGCAGATGAAGTAAGCCTGGAACTCAGGGCTTCCTGGTTAAAGAAATCCAAGCCCTAGGCTGAACCCTAACCCTAACCCTAGGCAGATAAATCAGCCTAGGTATAGGGATGGTGCCAAGGAAAAAGCTGTGAAAGCTGCCATGTTGTTGCACTTTTGTACTCCCCTTGGGATGCCTTGAACAGCTGCAGTGTGCCTGGAGCCCAGGGCTTCCTAGTTTCAAAAATCCTAGCCCTAGGCCTAAGCCTAACAGTAACCCTGGGAAGGTAAATCAGCCTGGTGTTAGGCTTCTTGCCAAGGAAAAAGCCGTGAAAGCAGCCATGTTGTGGCACTTTTGCACTCCCTTTTGGATGCCTTTCACAGCTGCAGTGGCCTGGAACTCAGGGCTTCCTGCTTTTAAAAATCCTAGCCCTAGGCCGAACCCCAACCCTAAGACGAGAAAGGCAAATCAGCCAGGAATTAGGCATGTCCCCAAGGAAAAAGCTGTGGAGGCAGGCATGTTGTGGTACTTTTGCGCTCTTCTTGGGTAGTCCTTTGCAGCTGCTGTGTTCTTGGAACTCAGGGCTTTCTGGTTAATAGAACCCTTACCCTAGGCGTAACTCAAACCTTAACCCTAGGAAGGAAAATCAGACTATGGTTCGGGATGGTCTCATGGAAATATCAGTGGTGGCAGCCAAGTTGCGTCACTTTTGCGGTCCCCTTGGGATGCCTTTCGCAGCTGCAGTGTGCCTGGAGCCCAGGGCTTCCTGGTTTTAAAAGTCCTAGGCCTAAGCCTAACAGTAACCCTAGGAAGGTAAATCAGCCGGGTATTAGGGTTCTTCCTAAGGGAAAAGCCGTGAAAGCAGCCATGTTGTGGCACTTCTGCACTCCCTTTGGGATGCCTTTGGCAGATGAAGTAAGCCTGGAACTCAGGGCTTCCTGGTTAAAGAAATCCAAGCCCTAGGCTGAAGCCTAACCCTAACCCTAGGCAGATAAATCAGCCTAGGTATAGGGATGGTGCCAAGGAAAAAGCTGTGAAAGCTGCCATGTTGTTGCACTTTTGTACTCCCCTTGGGATGCCTTGAACAGCTGCAGTGTGCCTGGAGCCCAGGGCTTCCTAGTTTTAAAAATCCTAGCCCTAGGCCTAAGCCTAACAGTAACCCTGGGAAGGTAAATCAGCCTGGTGTTAGGCTTCTTGCCAAGGAAAAAGCCGTGAAAGCAGCCATGTTGTGGCACTTTTGCACTCCCTTTTGGATGCCTTTCACAGCTCCAGTGTGCCTGGAACTCAGGGCTTCCTGATTTTAAAAATCCTAGCCCTAGGCCGAACCCCAACCCTAAGACGAGAAAGGCAAATCAGCCAGGAATTAGGCATGTCCCCAAGGAAAAAGCTGTGGAGGCAGGCATGTTGTGGTACTTTTGCGCTCTTCTTGGCTAGTCCTTCGCAGCTGCTGTGTTCTTGGAACTCAGGGCTTTCTGGTTAATAGAGCCCTTACCCTAGGCGTAACTCAAACCTTAACCCTAGGAAGGAAAATCAACCTATGTTTCGGGATGGTCTCATGGAAATATCAGTGGTGGCAGCCAAGTTGCGTCACTTTTGTGCTCCCCTTGGGATGCCTTTCGCAGCTGCAGTGTGCCTGGAGCCCAGGGCTTCCTGGTTTTAAAAGTCCTAGGCCTAAGCCTAACAGTAACCCTAGGAAGGTAAATCAGCCGGGTATTAGGGTTCTTCCTAAGGGAAAAGCTGTGAAAGCTGGCATGTTGTGGCACTTCTGCACTCCCTTTTGGATGCCTTTCACAGCTGCAGTGTGCCTGGAACTCAGGGCTTCCTGATTTTAAAAATCCAAGCCCTAGGCCGAACCCCAACCCTAAGACGAGAAAGGCAAATCAGCCAGGAATTAGGCATGTCCCCAAGGAAAAAGCTGTGGAGGCAGGCATGTTGTGCTACTTTTGCGCTCTTCTTGGGTAGTCCTTCGCACCTGCTGTGTTCTTGGAACTCAGGGCTTTCTGGTTAATAGAACCCTTACCCTAGGCGTAACTCAAACCTTAACCCTAGGAAGGAAAATCAGCCTATGGTTCGGGATGGTCTCATGGAAATATCAGTGGTGGCAGCCAAGTTGCGTCACTTTTGCGCTCCCGTTGGGATGCCTTTCGCAGCTGCAGTGTGCCTGGAGCCCAGGGCTTCCTGGTTTTAAAAGTCCTAGGCCTAAGCCTAACAGTAACCCTAGGAAGGTAAATCAGCCGGGTATTAGGGTTCTTCCTAAGGGAAAAGCTGTGAAAGCAGGCATGTTGTGGCACTTCTGCACTCCCTTTTGGATGCCTTTCACAGCTTCAGTGTGCCTGGAACTCAGGGCTTCCTGATTTTAAAAATCCTAGCCCGAGGCCGAACCCCAACCCTAAGACGAGAAAGGCAAATCAGCCAGGAATTAGGCATGTCCCCAAGGAAAAAGCTGTGGAGGCAGGCATGTTGTGCTACTTTTGCGCTCTTCTTGGGTAGTCCTTCGCAGCTGCTGTGTTCTTGGAACTCAGGGCTTTCTGGTTAATAGAACCCTTACCCTAGGCGTAACTCAAACCTTAACCCTAGGAAGGAAAATCAGCCTATGGTTCGGGATGGTCTCATGGAAATATCAGTGGTGGCAGCCAAGTTGCGTCACTTTTGCGCTCCCCTTGGGATGCCTTTCGCAGCTGCAGTGTGCCTGGAGCCCAGGGCTTCCTGGTTTTAAAAGTCCTAGGCCTAAGCCTAACAGTAACCCTAGGAAGGTAAATCAGCCGGGTATTAGGGTTCTTCCTAAGGGAAAAGCCGTGAAAGCAGCCATGTTGTGGCACTTCTGCACTCCCTTTGGGATGCCTTTGGCAGATGAAGTAAGCCTGGAACTCAGGGCTTCCTGGTTAAAGAAATCCAACCCCTAGGCTGAACCCTAACCCTAACCCTAGGCAGATAAATCAGCCTAGGTATAGGGATGGTGCCAAGGAAAAAGCTGTGAAAGCTGCCATGTTGTTGCACTTTTGTACTCCCCTTGGGATGCCTTGAACAGCTGCAGTGTTCCTGGAGCTAAGGGCTTCCTAGTTTTAAAAATCCTAGGCCTAGGCCTAAGCCTAACAGTAACCCTGGGAAGGCAAATCAGCCTGGTGTTAGGCGTCTTGCCAAGGAAAAAGCCGTGAAAGCAGCCATGTTGTGGCACTTTTGCACTCCCTTTTGGATGCCTTTCAACGCTGCAGTGTGCCTGGAACTCAGGGCTTCCTGATTTTAAAAATCCTAGCCCTAGGCCGAACCCCAACCCTAAGACGAGAAAGGCAAATCAGCCAGGAATTAGGCATGTCCCCAAGGAAAAAGCTGTGGAGGCAGGCATGTTGTGGTACTTTTGCGCTCTTCTTGGCTAGTCCTTTGCAGCTGCTGTGTTCTTGGAACTCAGGGCTTTCTGGTAAATAGAGCCCTTACCCTAGGCGTAACTCAAACCTTAACCCTAGGAAGGAAAATCAGCCTATGGTTCGGGATGGTCTCATGGAAATATCAGTGGTGGCAGCCAAGTTGCGTCACTTTTGCGCTCCCCTTGGGATGCCTTTTGCAGCTGCAGTGTGCCTGGAGCCCAGGGCTTCCTGGTTTTAAAAGTCCTAGGCCTAAGCCTAACAGTAACCCTAGGAAGGTAAATCAGCCGGGTATTAGGGTTCTTCCTAAGGGAAAAGCCGTGAAAGCAGCCATGTTGTGGCACTTCTGCACTCCCTTTGGGATGCCTTTGGCAGATGAAGTAAGCCTGGAACTCAGGGCTTCCTGGTTAAAGAAATCCAAGCCCTACGCTGAACCCTAACCCTAACCCTAGGCAGATAAATCAGCCTAGGTATAGGGATGGTGCCAAGGAAAAAGCTGTGAAAGCTGCCATGTTGTTGCACTTTTGTACTCCCCTTGGGATGCCTTGAACAGCTGCAGTGTTCCTGGAGCTAAGGGCTTCCTAGTTTTAAAAATCCTAGGCCTAGGCCTAAGCCTAACAGTAACCCTGGGAAGGCAAATCAGCCTGGTGTTAGGCGTCTTGCCAAGGAAAAAGCCGTGAAAGCAGCCATGTTGTGGCACTTTTGCACTCCCTTTTGGATGCCTTTCACAGCTGCAGTGTGCCTGGAACTCAGGGCTTCCTGATTTTAAAAATCCTAGCCCTAGGCCGAACCCCAACCCTAAGACGAGAAAGGCAAATCAGCCAGGAATTAGGCATGTCCCCAAGGAAAAAGCTGTGGAGGCAGGCATGTTGTGGTACTTTTGCGCTCTTCTTGGCTAGTCCTTTGCAGCTGCTGTGTTCTTGGAACTCAGGGCTTTCTGGTAAATAGAGCCCTTACCCTAGGCGTAACTCAAACCTTAACCCTAGGAAGGAAAATCAGCCTATGGTTCGGGATGGTCTCATGGAAATATCAGTGGTGGCAGCCAAGTTGCGTCACTTTTGCGCTCCCCTTGGGATGCCTTTTGCAGCTGCAGTGTGCCTGGAGCCCAGGGCTTCCTGGTTTTAAAAGTCCTAGGCCTAAGCCTAACAGTAACCCTAGGAAGGTAAATCAGCCGGGTATTAGGGTTCTTCCTAAGGGAAAAGCCGTGAAAGCAGCCATGTTGTGGCACTTCTGCACTCCCTTTGGGATGCCTTTGGCAGATGAAGTAAGCCTGGAACTCAGGGCCTCCTGGTTAAAGAAATCACAGCCCTAGGCTGAACCCTAACCCTAACCCTAGGCAGATAAATCAGCCTAGGTATAGGGATGGTGCCAAGGAAAAAGCTGTGAAAGCTGCCATGTTGTTGCACTTTTGTACTCCCCTTGGGATGCCTTGAACAGCTGCAGTGTGCCTGGAGCTAAGGGCTTCCTAGTTTTAAAAATCCTAGCCCTAGGCCTAAGCCTAACAGTAACCCTGGGAAGGCAAATCAGCCTGGTGTTAGGCGTCTTGCCAAGGAAAAAGCCGTGAAAGCAGCCATGTTGTGGCACTTTTGCACTCCCTTTTGGATGCCTTTCACAGCTCCAGTGTGCCTGGAACTCAGGGCTTCCTGATTTTAAAAATCCTAGCCCTAGGCCGAACCTCAAACCTAAGACGAGAAAGGCAAATCAGCCAGGAATTAGGCATGTCCCCAAGGAAAAAGCTGTGGAGGCAGGCATGTTGTGGTACTTTTGCGCTCTTCTTGGCTAGTCCTTCGCAGCTGCTGTGTTCTTGGAACTCAGGGCTTTCTGGTTAATATAACCCTTACCCTAGGCATAAATCAAACCTTAACCCTAGGAAGGAAAATCAGCCTATGGTTCAGGATGGTCTCATGGAAATATCAGTGGTGGCAGCCAAGTTGCGTCACTTTTGCGCTCCCCTTGGGATGCCTTTCGCAGCTGCAGTGTGCCTGGAGCCCAGGGCTTCCTGGTTTTAAAAGTCCTAGGCCTAAGCCTAACAGTAACCCTAGGAAGGTAAATCAGCCGGGTATTAGGGTTCTTCCTAAGGGAAAAGCCGTGAAAGCAGCCATGTTGTGGCACTTCTGCACTCCCTTTGGGATGCCTTTGGCAGATGAAGTAAGCCTGGAACTCAGGGCTTCCTGGTTAAAAAAATCCAAGCCCTAGGCTGAACCCTAACCCTAACCCTAGGCAGATAAATCAGCCTAGGTATAGGGATGGTGCCAAGGAAAAAGCTGTGAAAGCTGCCATGTTGTTGCACTTTTGTACTCCCCTTGGGATGCCTTGAACAGCTGCAGTGTGCCTGGAGCTAAGGGCTTCCTAGTTTTAAAAATCCTAGCCCTAGGCCTAAGCCTAACAGTAACCCTGGGAAGGTAAATCAGCCTGGTGTTAGGCGTCTTGCCAAGGAAAAAGCCGTGAAAGCAGCCATGTTGTGGCACTTTTGCACTCCCTTTTGGATGCCTTTCACAGCTCCAGTGTGCCTGGAACTCAGGGCTTCCTGATTTTAAAAATCCTAGCCCTAGGCCGAACCCCAACCCTAAGACGAGAAATGCAAATCAGCCAGGAATTAGGCATGTCCCCAAGGAAAAAGCTGTGGAGGCAGGCATGTTGTGCTACTTTTGCGCTCTTCTTGGCTAGTCCTTCGCAGCTGCTGTGTTCTTGGAACTCAGGGCTTTCTGGTTAATAGACCCTTACCCTAGGCGTAACTCAAACCTTAACCCTAGGAAGGAAAATCAGCCTATGGTTCGGGATGGTCTCATGGAAATATCAGTGGTGGCAGCCAAGTTGCGTCACTTTTGCGCTCCCCTTGGGATGCCTTTCGCAGCTGCAGTGTGCCTGGAGCCCAGGGCTTCCTGGTTTTAAAAGTCCTAGGCCTAAGCCTAACAGTAACCCTAGGAAGGTAAATCAGCCGGGTATTAGGGTTCTTCCTAAGGGAAAAGCCGTGAAAGCAGCCATGTTGTGGCACTTCTGCACTCCCTTTGGGATGCCTTTGGCAGATGAAGTAAGCCTGGAACTCAGGGCTTCCTGGTTAAAGAAATCACAGCCCTAGGCTGAAGCCTAACCCTAACCCTAGGCAGATAATTCAGCCTAGGTATAGGGGTGGTGCCAAGGAAAAAGCTGTGAAAGCTGCCATGTTGTTGCACTTTTGTACTCCCCTTGGGATGCCTTGAACAGCTGCAGTGTGCCTGGAGCTAAGGGCTTCCTAGTTTTAAAAATCCTAGCCCTAGGCCTAAGCCTAACAGTAACCCTGGGAAGGTAAATCAGCCTGGTGTTAGGCGTCTTGCCAAGGAAAAAGCCGTGAAAGCAGCCATGTTGTGGCACTTTTGCACTCCCTTTTGGATGCCTTTCACAGCTCCAGTGTGCCTGGAACTCAGGGCTTCCTGCTTTTAAAAATCCTAGCCCTAGGCCGAACCCCAACCCTAAGACGAGAAAGGCAAATCAGCCAGGAATTAGGCATGTCCCCAAGGAAAAAGCTGTGGAGGCAGGCATGTTGTGCTACTTTTGCGCTCTTCTTGGCTAGTCCTTCGCAGCTGCTGTGTTCTTGGAACTCAGGGCTTTCTGGTTAATAGACCCTTACCCTAGGCGTAACTCAAACCTTAACCCTAGGAAGGAAAATCAGCCTATGGTTCGGGATGGTCTCATGGAAATATCAGTGGTGGCAGCCAAGTTGCGTCACTTTTGCGCTCCCCTTGGGATGCCTTTCGCAGCTGCAGTGTGCCTGGAGCCCAGGGCTTCCTGGTTTTAAAAGTCCTAGGCCTAAGCCTAACAGTAACCCTAGGAAGGTAAATCAGCCGGGTATTAGGGTTCTTCCTAAGGGAAAAGCCGTGAAAGCAGCCATGTTGTGGCACTTCTGCACTCCCTTTGGGATGCCTTTGGCAGATGAAGTAAGCCTGGAACTCAGGGCCTCCTGGTTAAAGAAATCACAGCCCTAGGCTGAACCCTAACCCTAACCCTAGGCAGATAAATCAGCCTAGGTATAGGGATGGTGCCAAGGAAAAAGCTGTGAAAGCTGCCATGTTGTTGCACTTTTGTACTCCCCTTGGGATGCCTTGAACAGCTGCAGTGTGCCTGGAGCCCAGGGCTTCCTAGTTTTAAAAATCCTAGCCCTAGGCCTAAGCCTAACAGTAACCCTGGGAAGGCAAATCAGCCTGGTGTTAGGCGTCTTGCCAAGGAAAAAGCCGTGAAAGCAGCCATGTTGTGGCACTTTTGCACTCCCTTTTGGATGCCTTTCACAGCTCCAGTGTGCCTGGAACTCAGGGCTTCCTGATTTTAAAAATCCTAGCCCTAGGCCGAACCCCAACCCTAAGACGAGAAAGGCAAATCAGCCAGGAATTAGGCATGTCCCCAAGGAAAAAGCTGTGGAGGCAGGCATGTTGTGGTACTTTTGCGCTCTTCTTGGCTAGTCCTTCGCAGCTGCTGTGTTCTTGGAACTCAGGGCTTTCTGGTTAATATAACCCTTACCTTAGGCATAAATCAAACCTTAACCCTAGGAAGGAAAATCAGCCTATGGTTCGGGATGGTCTCATGGAAATATCAGTGGTGGCAGCCAAGTTGCGTCACTTTTGCGCTCCCCTTGGGATGCCTTTCGCAGCTGCAGTGTGCCTGGAGCCCAGGGCTTCCTGGTTTTAAAAGTCCTAGGCCTAAGCCTAACAGTAACCCTAGGAAGGTAAATCAGCCGGGTATTAGGGTTCTTCCTAAGGGAAAAGCCGTGAAAGCAGCCATGTTGTGGCACTTCTGCACTCCCTTTGGGATGCCTTTGGCAGATGAAGTAAGCCTGGAACTCAGGGCCTCCTGGTTAAAGAAATCACAGCCCTAGGCTGAACCCTAACCCTAACCCTAGGCAGATAAATCAGCCTAGGTATAGGGATGGTGCCAAGGAAAAAGCTGTGAAAGCTGCCATGTTGTTGCACTTTTGTACTCCCCTTGGGATGCCTTGAACAGCTGCAGTGTGCCTGGAGCTAAGGGCTTCCTAGTTTTAAAAATCCTAGCCCTAGGCCTAAGCCTAACAGTAACCCTGAGAAGGCAAATCAGCCTGGTGTTAGGCGTCTTGCCAAGGAAAAAGCCGTGAAAGCAGCCATGTTGTGGCACTTTTGCACTCCCTTTTGGATGCCTTTCACAGCTCCAGTGTGCCTGGAACTCAGGGCTTCCTGATTTTAAAAATCCTAGCCCTAGGCCGAACCTCAAACCTAAGACGAGAAAGGCAAATCAGCCAGGAATTAGGCATGTCCCCAAGGAAAAAGCTGTGGAGGCAGGCATGTTGTGGTACTTTTGCGCTCTTCTTGGCTAGTCCTTCGCAGCTGCTGTGTTCTTGGAACTCAGGGCTTTCTGGTTAATAGACCCTTACCCTAGGCGTAACTCAAACCTTAACCCTAGGAAGGAAAATCAGCCTATGGTTCAGGATGGTCTCATGGAAATATCAGTGGTGGCAGCCAAGTTGCGTCACTTTTGCGCTCCCCTTGGGATGCCTTTCGCAGCTGCAGTGTGCCTGGAGCCCAGGGCTTCCTGGTTTTAAAAGTCCTAGGCCTAAGCCTAACAGTAACCCTAGGAAGGTAAATCAGCCGGGTATTAGGGTTCTTCCTAAGGGAAAAGCCGTGAAAGCAGCCATGTTGTGGCACTTCTGCACTCCCTTTGGGATGCCTTTGGCAGATGAAGTAAGCCTGGAACTCAGGGCCTCCTGGTTAAAGAAATCACAGCCCTAGGCTGAACCCTAACCCTAACCCTAGGCAGATAAATCAGCCTAGGTATAGGGATGGTGCCAAGGAAAAAGCTGTGAAAGCTGCCATGTTGTTGCACTTTTGTACTCCCCTTGGGATGCCTTGAACAGCTGCAGTGTGCCTGGAGCTAAGGGCTTCCTAGTTTTAAAAATCCTAGCCCTAGGCCTAAGCCTAACAGTAACCCTGGGAAGGTAAATCAGCCTGGTGTTAGGCGTCTTGCCAAGGAAAAAGCCGTGAAAGCAGCCATGTTGTGGCACTTTTGCACTCCCTTTTGGATGCCTTTCACAGCTCCAGTGTGCCTGGAACTCAGGGCTTCCTGATTTTAAAAATCCTAGCCCTAGGCCGAACCTCAAACCTAAGACGAGAAAGGCAAATCAGCCAGGAATTAGGCATGTCCCCAAGGAAAAAGCTGTGGAGGCAGGCATGTTGTGGTACTTTTGCGCTCTTCTTGGCTAGTCCTTCGCAGCTGCTGTGTTCTTGGAACTCAGGGCTTTCTGGTTAATATAACCCTTACCCTAGGCATAAATCAAACCTTAACCCTAGGAAGGAAAATCAGCCTATGGTTCGGGATGGTCTCATGGAAATATCAGTGGTGGCAGCCAAGTTGCGTCACTTTTGCGCTCCCCTTGGGATGCCTTTCGCAGCTGCAGTGTGCCTGGAGCCCAGGGCTTCCTGGTTTTAAAAGTCCTAGGCCTAAGCCTAACAGTAACCCTAGGAAGGTAAATCAGCCGGGTATTAGGGTTCTTCCTAAGGGAAAAGCCGTGAAAGCAGCCATGTTGTGGCACTTCTGCACTCCCTTTGGGATGCCTTTGGCAGATGAAGTAAGCCTGGAACTCAGGGCCTCCTGGTTAAAGAAATCACAGCCCTAGGCTGAACCCTAACCCTAACCCTAGGCAGATAAATCAGCCTAGGTATAGGGATGGTGCCAAGGAAAAAGCTGTGAAAGCTGCCATGTTGTTGCACTTTTGTACTCCCCTTGGGATGCCTTGAACAGCTGCAGTGTGCCTGGAGCTAAGGGCTTCCTAGTTTTAAAAATCCTAGCCCTAGGCCTAAGCCTAACAGTAACCCTGGGAAGGCAAATCAGCCTGGTGTTAGGCGTCTTGCCAAGGAAAAAGCCGTGAAAGCAGCCATGTTGTGGCACTTTTGCACTCCCTTTTGGATGCCTTTCACAGCTCCAGTGTGCCTGGAACTCAGGGCTTCCTGATTTTAAAAATCCTAGCCCTAGGCCGAACCTCAACCCTAAGACGAGAAAGGCAAATCAGCCAGGAATTAGGCATGTCCCCAAGGAAAAAGCTGTGGAGGCAGGCATGTTGTGGTACTTTTGCGCTCTTCTTGGCTAGTCCTTCGCAGCTGCTGTGTTCTTGGAACTCAGGGCTTTCTGGTTAATATAACCCTTACCCTAGGCATAAATCAAACCTTAACCCTAGGAAGGAAAATCAGCCTATGGTTCAGGATGGTCTCATGGAAATATCAGTGGTGGCAGCCAAGTTGCGTCACTTTTGCGCTCCCCTTGGGATGCCTTTCGCAGCTGCAGTGTGCCTGGAGCCCAGGGCTTCCTGGTTTTAAAAGTCCTAGGCCTAAGCCTAACAGTAACCCTAGGAAGGTAAATCAGCCGGGTATTAGGGTTCTTCCTAAGGGAAAAGCCGTGAAAGCAGCCATGTTGTGGCACTTCTGCACTCCCTTTGGGATGCCTTTGGCAGATGAAGTAAGCCTGGAACTCAGGGCTTCCTGGTTAAAAAAATCCAAGCCCTAGGCTGAACCCTAACCCTAACCCTAGGCAGATAAATCAGCCTAGGTATAGGGATGGTGCCAAGGAAAAAGCTGTGAAAGCTGCCATGTTGTTGCACTTTTGTACTCCCCTTGGGATGCCTTGAACAGCTGCAGTGTGCCTGGAGCTAAGGGCTTCCTAGTTTTAAAAATCCTAGCCCTAGGCCTAAGCCTAACAGTAACCCTGGGAAGGTAAATCAGCCTGGTGTTAGGCTTCTTGCCAAGGAAAAAGCCGTGAAAGCAGCCATGTTGTGGCACTTTTGCACTCCCTTTTGGATGCCTTTCACAGCTCCAGTGTGCCTGGAACTCAGGGCTTCCTGATTTTAAAAATCCTAGCCCTAGGCCGAACCCCAACCCTAAGACGAGAAATGCAAATCAGCCAGGAATTAGGCATGTCCCCAAGGAAAAAGCTGTGGAGGCAGGCATGTTGTGCTACTTTTGCGCTCTTCTTGGCTAGTCCTTCGCAGCTGCTGTGTTCTTGGAACTCAGGGCTTTCTGGTTAATAGACCCTTACCCTAGGCGTAACTCAAACCTTAACCCTAGGAAGGAAAATCAGCCTATGGTTCGGGATGGTCTCATGGAAATATCAGTGGTGGCAGCCAAGTTGCGTCACTTTTGCGCTCCCCTTGGGATGCCTTTCGCAGCTGCAGTGTGCCTGGAGCCCAGGGCTTCCTGGTTTTAAAAGTCCTAGGCCTAAGCCTAACAGTAACCCTAGGAAGGTAAATCAGCCGGGTATTAGGGTTCTTCCTAAGGGAAAAGCCGTGAAAGCAGCCATGTTGTGGCACTTCTGCACTCCCTTTGGGATGCCTTTGGCAGATGAAGTAAGCCTGGAACTCAGGGCTTCCTGGTTAAAGAAATCCGAGCCCTAGGCTGAACCCCAACCCTAACCCTAGGCAGATAAACCAACCTAGGTATAGGGATGGTGCCAAGGAAAAAGCTGAGAAAGCTGCCATGTTGTTGCACTTTTGTACTCCCCTTGGGATGCCTTGAACAGCTGCAGTGTGCCTGGAGCTAAGGGCTTCCTAGTTTTAAAAATCCTAGCCCTAGGCCTAAGCCTAACAGTAACCCTGAGAAGGCAAATCAGCCTGGTGTTAGGCGTCTTGCCAAGGAAAAAGCCGTGAAAGCAGCCATGTTGTGGCACTTTTGCACTCCCTTTTGGATGCCTTTCACAGCTCCAGTGTGCCTGGAACTCAGGGCTTCCTGATTTTAAAAATCCTAGCCCTAGGCCGAACCTCAAACCTAAGACGAGAAAGGCAAATCAGCCAGGAATTAGGCATGTCCCCAAGGAAAAAGCTGTGGAGGCAGGCATGTTGTGGTACTTTTGCGCTCTTCTTGGCTAGTCCTTCGCAGCTGCTGTGTTCTTGGAACTCAGGGCTTTCTGGTTAATAGACCCTTACCCTAGGCGTAACTCAAACCTTAACCCTAGGAAGGAAAATCAGCCCATGGTTCGGGATGGTCTCATGGAAATATCAGTGGTGGCAGCCAAGTTGCGTCACTTTTGCGCTCCCCTTGGGATGCCTTTTGCAGCTGCAGTGTGCCTGGAGCCCAGGGCTTCCTGGTTTTAAAAGTCCTAGGCCTAAGCCTAACAGTAACCCTAGGAAGGTAAATCAGCCGGGTATTAGTGTTCTTCCTAAGGGAAAAGCCATGAAAGCAGCCATGTTGTGGCACTTCTGCACTCCCTTTGGGATGCCTTTGGCAGATGAAGTAAGCCTGGAACTCAGGGCTTCCTGGTTAAAGAAATCACAGCCCTAGGCTGAACCCTAACCCTAACCCTAGGCAGATAAATCAGCCTAGGTATAGGGATGGTGCCAAGGAAAAAGCTGTGAAAGCTGCCATGTTGTTGCACTTTTGTACTCCCCTTGGGATGCCTTGAACAGCTGCAGTGTGCCTGGAGCCCAGGGCTTCCTAGTTTTAAAAATCCTAGCCCTAGGCCTAAGCCTAACAGTAACCCTGGGAAGGTAAATCAGCCTGGTGTTAGGCGTCTTGCCAAGGAAAAAGCCGTGAAAGCAGCCATGTTGTGGCACTTTTGCACTCCCTTTTGGATGCCTTTCACAGCTCCAGTGTGCCTGGAACTCAGGGCTTCCTGCTTTTAAAAATCCTAGCCCTAGGCCGAACCCCAACCCTAAGACGAGAAAGGCAAATCAGCCAGGAATTAGGCATGTCCCCAAGGAAAAAGCTGTGGAGGCAGGCATGTTGTGCTACTTTTGCGCTCTTCTTGGCTAGTCCTTCGCAGCTGCTGTGTTCTTGGAACTCAGGGCTTTCTGGTAAATAGAAACCTTACCCAAAGCGTAACTCAAACCTTAACCCTAGGAAGGAAAATCAGCCTATGGTTCGGGATGGTCTCATGGAAATATCAGTGGTGGCAGCCAAGTTGCGTCACTTTTGCGCTCCCCTTGGGATGCCTTTCGCAGCTGCAGTGTGCCTGGAGCCCAGGGCTTCCTGGTTTTAAAAGTCCTAGGCCTAAGCCTAACAGTAACCCTGGGAAGGTAAATCAGCCGGGTATTAGGGTTCTTCCTAAGGGAAAAGCCGTGAAAGCAGCCATGTTGTGGCACTTTTGCACTCCCTTTTGGATGCCTTTCACAGCTCCAGTGTGCCTGGAACTCAGGGCTTCCTGGTTTTAAAAGTCCTAGGCCTAAGCCTAACAGTAACCCTAGGAAGGTAAATCAGCCGGGTATTAGGGTTCTTCCTAAGGGAAAAGCCGTGAAAGCAGCCATGTTGTGGCACTTCTGCACTCCCTTTGGGATGCCTTTGGCAGATGAAGTAAGCCTGGAACTCAGGGCCTCCTGGTTAAAGAAATCACAGCCCTAGGCTGAACCCTAACCCTAACCCTAGGCAGATAAATCAGCCTAGGTATAGGGATGGTGCCAAGGAAAAAGCTGTGAAAGCTGCCATGTTGTTGCACTTTTGTACTCCCCTTGGGATGCCTTGAACAGCTGCAGTGTGCCTGGAGCCCAGGGCTTCCTAGTTTTAAAAATCCTAGCCCTAGGCCTAAGCCTAACAGTAACCCTGGGAAGGCAAATCAGCCTGGTGTTAGGCGTCTTGCCAAGGAAAAAGCCGTGAAAGCAGCCATGTTGTGGCACTTTTGCACTCCCTTTTGGATGCCTTTCACAGCTCCAGTGTGCCTGGGACTCAGGGCTTCCTGATTTTAAAAATCCTAGCCCTAGGCCGAACCTCAAACCTAAGACGAGAAAGGCAAATCAGCCAGGAATTAGGCATGTCCCCAAGGAAAAAGCTGTGGAGGCAGGCATGTTGTGGTACTTTTGCGCTCTTCTTGGCTAGTCCTTCGCAGCTGCTGTGTTCTTGGAACTCAGGGCTTTCTGGTTAATATAACCCTTACCCTAGGCATAAATCAAACCTTAACCCTAGGAAGGAAAATCAGCCTATGGTTCAGGATGGTCTCATGGAAATATCAGTGGTGGCAGCCAAGTTGCGTCACTTTTGCGCTCCCCTTGGGATGCCTTTCGCAGCTGCAGTGTGCCTGGAGCCCAGGGCTTCCTGGTTTTAAAAGTCCTAGGCCTAAGCCTAACAGTAACCCTAGGAAGGTAAATCAGCCGGGTATTAGGGTTCTTCCTAAGGGAAAAGCCGTGAAAGCAGCCATGTTGTGGCACTTCTGCACTCCCTTTGGGATGCCTTTGGCAGATGAAGTAAGCCTGGAACTCAGGGCTTCCTGGTTAAAAAAATCCAAGCCCTAGGCTGAACCCTAACCCTAACCCTAGGCAGATAAATCAGCCTAGGTATAGGGATGGTGCCAAGGAAAAAGCTGTGAAAGCTGCCATGTTGTTGCACTTTTGTACTCCCCTTGGGATGCCTTGAACAGCTGCAGTGTGCCTGGAGCTAAGGGCTTCCTAGTTTTAAAAATCCTAGCCCTAGGCCTAAGCCTAACAGTAACCCTGGGAAGGCAAATCAGCCTGGTGTTAGGCGTCTTGCCAAGGAAAAAGCCGTGAAAGCAGCCATGTTGTGGCACTTTTGCACTCCCTTTTGGATGCCTTTCACAGCTCCAGTGTGCCTGGAACTCAGGGCTTCCTGATTTTAAAAATCCTAGCCCTAGGCCGAACCTCAAACCTAAGACGAGAAAGGCAAATCAGCCAGGAATTAGGCATGTCCCCAAGGAAAAAGCTGTGGAGGCAGGCATGTTGTGCTACTTTTGCGCTCTTCTTGGCTAGTCCTTCGCAGCTGCTGTGTTCTTGGAACTCAGGGCTTTCTGGTTAATATAACCCTTACCCTAGGCATAAATCAAACCTTAACCCTAGGAAGGAAAATCAGCCTATGGTTCAGGATGGTCTCATGGAAATATCAGTGGTGGCAGCCAAGTTGCGTCACTTTTGCGCTCCCCTTGGGATGCCTTTTGCAGCTGCAGTGTGCCTGGAGCCCAGGGCTTCCTGGTTTTAAAAGTCCTAGGCCTAAGCCTAACAGTAACCCTAGGAAGGTAAATCAGCCGGGTATTAGGGTTCTTCCTAAGGGAAAAGCCGTGAAAGCAGCCATGTTGTGGCACTTCTGCACTCCCTTTGGGATGCCTTTGGCAGATGAAGTAAGCCTGGAACTCAGGGCTTCCTGGTTAAAAAAATCCAAGCCCTAGGCTGAACCCTAACCCTAACCCTAGGCAGATAAATCAGCCTAGGTATAGGGATGGTGCCAAGGAAAAAGCTGTGAAAGCTGCCATGTTGTTGCACTTTTGTACTCCCCTTGGGATGCCTTGAACAGCTGCAGTGTGCCTGGAGCCCAGGGCTTCCTAGTTTTAAAAATCCTAGCCCTAGGCCTAAGCCTAACAGTAACCCTGGGAAGGTAAATCAGCCTGGTGTTAGGCGTCTTGCCAAGGAAAAAGCCGTGAAAGCAGCCATGTTGTGGCACTTTTGCACTCCCTTTTGGATGCCTTTCACAGCTCCAGTGTGCCTGGAACTCAGGGCTTCCTGCTTTTAAAAATCCTAGCCCTAGGCCGAACCCCAACCCTAAGACGAGAAAGGCAAATCAGCCAGGAATTAGGCATGTCCCCAAGGAAAAAGCTGTGGAGGCAGGCATGTTGTGCTACTTTTGCGCTCTTCTTGGCTAGTCCTTCGCAGCTGCTGTGTTCTTGGAACTCAGGGGTTTCTGGTAAATAGAAACCTTACCCAAAGCGTAACTCAAACCTTAACCCTAGGAAGGAAAATCAGCCTATGGTTCGGGATGGTCTCATGGAAATATCAGTGGTGGCAGCCAAGTTGCGTCACTTTTGCGCTCCCCTTGGGATGCCTTTCGCAGCTGCAGTGTGCCTGGAGCCCAGGGCTTCCTGGTTTTAAAAGTCCTAGGCCTAAGCCTAACAGTAACCCTGGGAAGGTAAATCAGCCGGGTATTAGGGTTCTTCCTAAGGGAAAAGCCGTGAAAGCAGCCATGTTGTGGCACTTTTGCACTCCCTTTTGGATGCCTTTCACAGCTCCAGTGTGCCTGGAACTCAGGGCTTCCTGGTTTTAAAAGTCCTAGGCCTAAGCCTAACAGTAACCCTAGGAAGGTAAATCAGCCGGGTATTAGGGTTCTTCCTAAGGGAAAAGCCGTGAAAGCAGCCATGTTGTGGCACTTCTGCACTCCCTTTGGGATGCCTTTGGCAGATGAAGTAAGCCTGGAACTCAGGGCCTCCTGGTTAAAGAAATCACAGCCCTAGGCTGAACCCTAACCCTAACCCTAGGCAGATAAATCAGCCTAGGTATAGGGATGGTGCCAAGGAAAAAGCTGTGAAAGCTGCCATGTTGTTGCACTTTTGTACTCCCCTTGGGATGCCTTGAACAGCTGCAGTGTGCCTGGAGCTAAGGGCTTCCTAGTTTTAAAAATCCTAGCCCTAGGCCTAAGCCTAACAGTAACCCTGGGAAGGTAAATCAGCCTGGTGTTAGGCGTCTTGCCAAGGAAAAAGCCGTGAAAGCAGCCATGTTGTGGCACTTTTGCACTCCCTTTTGGATGCCTTTCACAGCTCCAGTGTGCCTGGAACTCAGGGCTTCCTGATTTTAAAAATCCTAGCCCTAGGCCGAACCTCAAACCTAAGACGAGAAAGGCAAATCAGCCAGGAATTAGGCATGTCCCCAAGGAAAAAGCTGTGGAGGCAGGCATGTTGTGGTACTTTTGCGCTCTTCTTGGCTAGTACTTCGCAGCTGCTGTGTTCTTGGAACTCAGGGCTTTCTGGTTAATATAACCCTTACCCTAGGCATAAATCAAACCTTAACCCTAGGAAGGAAAATCAGCCTATGGTTCGGGATGGTCTCATGGAAATATCAGTGGTGGCAGCCAAGTTGCGTCACTTTTGCGCTCCCCTTGGGATGCCTTTCGCAGCTGCAGTGTGCCTGGAGCCCAGGGCTTCCTGGTTTTAAAAGTCCTAGGCCTAAGCCTAACAGTAACCCTAGGAAGGTAAATCAGCCGGGTATTAGGGTTCTTCCTAAGGGAAAAGCCGTGAAAGCAGCCATGTTGTGGCACTTCTGCACTCCCTTTGGGATGCCTTTGGCAGATGAAGTAAGCCTGGAACTCAGGGCCTCCTGGTTAAAGAAATCACAGCCCTAGGCTGAACCCTAACCCTAACCCTAGGCAGATAAATCAGCCTAGGTATAGGGATGGTGCCAAGGAAAAAGCTGTGAAAGCTGCCATGTTGTTGCACTTTTGTACTCCCCTTGGGATGCCTTGAACAGCTGCAGTGTGCCTGGAGCTAAGGGCTTCCTAGTTTTAAAAATCCTAGCCCTAGGCCTAAGCCTAACAGTAACCCTGGGAAGGCAAATCAGCCTGGTGTTAGGCGTCTTGCCAAGGAAAAAGCCGTGAAAGCAGCCATGTTGTGGCACTTTTGCACTCCCTTTTGGATGCCTTTCACAGCTCCAGTGTGCCTGGAACTCAGGGCTTCCTGATTTTAAAAATCCTAGCCCTAGGCCGAACCTCAAACCTAAGACGAGAAAGGCAAATCAGCCAGGAATTAGGCATGTCCCCAAGGAAAAAGCTGTGGAGGCAGGCATGTTGTGGTACTTTTGCGCTCTTCTTGGCTAGTCCTTCGCAGCTGCTGTGTTCTTGGAACTCAGGGCTTTCTGGTTAATATAACCCTTACCCTAGGCATAAATCAAACCTTAACCCTAGGAAGGAAAATCAGCCTATGGTTCGGGATGGTCTCATGGAAATATCAGTGGTGGCAGCCAAGTTGCGTCACTTTTGCGCTCCCCTTGGGATGCCTTTTGCAGCTGCAGTGTGCCTGGAGCCCAGGGCTTCCTGGTTTTAAAAGTCCTAGGCCTAAGCCTAACAGTAACCCTAGGAAGGTAAATCAGCCGGGTATTAGGGTTCTTCCTAAGGGAAAAGCCGTGAAAGCAGCCATGTTGTGGCACTTCTGCACTCCCTTTGGGATGCCTTTGGCAGATGAAGTAAGCCTGGAACTCAGGGCTTCCTGGTTAAAAAAATCCAAGCCCTAGGCTGAACCCTAACCCTAACCCTAGGCAGATAAATCAGCCTAGGTATAGGGATGGTGCCAAGGAAAAAGCTGTGAAAGCTGCCATGTTGTTGCACTTTTGTACTCCCCTTGGGATGCCTTGAACAGCTGCAGTGTGCCTGGAGCTAAGGGCTTCCTAGTTTTAAAAATCCTAGCCCTAGGCCTAAGCCTAACAGTAACCCTGGGAAGGTAAATCAGCCTGGTGTTAGGCTTCTTGCCAAGGAAAAAGCCGTGAAAGCAGCCATGTTGTGGCACTTTTGCACTCCCTTTTGGATGCCTTTCACAGCTCCAGTGTGCCTGGAACTCAGGGCTTCCTGATTTTAAAAATCCTAGCCCTAGGCCGAACCCCAACCCTAAGACGAGAAATGCAAATCAGCCAGGAATTAGGCATGTCCCCAAGGAAAAAGCTGTGGAGGCAGGCATGTTGTGCTACTTTTGCGCTCTTCTTGGCTAGTCCTTCGCAGCTGCTGTGTTCTTGGAACTCAGGGCTTTCTGGTTAATAGACCCTTACCCTAGGCGTAACTCAAACCTTAACCCTAGGAAGGAAAATCAGCCTATGGTTCGGGATGGTCTCATGGAAATATCAGTGGTGGCAGCCAAGTTGCGTCACTTTTGCGCTCCCCTTGGGATGCCTTTCGCAGCTGCAGTGTGCCTGGAGCCCAGGGCTTCCTGGTTTTAAAAGTCCTAGGCCTAAGCCTAACAGTAACCCTAGGAAGGTAAATCAGCCGGGTATTAGGGTTCTTCCTAAGGGAAAAGCCGTGAAAGCAGCCATGTTGTGGCACTTCTGCACTCCCTTTGGGATGCCTTTGGCAGATGAAGTAAGCCTGGAACTCAGGGCTTCCTGGTTAAAGAAATCACAGCCCTAGGCTGAACCCTAACCCTAACCCTAGGCAGATAAATCAGCCTAGGTATAGGGATGGTGCCAAGGAAAAAGCTGTGAAAGCTGCCATGTTGTTGCACTTTTGTACTCCCCTTGGGATGCCTTGAACAGCTGCAGTGTGCCTGGAGCCCAGGGCTTCCTAGTTTTAAAAATCCTAGCCCTAGGCCTAAGCCTAACAGTAACCCTGGGAAGGTAAATCAGCCTGGTGTTAGGCGTCTTGCCAAGGAAAAAGCCGTGAAAGCAGCCATGTTGTGGCACTTTTGCACTCCCTTTTGGATGCCTTTCACAGCTCCAGTGTGCCTGGAACTCAGGGCTTCCTGATTTTAAAAATCCTAGCCCTAGGCCGAACCCCAACCCTAAGACGAGAAAGGCAAATCAGCCAGGAATTAGGCATGTCCCCAAGGAAAAAGCTGTGGAGGCAGGCATGTTGTGGTACTTTTGCGCTCTTCTTGGGTAGTCCTTCGCAGCTGCTGTGTTCTTGGAACTCAGGGCTTTCTGGTTAATAGACCCTTACCCTAGGCGTAACTCAAACCTTAACCCTAGGAAGGAAAATCAGCCTATGGTTCGGGATGCTCTCATGGAAATATCAGTGGTGGCAGCCATGTTGCGTCACTTTTGCGCTCCCCTTGGGATGCCTTTCGCAGCTGCAGTGTGCCTGGAGCCCAGGGCTTCCTGGTTTTAAAAGTCCTAGGCCTAAGCCTAACAGTAACCCTAGGAAGGTAAATCAGCCGGGTATTAGGGTTCTTCCTAAGGGAAAAGCCGTGAAAGCAGCCATGTTGTGGCACTTCTGCACTCCCTTTGGGATGCCTTTGGCAGATGAAGTAAGCCTGGAACTCAGGGCTTCCTGGTTAAAGAAATCCGAGCCCTAGGCTGAACCCCAACCCTAACCCTAGGCAGATAAACCAACCTAGGTATAGGGATGGTGCCAAGGAAAAAGCTGAGAAAGCTGCCATGTTGTTGCACTTTTGTACTCCCCTTGGGATGCCTTGAACAGCTGCAGTGTGCCTGGAGCCCAGGGCTTCCTAGTTTTAAAAATCCTAGCCCTAGGCCTAAGCCTAACAGTAACCCTGAGAAGGCAAATCAGCCTGGTGTTAGGCGTCTTGCCAAGGAAAAAGCCGTGAAAGCAGCCATGTTGTGGCACTTTTGCACTCCCTTTTGGATGCCTTTCACAGCTCCAGTGTGCCTGGAACTCAGGGCTTCCTGATTTTAAAAATCCTAGCCCTAGGCCGAACCTCAAACCTAAGACGAGAAAGGCAAATCAGCCAGGAATTAGGCATGTCCCCAAGGAAAAAGCTGTGGAGGCAGGCATGTTGTGGTACTTTTGCGCTCTTCTTGGCTAGTCCTTCGCAGCTGCTGTGTTCTTGGAACTCAGGGCTTTCTGGTTAATAGACCCTTACCCTAGGCGTAACTCAAACCTTAACCCTAGGAAGGAAAATCAGCCCATGGTTCGGGATGGTCTCATGGAAATATCAGTGGTGGCAGCCAAGTTGCGTCACTTTTGCGCTCCCCTTGGGATGCCTTTTGCAGCTGCAGTGTGCCTGGAGCCCAGGGCTTCCTGGTTTTAAAAGTCCTAGGCCTAAGCCTAACAGTAACCCTAGGAAGGTAAATCAGCCGGGTATTAGGGTTCTTCCTAAGGGAAAAGCCATGAAAGCAGCCATGTTGTGGCACTTCTGCACTCCCTTTGGGATGCCTTTGGCAGATGAAGTAAGCCTGGAACTCAGGGCTTCCTGGTTAAAGAAATCACAGCCCTAGGCTGAACCCTAACCCTAACCCTAGGCAGATAAATCAGCCTAGGTATAGGGATGGTGCCAAGGAAAAAGCTGTGAAAGCTGCCATGTTGTTGCACTTTTGTACTCCCCTTGGGATGCCTTGAACAGCTGCAGTGTGCCTGGAGCCCAGGGCTTCCTAGTTTTAAAAATCCTAGCCCTAGGCCTAAGCCTAACAGTAACCCTGGGAAGGTAAATCAGCCTGGTGTTAGGCGTCTTGCCAAGGAAAAAGCCGTGAAAGCAGCCATGTTGTGGCACTTTTGCACTCCCTTTTGGATGCCTTTCACAGCTCCAGTGTGCCTGGAACTCAGGGCTTCCTGCTTTTAAAAATCCTAGCCCTAGGCCGAACCCCAACCCTAAGACGAGAAAGGCAAATCAGCCAGGAATTAGGCATGTCCCCAAGGAAAAAGCTGTGGAGGCAGGCATGTTGTGCTACTTTTGCGCTCTTCTTGGCTAGTCCTTCGCAGCTGCTGTGTTCTTGGAACTCAGGGCTTTCTGGTAAATAGAAACCTTACCCAAAGCGTAACTCAAACCTTAACCCTAGGAAGGAAAATCAGCCTATGGTTCGGGATGGTCTCATGGAAATATCAGTGGTGGCAGCCAAGTTGCGTCACTTTTGCGCTCCCCTTGGGATGCCTTTCGCAGCTGCAGTGTGCCTGGAGCCCAGGGCTTCCTGGTTTTAAAAGTCCTAGGCCTAAGCCTAACAGTAACCCTGGGAAGGTAAATCAGCCGGGTATTAGGGTTCTTCCTAAGGGAAAAGCCGTGAAAGCAGCCATGTTGTGGCACTTTTGCACTCCCTTTTGGATGCCTTTCACAGCTCCAGTGTGCCTGGAACTCAGGGCTTCCTGCTTTTAAAAATCCTAGCCCTAGGCCGAACCCCAACCCTAAGACGAGAAAGGCAAATCAGCCAGGAATTAGGCATGTCCACAAGGAAAAAGCTGTGGAGGCAGGCATGTTGTGCTACTTTTGCGCTCTTCTTGGCTAGTCCTTCGCAGCTGCTGTGTTCTTGGAACTCAGGGCTTTCTGGTTAATAGACCCTTACCCTAGGCGTAACTCAAACCTTAACCCTAGGAAGGAAAATCAGCCTATGGTTCGGGATGCTCTCATGGAAATATCAGTGGTGGCAGCCAAGTTGCGTCACTTTTGCGCTCCCCTTGGGATGCCTTTCGCAGCTGCAGTGTGCCTGGAGCCCAGGGCCTCCTAGTTTTAAAAATCCTAGCCCTAGGCCTAAGCCTAACAGTAACCCTGGGAAGGTAAATCAGCCTGGTGTTAGGCGTCTTGCCAAGGAAAAAGCCGTGAAAGCAGCCATGTTGTGGCACTTTTGCACTCCCTTTTGGATGCCTTTCACAGCTCCAGTGTGCCTGGAACTCAGGGCTTCCTGCTTTTAAAAATCCTAGCCCTAGGCCGAACCCCAACCCTAAGACGAGAAAGGCAAATCAGCCAGGAATTAGGCATGTCCCCAAGGAAAAAGCTGTGGAGGCAGGCATGTTGTGCTACTTTTGCGCTCTTCTTGGGTAGTCCTTCGCAGCTGCTGTGTTCTTGGAACTCAGGGCTTTCTGGTTAATAGACCCTTACCCTAGGCGTAACTCAAACCTTAACCCTAGGAAGGAAAATCAGCCTATGGTTCGGGATGGTCTCATGGAAATATCAGTGGTGGCAGCCAAGTTGCGTCACTTTTGCGCTCCCCTTGGGATGCCTTTCGCAGCTGCAGTGTGCCTGGAGCCCAGGGCTTCCTGGTTTTAAAAGTCCTAGGCCTAAGCCTAACAGTAACCCTAGGAAGGTAAATCAGCCGGGTATTAGGGTTCTTCCTAAGGGAAAAGCCGTGAAAGCAGCCATGTTGTGGCACTTCTGCACTCCCTTTGGGATGCCTTTGGCAGATGAAGTAAGCCTGGAACTCAGGGCCTCCTGGTTAAAGAAATCACAGCCCTAGGCTGAACCCTAACCCTAACCCTAGGCAGATAAATCAGCCTAGGTATAGGGATGGTGCCAAGGAAAAAGCTGTGAAAGCTGCCATGTTGTTGCACTTTTGTACTCCCCTTGGGATGCCTTGAACAGCTGCAGTGTGCCTGGAGCTAAGGGCTTCCTAGTTTTAAAAATCCTAGCCCTAGGCCTAAGCCTAACAGTAACCCTGGGAAGGCAAATCAGCCTGGTGTTAGGCGTCTTGCCAAGGAAAAAGCCGTGAAAGCAGCCATGTTGTGGCACTTTTGCACTCCCTTTTGGATGCCTTTCACAGCTCCAGTGTGCCTGGAACTCAGGGCTTCCTGATTTTAAAAATCCTAGCCCTAGGCCGAACCTCAAACCTAAGACGAGAAAGGCAAATCAGCCAGGAATTAGGCATGTCCCCAAGGAAAAAGCTGTGGAGGCAGGCATGTTGTGGTACTTTTGCGCTCTTCTTGGCTAGTCCTTCGCAGCTGCTGTGTTCTTGGAACTCAGGGCTTTCTGGTTAATAGACCCTTACCCTAGGCGTAACTCAAACCTTAACCCTAGGAAGGAAAATCAGCCTATGGTTCAGGATGGTCTCATGGAAATATCAGTGGTGGCAGCCAAGTTGCGTCACTTTTGCGGTCCCCTTGGGATGCCTTTCGCAGCTGCAGTGTGCCTGGAGCCCAGGGCTTCCTGGTTTTAAAAGTCCTAGGCCTAAGCCTAACAGTAACCCTAGGAAGGTAAATCAGCCGGGTATTAGGGTTCTTCCTAAGGGAAAAGCCGTGAAAGCAGCCATGTTGTGGCACTTCTGCACTCCCTTTGGGATGCCTTTGGCAGATGAAGTAAGCCTGGAACTCAGGGCTTCCTGGTTAAAGAAATCCGAGCCCTAGGCTGAACCCCAACCCTAACCCTAGGCAGATAAACCAACCTAGGTATAGGGATGGTGCCAAGGAAAAAGCTGAGAAAGCTGCCATGTTGTTGCACTTTTGTACTCCCCTTGGGATGCCTTGAACAGCTGCAGTGTGCCTGGAGCCCAGGGCTTCCTAGTTTTAAAAATCCTAGCCCTAGGCCTAAGCCTAACAGTAACCCTGAGAAGGCAAATCAGCCTGGTGTTAGGCGTCTTGCCAAGGAAAAAGCCGTGAAAGCAGCCATGTTGTGGCACTTTTGCACTCCCTTTTGGATGCCTTTCACAGCTCCAGTGTGCCTGGAACTCAGGGCTTCCTGATTTTAAAAATCCTAGCCCTAGGCCGAACCTCAAACCTAAGACGAGAAAGGCAAATCAGCCAGGAATTAGGCATGTCCCCAAGGAAAAAGCTGTGGAGGCAGGCATGTTGTGGTACTTTTGCGCTCTTCTTGGCTAGTCCTTCGCAGCTGCTGTGTTCTTGGAACTCAGGGCTTTCTGGTTAATAGACCCTTACCCTAGGCGTAACTCAAACCTTAACCCTAGGAAGGAAAATCAGCCCATGGTTCGGGATGGTCTCATGGAAATATCAGTGGTGGCAGCCAAGTTGCGTCACTTTTGCGCTCCCCTTGGGATGCCTTTTGCAGCTGCAGTGTGCCTGGAGCCCAGGGCTTCCTGGTTTTAAAAGTCCTAGGCCTAAGCCTAACAGTAACCCTAGGAAGGTAAATCAGCCGGGTATTAGGGTTCTTCCTAAGGGAAAAGCCATGAAAGCAGCCATGTTGTGGCACTTCTGCACTCCCTTTGGGATGCCTTTGGCAGATGAAGTAAGCCTGGAACTCAGGGCTTCCTGGTTAAAGAAATCACAGCCCTAGGCTGAACCCTAACCCTAACCCTAGGCAGATAAATCAGCCTAGGTATAGGGATGGTGCCAAGGAAAAAGCTGTGAAAGCTGCCATGTTGTTGCACTTTTGTACTCCCCTTGGGATGCCTTGAACAGCTGCAGTGTGCCTGGAGCCCAGGGCTTCCTAGTTTTAAAAATCCTAGCCCTAGGCCTAAGCCTAACAGTAACCCTGGGAAGGTAAATCAGCCTGGTGTTAGGCGTCTTGCCAAGGAAAAAGCCGTGAAAGCAGCCATGTTGTGGCACTTTTGCACTCCCTTTTGGATGCCTTTCACAGCTCCAGTGTGCCTGGAACTCAGGGCTTCCTGCTTTTAAAAATCCTAGCCCTAGGCCGAACCCCAACCCTAAGACGAGAAAGGCAAATCAGCCAGGAATTAGGCATGTCCCCAAGGAAAAAGCTGTGGAGGCAGGCATGTTGTGCTACTTTTGCGCTCTTCTTGGCTAGTCCTTCGCAGCTGCTGTGTTCTTGGAACTCAGGGCTTTCTGGTAAATAGAAACCTTACCCAAAGCGTAACTCAAACCTTAACCCTAGGAAGGAAAATCAGCCTATGGTTCGGGATGGTCTCATGGAAATATCAGTGGTGGCAGCCAAGTTGCGTCACTTTTGCGCTCCCCTTGGGATGCCTTTCGCAGCTGCAGTGTGCCTGGAGCCCAGGGCTTCCTGGTTTTAAAAGTCCTAGGCCTAAGCCTAACAGTAACCCTGGGAAGGTAAATCAGCCGGGTATTAGGGTTCTTCCTAAGGGAAAAGCCGTGAAAGCAGCCATGTTGTGGCACTTTTGCACTCCCTTTTGGATGCCTTTCACAGCTCCAGTGTGCCTGGAACTCAGGGCTTCCTGCTTTTAAAAATCCTAGCCCTAGGCCGAACCCCAACCCTAAGACGAGAAAGGCAAATCAGCCAGGAATTAGGCATGTCCACAAGGAAAAAGCTGTGGAGGCAGGCATGTTGTGCTACTTTTGCGCTCTTCTTGGCTAGTCCTTCGCAGCTGCTGTGTTCTTGGAACTCAGGGCTTTCTGGTTAATAGACCCTTACCCTAGGCGTAACTCAAACCTTAACCCTAGGAAGGAAAATCAGCCTATGGTTCGGGATGCTCTCATGGAAATATCAGTGGTGGCAGCCAAGTTGCGTCACTTTTGCGCTCCCCTTGGGATGCCTTTCGCAGCTGCAGTGTGCCTGGAGCCCAGGGCCTCCTAGTTTTAAAAATCCTAGCCCTAGGCCTAAGCCTAACAGTAACCCTGGGAAGGTAAATCAGCCTGGTGTTAGGCGTCTTGCCAAGGAAAAAGCCGTGAAAGCAGCCATGTTGTGGCACTTTTGCACTCCCTTTTGGATGCCTTTCACAGCTCCAGTGTGCCTGGAACTCAGGGCTTCCTGCTTTTAAAAATCCTAGCCCTAGGCCGAACCCCAACCCTAAGACGAGAAAGGCAAATCAGCCAGGAATTAGGCATGTCCCCAAGGAAAAAGCTGTGGAGGCAGGCATGTTGTGCTACTTTTGCGCTCTTCTTGGGTAGTCCTTCGCAGCTGCTGTGTTCTTGGAACTCAGGGCTTTCTGGTTAATAGACCCTTACCCTAGGCGTAACTCAAACCTTAACCCTAGGAAGGAAAATCAGCCTATGGTTCGGGATGGTCTCATGGAAATATCAGTGGTGGCAGCCAAGTTGCGTCACTTTTGCGCTCCCCTTGGGATGCCTTTCGCAGCTGCAGTGTGCCTGGAGCCCAGGGCTTCCTGGTTTTAAAAGTCCTAGGCCTAAGCCTAACAGTAACCCTAGGAAGGTAAATCAGCCGGGTATTAGGGTTCTTCCTAAGGGAAAAGCCGTGAAAGCAGCCATGTTGTGGCACTTCTGCACTCCCTTTGGGATGCCTTTGGCAGATGAAGTAAGCCTGGAACTCAGGGCCTCCTGGTTAAAGAAATCACAGCCCTAGGCTGAACCCTAACCCTAACCCTAGGCAGATAAATCAGCCTAGGTATAGGGATGGTGCCAAGGAAAAAGCTGTGAAAGCTGCCATGTTGTTGCACTTTTGTACTCCCCTTGGGATGCCTTGAACAGCTGCAGTGTGCCTGGAGCTAAGGGCTTCCTAGTTTTAAAAATCCTAGCCCTAGGCCTAAGCCTAACAGTAACCCTGGGAAGGCAAATCAGCCTGGTGTTAGGCGTCTTGCCAAGGAAAAAGCCGTGAAAGCAGCCATGTTGTGGCACTTTTGCACTCCCTTTTGGATGCCTTTCACAGCTCCAGTGTGCCTGGAACTCAGGGCTTCCTGATTTTAAAAATCCTAGCCCTAGGCCGAACCTCAAACCTAAGACGAGAAAGGCAAATCAGCCAGGAATTAGGCATGTCCCCAAGGAAAAAGCTGTGGAGGCAGGCATGTTGTGGTACTTTTGCGCTCTTCTTGGCTAGTCCTTCGCAGCTGCTGTGTTCTTGGAACTCAGGGCTTTCTGGTTAATAGACCCTTACCCTAGGCGTAACTCAAACCTTAACCCTAGGAAGGAAAATCAGCCTATGGTTCAGGATGGTCTCATGGAAATATCAGTGGTGGCAGCCAAGTTGCGTCACTTTTGCGGTCCCCTTGGGATGCCTTTCGCAGCTGCAGTGTGCCTGGAGCCCAGGGCTTCCTGGTTTTAAAAGTCCTAGGCCTAAGCCTAACAGTAACCCTAGGAAGGTAAATCAGCCGGGTATTAGGGTTCTTCCTAAGGGAAAAGCCGTGAAAGCAGCCATGTTGTGGCACTTCTGCACTCCCTTTGGGATGCCTTTGGCAGATGAAGTAAGCCTGGAACTCAGGGCTTCCTGGTTAAAAAAATCCAAGCCCTAGGCTGAACCCTAACCCTAACCCTAGGCAGATAAATCAGCCTAGGTATAGGGATGGTGCCAAGGAAAAAGCTGTGAAAGCTGCCATGTTGTTGCACTTTTGTACTCCCCTTGGGATGCCTTGAACAGCTGCAGTGTGCCTGGAGCTAAGGGCTTCCTAGTTTTAAAAATCCTAGCCCTAGGCCTAAGCCTAACAGTAACCCTGGGAAGGTAAATCAGCCTGGTGTTAGGCTTCTTGCCAAGGAAAAAGCCGTGAAAGCAGCCATGTTGTGGCACTTTTGCAATCCCTTTTGGATGCCTTTCACAGCTCCAGTGGCCTGGAAATCAGGGCTTCCTGATTTTAAAAATCCTAGCCCTAGACCGAACCCCAACCCTAAGACGAGAAAGGCAAATCAGCCAGGAATTAGGCATGTCCCCAAGGAAAAAGCTGTGGAGGCAGGCATGTTGTGCTACTTTTGCGCTCTTCTTGGCTAGTCCTTCGCAGCTGCTGTGTTCTTGGAACTCAGGGCTTTCTGGTTAATAGAACCCTTACCCTAGGCGTAACTCAAACCTTAACCCTAGGAAGGAAAATCAGCCTATGGTTCGGGATGGTCTCATGGAAATATCAGTGGTGGCAGCCAAGTTGCGTCACTTTTGTGCTCCCCTTGGGATGCCTTTCGCAGCTGCAGTGTGCCTGGAGCCCAGGGCTTCCTGGTTTTAAAAGTCCTAGGCCTAAGCCTAACAGTAACCCTAGGAAGGTAAATCAGCCGGGTATTAGGGTTCTTCCTAAGGGAAAAGCTGTGAAAGCTGGCATGTTGTGGCACTTCTGCACTCCCTTTTGGATGCCTTTCACAGCTGCAGTGTGCCTGGAACTCAGGGCTTCCTGATTTTAAAAATCCTAGCCCTAGGCCGAACCCCAACCCTAAGACGAGAAAGGCAAATCAGCCAGGAATTAGGCATGTCCCCAAGGAAAAAGCTGTGGAGGCAGGCATGTTGTGCTACTTTTGCGCTCTTCTTGGGTAGTCCTTCGCACCTGCTGTGTTCTTGGAACTCAGGGCTTTCTGGTTAATAGAACCCTTACCCTAGGCGTAACTCAAACCTTAACCCTAGGAAGGAAAATCAGCCTATGGTTCGGGATGGTCTCATGGAAATATCAGTGGTGGCAGCCAAGTTGCGTCACTTTTGCGCTCCCCTTGGGATGCCTTTCGCAGCTGCAGTGTGCCTGGAGCCCAGGGCTTCCTGGTTTTAAAAGTCCTAGGCCTAAGCCTAACAGTAACCCTAGGAAGGTAAATCAGCCGGGTATTAGGGTTCTTCCTAAGGGAAAAGCCGTGAAAGCAGCCATGTTGTGGCACTTCTGCACTCCCTTTGGGATGCCTTTGGCAGATGAAGTAAGCCTGGAACTCAGGGCTTCCTGGTTAAAGAAATCCAAGCCCTAGGCTGAACCCTAACCCTAACCCTAGGCAGATAAATCAGCCTAGGTATAGGGATGGTGCCAAGGAAAAAGCTGTGAAAGCTGCCATGTTGTTGCACTTTTGTACTCCCCTTGGGATGCCTTGAACAGCTGCAGTGTGCCTGGAGCCCAGGGCTTCCTAGTTTTAAAAATCCTAGCCCTAGGCCTAAGCCTAACAGTAACCCTGGGAAGGTAAATCAGCCTGGTGTTAGGCGTCTTGCCAAGGAAAAAGCCGTGAAAGCAGCCATGTTGTGGCACTTTTGCACTCCCTTTTGGATGCCTTTCACAGCTCCAGTGTGCCTGGAACTCAGGGCTTCCTGCTTTTAAAAATCCTAGCCCTAGGCCGAACCCCAACCCTAAGACGAGAAAGGCAAATCAGCCAGGAATTAGGCATGTCCCCAAGGAAAAAGCTGTGGAGGCAGGCATGTTGTGCTACTTTTGCGCTCTTCTTGGCTAGTCCTTCGCAGCTGCTGTGTTCTTGGAACTCAGGGCTTTCTGGTAAATAGAAACCTTACCCAAAGCGTAACTCAAACCTTAACCCTAGGAAGGAAAATCAGCCTATGGTTCGGGATGGTCTCATGGAAATATCAGTGGTGGCAGCCAAGTTGCGTCACTTTTGCGCTCCCCTTGGGATGCCTTTCGCAGCTGCAGTGTGCCTGGAGCCCAGGGCTTCCTGGTTTTAAAAGTCCTAGGCCTAAGCCTAACAGTAACCCTGGGAAGGTAAATCAGCCGGGTATTAGGGTTCTTCCTAAGGGAAAAGCCGTGAAAGCAGCCATGTTGTGGCACTTTTGCACTCCCTTTTGGATGCCTTTCACAGCTCCAGTGTGCCTGGAACTCAGGGCTTCCTGCTTTTAAAAATCCTAGCCCTAGGCCGAACCCCAACCCTAAGACGAGAAAGGCAAATCAGCCAGGAATTAGGCATGTCCACAAGGAAAAAGCTGTGGAGGCAGGCATGTTGTGCTACTTTTGCGCTCTTCTTGGCTAGTCCTTCGCAGCTGCTGTGTTCTTGGAACTCAGGGCTTTCTGGTTAATAGACCCTTACCCTAGGCGTAACTCAAACCTTAACCCTAGGAAGGAAAATCAGCCTATGGTTCGGGATGCTCTCATGGAAATATCAGTGGTGGCAGCCAAGTTGCGTCACTTTTGCGCTCCCCTTGGGATGCCTTTCGCAGCTGCAGTGTGCCTGGAGCCCAGGGCCTCCTAGTTTTAAAAATCCTAGCCCTAGGCCTAAGCCTAACAGTAACCCTGGGAAGGTAAATCAGCCTGGTGTTAGGCGTCTTGCCAAGGAAAAAGCCGTGAAAGCAGCCATGTTGTGGCACTTTTGCACTCCCTTTTGGATGCCTTTCACAGCTCCAGTGTGCCTGGAACTCAGGGCTTCCTGCTTTTAAAAATCCTAGCCCTAGGCCGAACCCCAACCCTAAGACGAGAAAGGCAAATCAGCCAGGAATTAGGCATGTCCCCAAGGAAAAAGCTGTGGAGGCAGGCATGTTGTGCTACTTTTGCGCTCTTCTTGGGTAGTCCTTCGCAGCTGCTGTGTTCTTGGAACTCAGGGCTTTCTGGTTAATAGACCCTTACCCTAGGCGTAACTCAAACCTTAACCCTAGGAAGGAAAATCAGCCTATGGTTCGGGATGGTCTCATGGAAATATCAGTGGTGGCAGCCAAGTTGCGTCACTTTTGCGCTCCCCTTGGGATGCCTTTCGCAGCTGCAGTGTGCCTGGAGCCCAGGGCTTCCTGGTTTTAAAAGTCCTAGGCCTAAGCCTAACAGTAACCCTAGGAAGGTAAATCAGCCGGGTATTAGGGTTCTTCCTAAGGGAAAAGCCGTGAAAGCAGCCATGTTGTGGCACTTCTGCACTCCCTTTGGGATGCCTTTGGCAGATGAAGTAAGCCTGGAACTCAGGGCCTCCTGGTTAAAGAAATCACAGCCCTAGGCTGAACCCTAACCCTAACCCTAGGCAGATAAATCAGCCTAGGTATAGGGATGGTGCCAAGGAAAAAGCTGTGAAAGCTGCCATGTTGTTGCACTTTTGTACTCCCCTTGGGATGCCTTGAACAGCTGCAGTGTGCCTGGAGCTAAGGGCTTCCTAGTTTTAAAAATCCTAGCCCTAGGCCTAAGCCTAACAGTAACCCTGGGAAGGCAAATCAGCCTGGTGTTAGGCGTCTTGCCAAGGAAAAAGCCGTGAAAGCAGCCATGTTGTGGCACTTTTGCACTCCCTTTTGGATGCCTTTCACAGCTCCAGTGTGCCTGGAACTCAGGGCTTCCTGATTTTAAAAATCCTAGCCCTAGGCCGAACCTCAAACCTAAGACGAGAAAGGCAAATCAGCCAGGAATTAGGCATGTCCCCAAGGAAAAAGCTGTGGAGGCAGGCATGTTGTGGTACTTTTGCGCTCTTCTTGGCTAGTCCTTCGCAGCTGCTGTGTTCTTGGAACTCAGGGCTTTCTGGTTAATAGACCCTTACCCTAGGCGTAACTCAAACCTTAACCCTAGGAAGGAAAATCAGCCTATGGTTCAGGATGGTCTCATGGAAATATCAGTGGTGGCAGCCAAGTTGCGTCACTTTTGCGGTCCCCTTGGGATGCCTTTCGCAGCTGCAGTGTGCCTGGAGCCCAGGGCTTCCTGGTTTTAAAAGTCCTAGGCCTAAGCCTAACAGTAACCCTAGGAAGGTAAATCAGCCGGGTATTAGGGTTCTTCCTAAGGGAAAAGCCGTGAAAGCAGCCATGTTGTGGCACTTCTGCACTCCCTTTGGGATGCCTTTGGCAGATGAAGTAAGCCTGGAACTCAGGGCTTCCTGGTTAAAAAAATCCAAGCCCTAGGCTGAACCCTAACCCTAACCCTAGGCAGATAAATCAGCCTAGGTATAGGGATGGTGCCAAGGAAAAAGCTGTGAAAGCTGCCATGTTGTTGCACTTTTGTACTCCCCTTGGGATGCCTTGAACAGCTGCAGTGTGCCTGGAGCTAAGGGCTTCCTAGTTTTAAAAATCCTAGCCCTAGGCCTAAGCCTAACAGTAACCCTGGGAAGGTAAATCAGCCTGGTGTTAGGCTTCTTGCCAAGGAAAAAGCCGTGAAAGCAGCCATGTTGTGGCACTTTTGCAATCCCTTTTGGATGCCTTTCACAGCTCCAGTGGCCTGGAAATCAGGGCTTCCTGCTTTTAAAAATCCTAGCCCTAGACCGAACCCCAACCCTAAGACGAGAAAGGCAAATCAGCCAGGAATTAGGCATGTCCCCAAGGAAAAAGCTGTGGAGGCAGGCATGTTGTGCTACTTTTGCGCTCTTCTTGGCTAGTCCTTCGCAGCTGCTGTGTTCTTGGAACTCAGGGCTTTCTGGTTAATAGAACCCTTACCCTAGGCGTAACTCAAACCTTAACCCTAGGAAGGAAAATCAGCCTATGGTTCGGGATGGTCTCATGGAAATATCAGTGGTGGCAGCCAAGTTGCGTCACTTTTGTGCTCCCCTTGGGATGCCTTTCGCAGCTGCAGTGTGCCTGGAGCCCAGGGCTTCCTGGTTTTAAAAGTCCTAGGCCTAAGCCTAACAGTAACCCTAGGAAGGTAAATCAGCCGGGTATTAGGGTTCTTCCTAAGGGAAAAGCTGTGAAAGCTGGCATGTTGTGGCACTTCTGCACTCCCTTTTGGATGCCTTTCACAGCTGCAGTGTGCCTGGAACTCAGGGCTTCCTGATTTTAAAAATCCTAGCCCTAGGCCGAACCCCAACCCTAAGACGAGAAAGGCAAATCAGCCAGGAATTAGGCATGTCCCCAAGGAAAAAGCTGTGGAGGCAGGCATGTTGTGCTACTTTTGCGCTCTTCTTGGGTAGTCCTTCGCACCTGCTGTGTTCTTGGAACTCAGGGCTTTCTGGTTAATAGAACCCTTACCCTAGGCGTAACTCAAACCTTAACCCTAGGAAGGAAAATCAGCCTATGGTTCGGGATGGTCTCATGGAAATATCAGTGGTGGCAGCCAAGTTGCGTCACTTTTGCGCTCCCCTTGGGATGCCTTTCGCAGCTGCAGTGTGCCTGGAGCCCAGGGCTTCCTGGTTTTAAAAGTCCTAGGCCTAAGCCTAACAGTAACCCTAGGAAGGTAAATCAGCCGGGTATTAGGGTTCTTCCTAAGGGAAAAGCCGTGAAAGCAGCCATGTTGTGGCACTTCTGCACTCCCTTTGGGATGCCTTTGGCAGATGAAGTAAGCCTGGAACTCAGGGCTTCCTGGTTAAAGAAATCCAAGCCCTAGGCTGAACCCTAACCCTAACCCTAGGCAGATAAATCAGCCTAGGTATAGGGATGGTGCCAAGGAAAAAGCTGTGAAAGCTGCCATGTTGTTGCACTTTTGTACTCCCCTTGGGATGCCTTGAACAGCTGCAGTGTGCCTGGAGCCCAGGGCTTCCTAGTTTCAAAAATCCTAGCCCTAGGCCTAAGCCTAACAGTAACCCTGGGAAGGTAAATCAGCCTGGTGTTAGGCTTCTTGCCAAGGAAAAAGCCGTGAAAGCAGCCATGTTGTGGCACTTTTGCACTCCCTTTTGGATGCCTTTCACAGCTGCAGTGGCCTGGAACTCAGGGCTTCCTGCTTTTAAAAATCCTAGCCCTAGGCCGAACCCCAACCCTAAGACGAGAAAGGCAAATCAGCCAGGAATTAGGCATGTCCCCAAGGAAAAAGCTGTGGAGGCAGGCATGTTGTGGTACTTTTGCGCTCTTCTTGGGTAGTCCTTTGCAGCTGCTGTGTTCTTGGAACTCAGGGCTTTCTGGTTAATAGAACCCTTACCCTAGGCGTAACTCAAACCTTAACCCTAGGAAGGAAAATCAGACTATGGTTCGGGATGGTCTCATGGAAATATCAGTGGTGGCAGCCAAGTTGCGTCACTTTTGCGGTCCCCTTGGGATGCCTTTCGCAGCTGCAGTGTGCCTGGAGCCCAGGGCTTCCTGGTTTTAAAAGTCCTAGGCCTAAGCCTAACAGTAACCCTAGGAAGGTAAATCAGCCGGGTATTAGGGTTCTTCCTAAGGGAAAAGCCGTGAAAGCAGCCATGTTGTGGCACTTCTGCACTCCCTTTGGGATGCCTTTGGCAGATGAAGTAAGCCTGGAACTCAGGGCTTCCTGGTTAAAGAAATCCAAGCCCTAGGCTGAAGCCTAACCCTAACCCTAGGCAGATAAATCAGCCTAGGTATAGGGATGGTGCCAAGGAAAAAGCTGTGAAAGCTGCCATGTTGTTGCACTTTTGTACTCCCCTTGGGATGCCTTGAACAGCTGCAGTGTGCCTGGAGCCCAGGGCTTCCTAGTTTTAAAAATCCTAGCCCTAGGCCTAAGCCTAACAGTAACCCTGGGAAGGTAAATCAGCCTGGTGTTAGGCTTCTTGCCAAGGAAAAAGCCGTGAAAGCAGCCATGTTGTGGCACTTTTGCACTCCCTTTTGGATGCCTTTCACAGCTCCAGTGTGCCTGGAACTCAGGGCTTCCTGATTTTAAAAATCCTAGCCCTAGGCCGAACCCCAACCCTAAGACGAGAAAGGCAAATCAGCCAGGAATTAGGCATGTCCCCAAGGAAAAAGCTGTGGAGGCAGGCATGTTGTGGTACTTTTGCGCTCTTCTTGGCTAGTCCTTCGCAGCTGCTGTGTTCTTGGAACTCAGGGCTTTCTGGTTAATAGAGCCCTTACCCTAGGCGTAACTCAAACCTTAACCCTAGGAAGGAAAATCAACCTATGTTTCGGGATGGTCTCATGGAAATATCAGTGGTGGCAGCCAAGTTGCGTCACTTTTGTGCTCCCCTTGGGATGCCTTTCGCAGCTGCAGTGTGCCTGGAGCCCAGGGCTTCCTGGTTTTAAAAGTCCTAGGCCTAAGCCTAACAGTAACCCTAGGAAGGTAAATCAGCCGGGTATTAGGGTTCTTCCTAAGGGAAAAGCTGTGAAAGCTGGCATGTTGTGGCACTTCTGCACTCCCTTTTGGATGCCTTTCACAGCTGCAGTGTGCCTGGAACTCAGGGCTTCCTGATTTTAAAAATCCAAGCCCTAGGCCGAACCCCAACCCTAAGACGAGAAAGGCAAATCAGCCAGGAATTAGGCATGTCCCCAAGGAAAAAGCTGTGGAGGCAGGCATGTTGTGCTACTTTTGCGCTCTTCTTGGGTAGTCCTTCGCACCTGCTGTGTTCTTGGAACTCAGGGCTTTCTGGTTAATAGAACCCTTACCCTAGGCGTAACTCAAACCTTAACCCTAGGAAGGAAAATCAGCCTATGGTTCGGGATGGTCTCATGGAAATATCAGTGGTGGCAGCCAAGTTGCGTCACTTTTGCGCTCCCGTTGGGATGCCTTTCGCAGCTGCAGTGTGCCTGGAGCCCAGGGCTTCCTGGTTTTAAAAGTCCTAGGCCTAAGCCTAACAGTAACCCTAGGAAGGTAAATCAGCCGGGTATTAGGGTTCTTCCTAAGGGAAAAGCTGTGAAAGCAGGCATGTTGTGGCACTTCTGCACTCCCTTTTGGATGCCTTTCACAGCTTCAGTGTGCCTGGAACTCAGGGCTTCCTGATTTTAAAAATCCTAGCCCGAGGCCGAACCCCAACCCTAAGACGAGAAAGGCAAATCAGCCAGGAATTAGGCATGTCCCCAAGGAAAAAGCTGTGGAGGCAGGCATGTTGTGCTACTTTTGCGCTCTTCTTGGGTAGTCCTTCGCAGCTGCTGTGTTCTTGGAACTCAGGGCTTTCTGGTTAATAGAACCCTTACCCTAGGCGTAACTCAAACCTTAACCCTAGGAAGGAAAATCAGCCTATGGTTCGGGATGGTCTCATGGAAATATCAGTGGTGGCAGCCAAGTTGCGTCACTTTTGCGCTCCCCTTGGGATGCCTTTCGCAGCTGCAGTGTGCCTGGAGCCCAGGGCTTCCTGGTTTTAAAAGTCCTAGGCCTAAGCCTAACAGTAACCCTAGGAAGGTAAATCAGCCGGGTATTAGGGTTCTTCCTAAGGGAAAAGCCGTGAAAGCAGCCATGTTGTGGCACTTCTGCACTCCCTTTGGGATGCCTTTGGCAGATGAAGTAAGCCTGGAACTCAGGGCTTCCTGGTTAAAGAAATCCAACCCCTAGGCTGAACCCTAACCCTAACCCTAGGCAGATAAATCAGCCTAGGTATAGGGATGGTGCCAAGGAAAAAGCTGTGAAAGCTGCCATGTTGTTGCACTTTTGTACTCCCCTTGGGATGCCTTGAACAGCTGCAGTGTTCCTGGAGCTAAGGGCTTCCTAGTTTTAAAAATCCTAGGCCTAGGCCTAAGCCTAACAGTAACCCTGGGAAGGCAAATCAGCCTGGTGTTAGGCGTCTTGCCAAGGAAAAAGCCGTGAAAGCAGCCATGTTGTGGCACTTTTGCACTCCCTTTTGGATGCCTTTCAACGCTGCAGTGTGCCTGGAACTCAGGGCTTCCTGATTTTAAAAATCCTAGCCCTAGGCCGAACCCCAACCCTAAGACGAGAAAGGCAAATCAGCCAGGAATTAGGCATGTCCCCAAGGAAAAAGCTGTGGAGGCAGGCATGTTGTGGTACTTTTGCGCTCTTCTTGGCTAGTCCTTTGCAGCTGCTGTGTTCTTGGAACTCAGGGCTTTCTGGTAAATAGAGCCCTTACCCTAGGCGTAACTCAAACCTTAACCCTAGGAAGGAAAATCAGCCTATGGTTCGGGATGGTCTCATGGAAATATCAGTGGTGGCAGCCAAGTTGCGTCACTTTTGCGCTCCCCTTGGGATGCCTTTTGCAGCTGCAGTGTGCCTGGAGCCCAGGGCTTCCTGGTTTTAAAAGTCCTAGGCCTAAGCCTAACAGTAACCCTAGGAAGGTAAATCAGCCGGGTATTAGGGTTCTTCCTAAGGGAAAAGCCGTGAAAGCAGCCATGTTGTGGCACTTCTGCACTCCCTTTGGGATGCCTTTGGCAGATGAAGTAAGCCTGGAACTCAGGGCTTCCTGGTTAAAGAAATCCAAGCCCTACGCTGAACCCTAACCCTAACCCTAGGCAGATAAATCAGCCTAGGTATAGGGATGGTGCCAAGGAAAAAGCTGTGAAAGCTGCCATGTTGTTGCACTTTTGTACTCCCCTTGGGATGCCTTGAACAGCTGCAGTGTTCCTGGAGCTAAGGGCTTCCTAGTTTTAAAAATCCTAGGCCTAGGCCTAAGCCTAACAGTAACCCTGGGAAGGCAAATCAGCCTGGTGTTAGGCGTCTTGCCAAGGAAAAAGCCGTGAAAGCAGCCATGTTGTGGCACTTTTGCACTCCCTTTTGGATGCCTTTCACAGCTGCAGTGTGCCTGGAACTCAGGGCTTCCTGATTTTAAAAATCCTAGCCCTAGGCCGAACCCCAACCCTAAGACGAGAAAGGCAAATCAGCCAGGAATTAGGCATGTCCCCAAGGAAAAAGCTGTGGAGGCAGGCATGTTGTGGTACTTTTGCGCTCTTCTTGGCTAGTCCTTTGCAGCTGCTGTGTTCTTGGAACTCAGGGCTTTCTGGTAAATAGAGCCCTTACCCTAGGCGTAACTCAAACCTTAACCCTAGGAAGGAAAATCAGCCTATGGTTCGGGATGGTCTCATGGAAATATCAGTGGTGGCAGCCAAGTTGCGTCACTTTTGCGCTCCCCTTGGGATGCCTTTTGCAGCTGCAGTGTGCCTGGAGCCCAGGGCTTCCTGGTTTTAAAAGTCCTAGGCCTAAGCCTAACAGTAACCCTAGGAAGGTAAATCAGCCGGGTATTAGGGTTCTTCCTAAGGGAAAAGCCGTGAAAGCAGCCATGTTGTGGCACTTCTGCACTCCCTTTGGGATGCCTTTGGCAGATGAAGTAAGCCTGGAACTCAGGGCTTCCTGGTTAAAGAAATCCAAGCCCTAGGCTGAACCCTAACCCTAACCCTAGGCAGATAAATCAGCCTAGGTATAGGGATGGTGCCAAGGAAAAAGCTGTGAAAGCTGCCATGTTGTTGCACTTTTGTACTCCCCTTGGGATGCCTTGAACAGCTGCAGTGTGCCTGGAGCCCAGGGCTTCCTAGTTTCAAAAATCCAAGCCCTAGGCCTAAGCCTAACAGTAACCCTGGGAAGGTAAATCAGCCTGGTGTTAGGCGTCTTGCCAAGGAAAAAGCCGTGAAAGCAGCCATGTTGTGGCACTTTTGCACTCCCTTTTGGATGCCTTTCACAGCTGCAGTGGCCTGGAACTCAGGGCTTCCTGCTTTTAAAAATCCTAGCCCTAGGCCGAACCCCAACCCTAAGACGAGAAAGGCAAATCAGCCAGGAATTAGGCATGTCCCCAAGGAAAAAGCTGTGGAGGCAGGCATGTTGTGCTACTTTTGCGCTCTTCTTGGCTAGTCCTTCGCAGCTGCTGTGTTCTTGGAACTCAGGGCTTTCTGGTTAATAGACCCTTACCCTAGGCGTAACTCAAACCTTAACCCTAGGAAGGAAAATCAGCCTATGGTTCGGGATGGTCTCATGGAAATATCAGTGGTGGCAGCCAAGTTGCGTCACTTTTGCGCTCCCCTTGGGATGCCTTTTGCAGCTGCAGTGTGCCTGGAGCCCAGGGCTTCCTGGTTTTAAAAGTCCTAGGCCTAAGCCTAACAGTAACCCTAGGAAGGTAAATCAGCCGGGTATTAGGGTTCTTCCTAAGGGAAAAGCCGTGAAAGCAGCCATGTTGTGGCACTTCTGCACTCCCTTTGGGATGCCTTTGGCAGATGAAGTAAGCCTGGAACTCAGGGCTTCCTGGTTAAAGAAAGCCAAGCCCTACGCTGAACCCTAAGCCTAACCCTAGGCAGATAAATCAGCCTAGGTATAGGGATGGTGCCAAGGAAAAAGCTGTGAAAGCTGCCATGTTGTTGCACTTTTGTACTCCCCTTGGGATGCCTTGAACAGCTGCAGTGTGCCTGGAGCCCAGGGCTTCCTAGTTTCAAAAATCCTAGCCCTAGGCCTAAGCCTAACAGTAACCCTGGGAAAGTAAGTCAGCCTGGTGTTAGGCTTCTTGCCAAGGAAAAAGCCGTGAAAGCAGCCATGTTGTGGCACTTTTGCACTCCCTTTTGGATGCCTTTCACAGCTCCAGTGTGCCTGGAACTCAGGGCTTCCTGATTTTAAAAATCCTAGCCCTAGGCCGAACCCCAACCCTAAGACGAGAAAGGCAAATCAGCCAGGAATTAGGCATGTCCCCAAGGAAAAAGCTGTGGAGGCAGGCATGTTGTGGTACTTTTGCGCTCTTCTTGGCTAGTCCTTCGCAGCTGCTGTGTTCTTGGAACTCAGGGCTTTCTGGTTAATAGAGCCCTTACCCTAGGCGTAACTCAAACCTTAACCCTAGGAAGGAAAATCAACCTATGGTTCGGGATGGTCTCATGGAAATATCAGTGGTGGCAGCCAAGTTGCGTCACTTTTGTGCTCCCCTTGGGATGCCTTTCGCAGCTGCAGTGTGCCTGGAGCCCAGGGCTTCCTGGTTTTAAAAGTCCTAGGCCTAAGCCTAACAGTAACCCTAGGAAGGTAAATCAGCCGGGTATTAGGGTTCTTCCTAAGGGAAAAGCTGTGAAAGCAGGCATGTTGTGGCACTTCTGCACTCCCTTTTGGATGCCTTTCACAGCTGCAGTGTGCCTGGAACTCAGGGCTTCCTGATTTTAAAAATCCTAGCCCTAGGCCGAACCCCAACCCTAAGACGAGAAAGGCAAATCAGCCAGGAATTAGGCATTTCCCCAAGGAAAAAGCTGTGGAGGCAGGCATGTTGTGGTACTTTTGCGCTCTTCTTGGCTAGTCCTTTGCAGCTGCTGTGTTCTTGGAACTCAGGGCTTTCTGGTAAATAGAGCCCTTACCCTAGGCGTAACTCAAACCTTAACCCTAGGAAGGAAAATCAGCCTATGGTTCGGGATGGTCTCATGGAAATATCAGTGGTGGCAGCCAAGTTGCGTCACTTTTGCGCTCCCCTTGGGATGCCTTTTGCAGCTGCAGTGTGCCTGGAGCCCAGGGCTTCCTGGTTTTAAAAGTCCTAGGCCTAAGCCTAACAGTAACCCTAGGAAGGTAAATCAGCCGGGTATTAGGGTTCTTCCTAAGGGAAAAGCCGTGAAAGCAGCCATGTTGTGGCACTTCTGCACTCCCTTTGGGATGCCTTTGGCAGATGAAGTAAGCCTGGAACTCAGGGCTTCCTGGTTAAAGAAATCCAAGCCCTAGGCTGAACCCTAACCCTAACCCTAGGCAGATAAATCAGCCTAGGTATAGGGATGGTGCCAAGGAAAAAGCTGTGAAAGCTGCCATGTTGTTGCACTTTTGTACTCCCCTTGGCATGCCTTGAACAGCTGCAGTGTTCCTGGAGCTAAGGGCTTCCTAGTTTTAAAAATCCTAGGCCTAGGCCTAAGCCTAACAGTAACCCTGGGAAGGCAAATCAGCCTGGTGTTAGGCGTCTTGCCAAGGAAAAAGCCGTGAAAGCAGCCATGTTGTGGCACTTTTGCACTCCCTTTTGGATGCCTTTCACAGCTGCAGTGTGCCTGGAACTCAGGGCTTCCTGATTTTAAAAATCCTAGCCCTAGGCCGAACCCCAACCCTAAGACGAGAAAGGCAAATCAGCCAGGAATTAGGCATGTCCCCAAGGAAAAAGCTGTGGAGGCAGGCATGTTGTGCTACTTTTGCGCTCTTCTTGGCTAGTCCTTTGCAGCTGCTGTGTTCTTGGAACTCAGGGCTTTCTGGTAAATAGAGCCCTTACCCTAGGCGTAACTCAAACCTTAACCCTAGGAAGGAAAATCAGCCTATGGTTCGGGATGGTCTCATGGAAATATCAGTGGTGGCAGCCAAGTTGCGTCACTTTTGCGCTCCCCTTGGGATGCCTTTTGCAGCTGCAGTGTGCCTGGAGCCCAGGGCTTCCTGGTTTTAAAAGTCCTAGGCCTAAGCCTAACAGTAACCCTAGGAAGGTAAATCAGCCGGGTATTAGGGTTCTTCCTAAGGGAAAAGCCGTGAAAGCAGCCATGTTGTGGCACTTCTGCACTCCCTTTGGGATGCCTTTGGCAGATGAAGTAAGCCTGGAACTCAGGGCTTCCTGGTTAAAGAAATCCAACCCCTAGGCTGAACCCTAACCCTAACCCTAGGCAGATAAATCAGCCTAGGTATAGGGATGGTGCCAAGGAAAAAGCTGTGAAAGCTGCCATGTTGTTGCACTTTTGTACTCCCCTTGGGATGCCTTGAACAGCTGCAGTGTGCCTGGAGCCCAGGGCTTCCTAGTTGCAAAAATCCAAGCCCTAGGCCTAAGCCTAACAGTAACCCTGGGAAGGGAAATCAGCCTGGTGTTAGGCGTCTTGCCAAGGAAAAAGCCGTGAAAGCAGCCATGTTGTGGCACTTTTGCACTCCCTTTTGGATGCCTTTCACAGCTCCAGTGTGCCTGGAACTCAGGGCTTCCTGCTTTTAAAAATCCTAGCCCTAGGCCGAACCCCAACCCTAAGACGAGAAAGGCAAATCAGCCAGGAATTAGGCATGTCCCCAAGGAAAAAGCTGTGGAGGCAGGCATGTTGTGCTACTTTTGCGCTCTTCTTGGCTAGTCCTTCGCAGCTGCTGTGTTCTTGGAACTCAGGGCTTTCTGGTTAATAGACCCTTACCCTAGGCGTAACTCAAACCTTAACCCTAGGAAGGAAAATCAGCCTATGGTTCGGGATGGTCTCATGGAAATATCAGTGGTGGCAGCCAAGTTGCGTCACTTTTGCGCTCCCCTTGGGATGCCTTTCGCAGCTGCAGTGTGCCTGGAGCCCAGGGCTTCCTGGTTTTAAAAGTCCTAGGCCTAAGCCTAACAGTAACCCTAGGAAGGTAAATCAGCCGGGTATTAGGGTTCTTCCTAAGGGAAAAGCCGTGAAAGCAGCCATGTTGTGGCACTTCTGCACTCCCTTTGGGATGCCTTTGGCAGATGAAGTAAGCCTGGAACTCAGGGCTTCCTGGTTAAAGAAATCCAAGCCCTACGCTGAACCCTAACCCTAACCCTAGGCAGATAAATCAGCCTAGGTATAGGGATGGTGCCAAGGAAAAAGCTGTGAAAGCTGCCATGTTGTTGCACTTTTGTACTCCCCTTGGGATGCCTTGAACAGCTGCAGTGTGCCTGGAGCCCAGGGCTTCCTAGTTTCAAAAATCCTAGCCCTAGGCCTAAGCCTAACAGTAACCCTGGGAAAGTAAGTCAGCCTGGTGTTAGGCTTCTTGCCAAGGAAAAAGCCGTGAAAGCAGCCATGTTGTGGCACTTTTGCACTCCCTTTTGGATGCCTTTCACAGCTCCAGTGTGCCTGGAACTCAGGGCTTCCTGATTTTAAAAATCCTAGCCCTAGGCCGAACCCCAACCCTAAGACGAGAAAGGCAAATCAGCCAGGAATTAGGCATGTCCCCAAGGAAAAAGCTGTGGAGGCAGGCATGTTGTGGTACTTTTGCGCTCTTCTTGGCTAGTCCTTCGCAGCTGCTGTGTTCTTGGAACTCAGGGCTTTCTGGTTAATAGAGCCCTTACCCTAGGCGTAACTCAAACCTTAACCCTAGGAAGGAAAATCAACCTATGGTTCGGGATGGTCTCATGGAAATATCAGTGGTGGCAGCCAAGTTGCGTCACTTTTGTGCTCCACTTGGGATGCCTTTCGCAGCTGCAGTGTGCCTGGAGCCCAGGGCTTCTTGGTTTTAAAAGTCCTAGGCCTAAGCCTAACAGTAACCCTAGGAAGGTAAATCAGCCGGGTATTAGGGTTCTTCCTAAGGGAAAAGCTGTGAAAGCAGGCATGTTGTGGCACTTCTGCACTCCCTTTTGGATGCCTTTCACAGCTGCAGTGTGCCTGGAACTCAGGGCTTCCTGATTTTAAAAATCCTAGCCCTAGGCCGAACCCCAACCCTAAGACGAGAAAGGCAAATCAGCCAGGAATTAGGCATTTCCCCAAGGAAAAAGCTGTGGAGGCAGGCATGTTGTGGTACTTTTGCGCTCTTCTTGGGTAGTCCTTCGCAGCTGCTGTGTTCTTGGAACTCAGGGCTTTCTGGTTAATAGACCCTTACCCTAGGCGTAACTCAAACCTTAACCCTAGGAAGGAAAATCAGCCTATAGTTCGGGATGGTCTCATGGAAATATCAGTGGTGGCAGCCAAGTTGCGTCACTTTTGCGCTCCCCTTGGGATGCCTTTTGCAGCTGCAGTGTGCCTGGAGCCCAGGGCTTCCTGGTTTTAAAAGTGTTAGGCCTAAGCCTAACAGTAACCCTAGGAAGGTAAATCAGCCGGGTATTAGGGTTCTTCCTAAGGGAAAAGCCGTGAAAGCAGCCATGTTGTGGCACTTCTGCACTCCCTTTGGGATGCCTTTGGCAGATGAAGTAAGCCTGGAACTCAGGGCTTCCTGGTTAAAGAAATCCAAGCCCTAGGCTGAACCCTAACCCTAACCCTAGGCAGATAAATCAGCCTAGGTATAGGGATGGTGCCAAGGAAAAAGCTGTGAAAGCTGCCATGTTGTTGCACTTTTGTACTCCCCTTGGGATGCCTTGAACAGCTGCAGTGTGCCTGGAGCCCAGGGCTTCCTAGTTTCAAAAATCCAAGCCCTAGGCCTAAGCCTAACAGTAACCCTGGGAAGGTAAATCAGCCTGGTGTTAGGCTTCTTGCCAAGGAAAAAGCCGTGAAAGCAGCCATGTTGTGGCACTTTTGCACTCCCTTTTGGATGCCTTTCACAGCTGCAGTGGCCTGGAACTCAGGGCTTCCTGCTTTTAAAAATCCTAGCCCTAGGCCGAACCCCAACCCTAAGACGAGAAAGGCAAATCAGCCAGGAATTAGGCATGTCCACAAGGAAAAAGCTGTGGAGGCAGGCATGTTGTGGTACTTTTGCGCTCTTCTTGGCTAGTCCTTCGCAGCTGCTGTGTTCTTGGAACTCAGGGCTTTCTGGTTAATAGAACCCTTACCCTAGGCGTAACTCAAACCTTAACCCTAGGAAGGAAAATCAGCCTATGGTTCGGGATGGTCTCATGGAAATATCAGTGGTGGCAGCCAAGTTGCGTCACTTTTGCGCTCCCCTTGGGATGCCTTTTGCAGCTGCAGTGTGCCTGGAGCCCAGGGCTTCCTGGTTTTAAAAGTCCTAGGCCTAAGCCTAACAGTAACCCTAGGAAGGTAAATCAGCCGGGTATTAGGGTTCTTCCTAAGGGAAAAGCCGTGAAAGCAGCCATGTTGTGGCACTTCTGCACTCCCTTTGGGATGCCTTTGGCAGATGAAGTAAGCCTGGAACTCAGGGCTTCCTGGTTAAAGAAATCCAAGCCCTAGGCTGAACCCTAACCCTAACCCTAGGCAGATAAATCAGCCTAGGTATAGGGATGGTGCCAAGGAAAAAGCTGTGAAAGCTGCCATGTTGTTGCACTTTTGTACTCCCCTTGGGATGCCTTGAACAGCTGCAGTGTGCCTGGAGCCCAGGGCTTCCTAGTTTCAAAAATCCAAGCCCTAGGCCTAAGCCTAACAGTAACCCTGGGAAGGGAAATCAGCCTGGTGTTAGGCTTCTTGCCAAGGAAAAAGCCGTGAAAGCAGCCATGTTGTGGCACTTTTGCACTCCCTTTTGGATGCCTTTCACAGCTGCAGTGGCCTGGAACTCAGGGCTTCCTGCTTTTAAAATTCCTAGCCCTAGGCCGAACCCCAACCCTAAGACGAGAAAGGCAAATCAGCCAGGAATTAGGCATGTCCACAAGGAAAAAGCTGTGGAGGCAGGCATGTTGTGGTACTTTTGCGCTCTTCTTGGCTAGTCCTTCGCAGCTGCTGTGTTCTTGGAACTCAGGGCTTTCTGGTTAATAGAACCCTTACCCTAGGCGTAACTCAAACCTTAACCCTAGGAAGGAAAATCAGCCTATGGTTCGGGATGGTCTCATGGAAATATCAGTGGTGGCAGCCAAGTTGCGTCACTTTTGTGCTCCCCTTGGGATGCCTTTCGCAGCTGCAGTGTGCCTGGAGCCCAGGGCTTCTTGGTTTTAAAAGTCCTAGGCCTAAGCCTAACAGTAACCCTAGGAAGGTAAATCAGCCGGGTATTAGGGTTCTTCCTAAGGGAAAAGCTGTGAAAGCAGGCATGTTGTGGCACTTCTGCACTCCCTTTTGGATGCCTTTCACAGCTGCAGTGTGCCTGGAACTCAGGGCTTCCTGATTTTAAAAATCCTAGCCCTAGGCCGAACCCCAACCCTAAGACGAGAAAGGCAAATCAGCCAGGAATTAGGCATTTCCCCAAGGAAAAAGCTGTGGAGGCAGGCATGTTGTGGTACTTTTGCGCTCTTCTTGGGTAGTCCTTCGCAGCTGCTGTGTTCTTGGAACTCAGGGCTTTCTGGTTAATAGACCCTTACCCTAGGCGTAACTCAAACCTTAACCCTAGGAAGGAAAATCAGCCTATAGTTCGGGATGGTCTCATGGAAATATCAGTGGTGGCAGCCAAGTTGCGTCACTTTTGCGCTCCCCTTGGGATGCCTTTTGCAGCTGCAGTGTGCCTGGAGCCCAGGGCTTCCTGGTTTTAAAAGTCCTAGGCCTAAGCCTAACAGTAACCCTAGGAAGGTAAATCAGCCGGGTATTAGGGTTCTTCCTAAGGGAAAAGCCATGAAAGCAGCCATGTTGTGGCACTTCTGCACTCCCTTTGGGATGCCTTTGGCAGATGAAGTAAGCCTGGAACTCAGGGCTTCCTGGTTAAAGAAATCCAAGCCCTAGGCTGAACCCTAACCCTAACCCTAGGCAGATAAATCAGCCTAGGTATAGGGATGGTGCCAAGGAAAAAGCTGTGAAAGCTGCCATGTTGTTGCACTTTTGTACTCCCCTTGGGATGCCTTGAACAGCTGCAGTGTGCCTGGAGCCCAGGGCTTCCTAGTTTCAAAAATCCAAGCCCTAGGCCTAAGCCTAACAGTAACCCTGGGAAGGTAAATCAGCCTGGTGTTAGGCTTCTTGCCAAGGAAAAAGCCGTGAAAGCAGCCATGTTGTGGCACTTTTGCACTCCCTTTTGGATGCCTTTCACAGCTGCAGTGGCCTGGAACTCAGGGCTTCCTGCTTTTAAAAATCCTAGCCCTAGGCCGAACCCCAACCCTAAGACGAGAAAGGCAAATCAGCCAGGAATTAGGCATGTCCACAAGGAAAAAGCTGTGGAGGCAGGCATGTTGTGGTACTTTTGCGCTCTTCTTGGCTAGTCCTTCGCAGCTGCTGTGTTCTTGGAACTCAGGGCTTTCTGGTTAATAGAACCCTTACCCTAGGCGTAACTCAAACCTTAACCCTAGGAAGGAAAATCAGCCTATGGTTCGGGATGGTCTCATGGAAATATCAGTGGTGGCAGCCAAGTTGCGTCACTTTTGCGCTCCCCTTGGGATGCCTTTTGCAGCTGCAGTGTGCCTGGAGCCCAGGGCTTCCTGGTTTTAAAAGTCCTAGGCCTAAGCCTAACAGTAACCCTAGGAAGGTAAATCAGCCGGGTATTAGGGTTCTTCCTAAGGGAAAAGCCGTGAAAGCAGCCATGTTGTGGCACTTCTGCACTCCCTTTGGGATGCCTTTGGCAGATGAAGTAAGCCTGGAACTCAGGGCTTCCTGGTTAAAGAAATCCAAGCCCTAGGCTGAACCCTAACCCTAACCCTAGGCAGATAAATCAGCCTAGGTATAGGGATGGTGCCAAGGAAAAAGCTGTGAAAGCTGCCATGTTGTTGCACTTTTGTACTCCCCTTGGGATGCCTTGAACAGCTGCAGTGTGCCTGGAGCCCAGGGCTTCCTAGTTTCAAAAATCCAAGCCCTAGGCCTAAGCCTAACAGTAACCCTGGGAAGGGAAATCAGCCTGGTGTTAGGCTTCTTGCCAAGGAAAAAGCCGTGAAAGCAGCCATGTTGTGGCACTTTTGCACTCCCTTTTGGATGCCTTTCACAGCTGCAGTGGCCTGGAACTCAGGGCTTCCTGCTTTTAAAATTCCTAGCCCTAGGCCGAACCCCAACCCTAAGACGAGAAAGGCAAATCAGCCAGGAATTAGGCATGTCCACAAGGAAAAAGCTGTGGAGGCAGGCATGTTGTGGTACTTTTGCGCTCTTCTTGGGTAGTCCTTCGCAGCTGCTGTGTTCTTGGAACTCAGGGCTTTCTGGTTAATAGAACCCTTACCCTAGGCGTAACTCAAACCTTAACCCTAGGAAGGAAAATCAGCCTATGGTTCGGGATGGTCTCATGGAAATATCAGTGGTGGCAGCCAAGTTGCATCACTTTTGCGCTCCCCTTGGGATGCCTTTCGCAGCTGCAGTGTGCCTGGAGCCCAGGGCTTCCTGGTTTTAAAAGTCCTAGGCCTAAGCCTAACAGTAACCCTAGGAAGGTAAATCAGCCGGGTATTAGGGTTCTTCCTAAGGGAAAAGCCGTGAAAGCAGCCATGTTGTGGCACTTCTGCACTCCCTTTGGGATGCCTTTGGCAGATGAAGTAAGCCTGGAACTCAGGGCTTCCTGGTTAAAGAAATCCAAGCCCTAGGCTGAACCCTAACCCTAACCCTAGGCAGATAAATCAGCCTAGGTATAGGGATGGTGCCAAGGAAAAAGCTGTGAAAGCTGCCATGTTGTTGCACTTTTGTACTCCCCTTGGGATGCCTTGAACAGCTGCAGTGTGCCTGGAGCCCAGGGCTTCCTAGTTTCAAAAATCCTAGCCCTAGGCCTAAGCCTAACAGTAACCCTGGGAAAGTAAGTCAGCCTGGTGTTAGGCTTCTTGCCAAGGAAAAAGCCGTGAAAGCAGCCATGTTGTGGCACTTTTGCACTCCCTTTTGGATGCCTTTCACAGCTCCAGTGTGCCTGGAACTCAGGGCTTCCTGATTTTAAAAATCCTAGCCCTAGGCCGAACCCCAACCCTAAGACGAGAAAGGCAAATCAGCCAGGAATTAGGCATGTCCCCAATGAAAAAGCTGTGGAGGCAGGCATGTTGTGGTACTTTTGCGCTCTTCTTGGGTAGTCCTTCGCAGCTGCTGTGTTCTTGGAACTCAGGGCTTTCTGGTTAATAGAGCCCTTACCCTAGGCGTAACTCAAACCTTAACCCTAGGAAGGAAAATCAACCTATGGTTCGGGATGGTCTCATGGAAATATCAGTGGTGGCAGCCAAGTTGCGTCACTTTTGCGCTCCCCTTGGGATGCCTTTCGCAGCTGCAGTGTGCCTGGAGCCCAGGGCTTCCTGGTTTTAAAAGTCCTAGGCCTAAGCCTAACAGTAACCCTAGGAAGGTAAATCAGCCGGGTATTAGGGTTCTTCCTAAGGGAAAAGCTGTGAAAGCAGGCATGTTGTGGCACTTCTGCACTCCCTTTTGGATGCCTTTCACAGCTCCAGTGTGCCTGGAACTCAGGGCTTCCTGATTTTAAAAATCCTAGCCCTAGGCCGAACCCCAACCCTAAGACGAGAAAGGCAAATCAGCCAGGAATTAGGCATTTCCCCAAGGAAAAAGCTGTGGAGGCAGGCATGTTGTGGTACTTTTGCGCTCTTCTTGGCTAGTCCTTCGCAGCTGCTGTGTTCTTGGAACTCAGGGCTTTCTGGTTAATAGACCCTTATCCTAGGCGTAACTCAAACCTTAACCCTAGGAAGGAAAATCAGCCTATGGTTCGGGATGGTCTCATGGAAATATCAGTGGTGGCAGCCAAGTTGCGTCACTTTTGCGCTCCCCTTGGGATGCCTTTTGCAGCTGCAGTGTGCCTGGAGCCCAGGGCTTCCTGGTTTTAAAAGTCCTAGGCCTAAGCCTAACAGTAACCCTAGGAAGGTAAATCAGCCGGGTATTAGGGTTCTTCCTAAGGGAAAAGCCGTGAAAGCAGCCATGTTGTGGCACTTCTGCACTCCCTTTGGGATGCCTTTGGCAGATGAAGTAAGCCTGGAACTCAGGGCTTCCTGGTTAAAGAAATCCAAGCCCTAGGCTGAACCCTAACCCTAACCCTAGGCAGATAAATCAGCCTAGGTATAGGGATGGTGCCAAGGAAAAAGCTGTGAAAGCTGCCATGTTGTTGCACTTTTGTACTCCCCTTGGGATGCCTTGAACAGCTGCAGTGTGCCTGGAGCCCAGGGCTTCCTAGTTTCAAAAATCCAAGCCCTAGGCCTAAGCCTAACAGTAACCCTGGGAAGGGAAATCAGCCTGGTGTTAGGCTTCTTGCCAAGGAAAAAGCCGTGAAAGCAGCCATGTTGTGGCACTTTTGCACTCCCTTTTGGATGCCTTTCACAGCTGCAGTGGCCTGGAACTCAGGGCTTCCTGCTTTTAAAAATCCTAGCCCTAGGCCGAACCCCAACCCTAAGACGAGAAAGGCAAATCAGCCAGGAATTAGGCATGTCCCCAAGGAAAAAGCTGTGGAGGCAGGCATGTTGTGGTACTTTTGCGCTCTTCTTGGCTAGTCCTTCGCAGCTGCTGTGTTCTTGGAACTCAGGGCTTTCTGGTTAATAGAGCCCTTACCCTAGGCGTAACTCAAACCTTAACCCTAGGAAGGAAAATCAGCCTATGGTTCGGGATGGTCTCATGGAAATATCAGTGGTGGCAGCCAAGTTGCGTCACTTTTGCGCTCCCCTTGGGATGCCTTTTGCAGCTGCAGTGTGCCTGGAGCCCAGGGCTTCCTGGTTTTAAAAGTCCTAGGCCTAAGCCTAACAGTAACCCTAGGAAGGTAAATCAGCCGGGTATTAGGGTTCTTCCTAAGGGAAAAGCCGTGAAAGCAGCCATGTTGTGGCACTTCTGCACTCCCTTTGGGATGCCTTTGGCAGATGAAGTAAGCCTGGAACTCAGGGCTTCCTGGTTAAAGAAATCCAAGCCCTACGCTGAACCCTAACCCTAACCCTAGGCAGATAAATCAGCCTAGGTATAGGGATGGTGCCAAGGAAAAAGCTGTGAAAGCTGCCATGTTGTTGCACTTTTGTACTCCCCTTGGGATGCCTTGAACAGCTGCAGTGTGCCTGGAGCCCAGGGCTTCCTAGTTTCAAAAATCCAAGCCCTAGGCCTAAGCCTAACAGTAACCCTGGGAAGGGAAATCAGCCTGGTGTTAGGCTTCTTGCCAAGGAAAAAGCCGTGAAAGCAGCCATGTTGTGGCACTTTTGCACTCCCTTTTGGATGCCTTTCACAGCTGCAGTGGCCTGGAACTCAGGGCTTCCTGCTTTTAAAAATCCTAGCCCTAGGCCGAACCCCAACCCTAAGACGAGAAAGGCAAATCAGCCAGGAATTAGGCATGTCCACAAGGAAAAAGCTGTGGAGGCAGGCATGTTGTGCTACTTTTGCGCTCTTCTTGGGTAGTCCTTCGCAGCTGCTGTGTTCTTGGAACTCAGGGCTTTCTGGTTAATAGAACCCTTACCCTAGGCGTAACTCAAACCTTAACCCTAGGAAGGAAAATCAGCCTATGGTTCGGGATGGTCTCATGGAAATATCAGTGGTGGCAGCCAAGTTGCGTCACTTTTGCGCTCCCCTTGGGATGCCTTTTGCAGCTGCAGTGTGCCTGGAGCCCAGGGCTTCCTGGTTTTAAAAGTCCTAGGCCTAAGCCTAACAGTAACCCTAGGAAGGTAAATCAGCCGGGTATTAGGGTTCTTCCTAAGGGAAAAGCCGTGAAAGCAGCCATGTTGTGGCACTTCTGCACTCCCTTTGGGATGCCTTTGGCAGATGAAGTAAGCCTGGAACTCAGGGCTTCCTGGTTAAAGAAATCCAAGCCCTAGGCTGAACCCTAACCCTAACCCTAGGCAGATAAATCAGCCTAGGTATAGGGATGGTGCCAAGGAAAAAGCTGTGAAAGCTGCCATGTTGTTGCACTTTTGTACTCCCCTTGGGATGCCTTGAACAGCTGCAGTGTGCCTGGAGCCCAGGGCTTCCTAGTTTCAAAAATCCAAGCCCTAGGCCTAAGCCTAACAGTAACCCTGGGAAGGGAAATCAGCCTGGTGTTAGGCTTCTTGCCAAGGAAAAAGCCGTGAAAGCAGCCATGTTGTGGCACTTTTGCACTCCCTTTTGGATGCCTTTCACAGCTGCAGTGGCCTGGAACTCAGGGCTTCCTGCTTTTAAAAATCCTAGCCCTAGGCCGAACCCCAACCCTAAGACGAGAAAGGCAAATCAGCCAGGAATTAGGCATGTCCACAAGGAAAAAGCTGTGGAGGCAGGCATGTTGTGGTACTTTTGCGCTCTTCTTGGCTAGTCCTTCGCAGCTGCTGTGTTCTTGGAACTCAGGGCTTTCTGGTTAATAGAGCCCTTACCCTAGGCGTAACTCAAACCTTAACCCTAGGAAGGAAAATCAACCTATGGTTCGGGATGGTCTCATGGAAATATCAGTGGTGGCAGCCAAGTTGCGTCACTTTTGCGCTCCCCTTGGGATGCCTTTCGCAGCTGCAGTGTGCCTGGAGCCCAGGGCTTCCTGGTTTTAAAAGTCCTAGGCCTAAGCCTAACAGTAACCCTAGGAAGGTAAATCAGCCGGGTATTAGGGTTCTTCCTAAGGGAAAAGCTGTGAAAGCAGGCATGTTGTGGCACTTCTGCACTCCCATTTGGATGCCTTTCACAGCTCCAGTGTGCCTGGAACTCAGGGCTTCCTGATTTTAAAAATCCTAGCCCTAGGCCGAACCCCAACCCTAAGACGAGAAAGGCAAATCAGCCAGGAATTAGGCATGTCCCCAAGGAAAAAGCTGTGGAGGCAGGCATGTTGTGCTACTTTTGCGCTCTTCTTGGGTAGTCCTTCGCAGCTGCTGTGTTCTTGGAACTCAGGGCTTTCTGGTTAATAGAAACCTTACCCTAGGCGTAACTCAAACCTTAACCCTAGGAAGGAAAATCAGCCTATGGTTCGGGATGGTCTCATGGAAATATCAGTGGTGGCAGCCAAGTTGCGTCACTTTTGCGCTCCCCTTGGGATGCCTTTTGCAGCTGCAGTGTGCCTGGAGCCCAGGGCTTCCTGGTTTTAAAAGTCCTAGGCCTAAGCCTAACAGTAACCCTAGGAAGGTAAATCAGCCGGGTATTAGGGTTCTTCCTAAGGGAAAAGCCGTGAAAGCAGCCATGTTGTGGCACTTCTGCACTCCCTTTGGGATGCCTTTGGCAGATGAAGTAAGCCTGGAACTCAGGGCTTCCTGGTTAAAGAAATCCAAGCCCTAGGCTGAACCCTAACCCTAACCCTAGGCAGATAAATCAGCCTAGGTATAGGGATGGTGCCAAGGAAAAAGCTGTGAAAGCTGCCATGTTGTTGCACTTTTGTACTCCCCTTGGGATGCCTTGAACAGCTGCAGTGTGCCTGGAGCCCAGGGCTTCCTAGTTTCAAAAATCCAAGCCCTAGGCCTAAGCCTAACAGTAACCCTGGGAAGGGAAATCAGCCTGGTGTTAGGCTTCTTGCCAAGGAAAAAGCCGTGAAAGCAGCCATGTTGTGGCACTTTTGCACTCCCTTTTGGATGCCTTTCACAGCTGCAGTGGCCTGGAACTCAGGGCTTCCTGCTTTTAAAATTCCTAGCCCTAGGCCGAACCCCAACCCTAAGACGAGAAAGGCAAATCAGCCAGGAATTAGGCATGTCCACAAGGAAAAAGCTGTGGAGGCAGGCATGTTGTGGTACTTTTGCGCTCTTCTTGGCTAGTCCTTCGCAGCTGCTGTGTTCTTGGAACTCAGGGCTTTCTGGTTAATAGAACCCTTACCCTAGGCGTAACTCAAACCTTAACCCTAGGAAGGAAAATCAGCCTATGGTTCGGGATGGTCTCATGGAAATATCAGTGGTGGCAGCCAAGTTGCGTCACTTTTGCGCTCCCCTTGGGATGCCTTTTGCAGCTGCAGTGTGCCTGGAGCCCAGGGCTTCCTGGTTTTAAAAGTCCTAGGCCTAAGCCTAACAGTAACCCTAGGAAGGTAAATCAGCCGGGTATTAGGGTTCTTCCTAAGGGAAAAGCCGTGAAAGCAGCCATGTTGTGGCACTTCTGCACTCCCTTTGGGATGCCTTTGGCAGATGAAGTAAGCCTGGAACTCAGGGCTTCCTGGTTAAAGAAATCCAAGCCCTAGGCTGAACCCTAACCCTAACCCTAGGCAGATAAATCAGCCTAGGTATAGGGATGGTGCCAAGGAAAAAGCTGTGAAAGCTGCCATGTTGTTGCACTTTTGTACTCCCCTTGGGATGCCTTGAACAGCTGCAGTGTGCCTGGAGCCCAGGGCTTCCTTGTTTCAAAAATCCTAGCCCTAGGCCTAAGCCTAACAGTAACCCTGGGAAAGTAAGTCAGCCTGGTGTTAGGCTTCTTGCCAAGGAAAAAGCCGTGAAAGCAGCCATGTTGTGGCACTTTTGCACTCCCTTTTGGATGCCTTTCACAGCTCCAGTGTGCCTGGAACTCAGGGCTTCCTGATTTTAAAAATCCTAGCCCTAGGCCGAACCCCAACCCTAAGACGAGAAAGGCAAATCAGCCAGGAATTAGGCATGTCCCCAAGGAAAAAGCTGTGGAGGCAGGCATGTTGTGGTACTTTTGCGCTCTTCTTGGGTAGTCCTTCGCAGCTGCTGTGTTCTTGGAACTCAGGGCTTTCTGGTTAATAGAGCCCTTACCCTAGGCGTAACTCAAACCTTAACCCTAGGAAGGAAAATCAACCTATGGTTCGGGATGGTCTCATGGAAATATCAGTGGTGGCAGCCAAGTTGCGTCACTTTTGCGCTCCCCTTGGGATGCCTTTCGCAGCTGCAGTGTGCCTGGAGCCCAGGGCTTCCTGGTTTTAAAAGTCCTAGGCCTAAGCCTAACAGTAACCCTAGGAAGGTAAATCAGCCGGGTATTAGGGTTCTTCCTAAGGGAAAAGCTGTGAAAGCAGGCATGTTGTGGCACTTCTGCACTCCCTTTTGGATGCCTTTCACAGCTCCAGTGTGCCTGGAACTCAGGGCTTCCTGATTTTAAAAATCCTAGCCCTAGGCCGAACCCCAACCTAAGACGAGAAAGGCAAATCAGCCAGGAATTAGGCATTTCCCCAAGGAAAAAGCTGTGGAGGCAGGCATGTTGTGGTACTTTTGCGCTCTTCTTGGCTAGTCCTTCGCAGCTGCTGTGTTCTTGGAACTCAGGGCTTTCTGGTTAATAGACCCTTATCCTAGGCGTAACTCAAACCTTAACCCTAGGAAGGAAAATCAGCCTATGGTTCGGGATGGTCTCATGGAAATATCAGTGGTGGCAGCCAAGTTGCGTCACTTTTGCGCTCCCCTTGGGATGCCTTTTGCAGCTGCAGTGTGCCTGGAGCCCAGGGCTTCCTGGTTTTAAAAGTCCTAGGCCTAAGCCTAACAGTAACCCTAGGAAGGTAAATCAGCCGGGTATTAGGGTTCTTCCTAAGGGAAAAGCCGTGAAAGCAGCCATGTTGTGGCACTTCTGCACTCCCTTTGGGATGCCTTTGGCAGATGAAGTAAGCCTGGAACTCAGGGCTTCCTGGTTAAAGAAATCCAAGCCCTAGGCTGAACCCTAACCCTAACCCTAGGCAGATAAATCAGCCTAGGTATAGGGATGGTGCCAAGGAAAAAGCTGTGAAAGCTGCCATGTTGTTGCACTTTTGTACTCCCCTTGGGATGCCTTGAACAGCTGCAGTGTGCCTGGAGCCCAGGGCTTCCTAGTTTCAAAAATCCAAGCCCTAGGCCTAAGCCTAACAGTAACCCTGGGAAGGGAAATCAGCCTGGTGTTAGGCTTCTTGCCAAGGAAAAAGCCGTGAAAGCAGCCATGTTGTGGCACTTTTGCACTCCCTTTTGGATGCCTTTCACAGCTGCAGTGGCCTGGAACTCAGGGCTTCCTGCTTTTAAAAATCCTAGCCCTAGGCCGAACCCCAACCCTAAGACGAGAAAGGCAAATCAGCCAGGAATTAGGCATGTCCCCAAGGAAAAAGCTGTGGAGGCAGGCATGTTGTGGTACTTTTGCGCTCTTCTTGGCTAGTCCTTCGCAGCTGCTGTGTTCTTGGAACTCAGGGCTTTCTGGTTAATAGAGCCCTTACCCTAGGCGTAACTCAAACCTTAACCCTAGGAAGGAAAATCAGCCTATGGTTCGGGATGGTCTCATGGAAATATCAGTGGTGGCAGCCAAGTTGCGTCACTTTTGCGCTCCCCTTGGGATGCCTTTCGCAGCTGCAGTGTGCCTGGAGCCCAGGGCTTCCTGGTTTTAAAAGTCCTAGGCCTAAGCCTAACAGTAACCCTAGGAAGGTAAATCAGCCGGGTATTAGGGTTCTTCCTAAGGGAAAAGCCGTGAAAGCAGCCATGTTGTGGCACTTCTGCACTCCCTTTGGGATGCCTTTGGCAGATGAAGTAAGCCTGGAACTCAGGGCTTCCTGGTTAAAGAAATCCAAGCCCTACGCTGAACCCTAACCCTAACCCTAGGCAGATAAATCAGCCTAGGTATAGGGATGGTGCCAAGGAAAAAGCTGTGAAAGCTGCCATGTTGTTGCACTTTTGTACTCCCCTTGGGATGCCTTGAACAGCTGCAGTGTGCCTGGAGCCCAGGGCTTCCTAGTTTCAAAAATCCAAGCCCTAGGCCTAAGCCTAACAGTAACCCTGGGAAGGGAAATCAGCCTGGTGTTAGGCTTCTTGCCAAGGAAAAAGCCGTGAAAGCAGCCATGTTGTGGCACTTTTGCACTCCCTTTTGGATGCCTTTCACAGCTGCAGTGGCCTGGAACTCAGGGCTTCCTGCTTTTAAAAATCCTAGCCCTAGGCCGAACCCCAACCCTAAGACGAGAAAGGCAAATCAGCCAGGAATTAGGCATGTCCCCAAGGAAAAAGCTGTGGAGGCAGGCATGTTGTGCTACTTTTGCGCTCTTCTTGGGTAGTCCTTCGCAGCTGCTGTGTTCTTGGAACTCAGGGCTTTCTGGTTAATAGAACCCTTACCCTAGGCGTAACTCAAACCTTAACCCTAGGAAGGAAAATCAGCCTATGGTTCGGGATGGTCTCATGGAAATATCAGTGGTGGCAGCCAAGTTGCGTCACTTTTGCGCTCCCCTTGGGATGCCTTTTGCAGCTGCAGTGTGCCTGGAGCCCAGGGCTTCCTGGTTTTAAAAGTCCTAGGCCTAAGCCTAACAGTAACCCTAGGAAGGTAAATCAGCCGGGTATTAGGGTTCTTCCTAAGGGAAAAGCCGTGAAAGCAGCCATGTTGTGGCACTTCTGCACTCCCTTTGGGATGCCTTTGGCAGATGAAGTAAGCCTGGAACTCAGGGCTTCCTGGTTAAAGAAATCCAAGCCCTAGGCTGAACCCTAACCCTAACCCTAGGCAGATAAATCAGCCTAGGTATAGGGATGGTGCCAAGGAAAAAGCTGTGAAAGCTGCCATGTTGTTGCACTTTTGTACTCCCCTTGGGATGCCTTGAACAGCTGCAGTGTGCCTGGAGCCCAGGGCTTCCTAGTTTCAAAAATCCAAGCCCTAGGCCTAAGCCTAACAGTAACCCTGGGAAGGGAAATCAGCCTGGTGTTAGGCTTCTTGCCAAGGAAAAAGCCGTGAAAGCAGCCATGTTGTGGCACTTTTGCACTCCCTTTTGGATGCCTTTCACAGCTGCAGTGGCCTGGAACTCAGGGCTTCCTGCTTTTAAAAATCCTAGCCCTAGGCCGAACCCCAACCCTAAGACGAGAAAGGCAAATCAGCCAGGAATTAGGCATGTCCACAAGGAAAAAGCTGTGGAGGCAGGCATGTTGTGGTACTTTTGCGCTCTTCTTGGCTAGTCCTTCGCAGCTGCTGTGTTCTTGGAACTCAGGGCTTTCTGGTTAATAGAGCCCTTACCCTAGGCGTAACTCAAACCTTAACCCTAGGAAGGAAAATCAACCTATGGTTCGGGATGGTCTCATGGAAATATCAGTGGTGGCAGCCAAGTTGCGTCACTTTTGCGCTCCCCTTGGGATGCCTTTCGCAGCTGCAGTGTGCCTGGAGCCCAGGGCTTCCTGGTTTTAAAAGTCCTAGGCCTAAGCCTAACAGTAACCCTAGGAAGGTAAATCAGCCGGGTATTAGGGTTCTTCCTAAGGGAAAAGCTGTGAAAGCAGGCATGTTGTGGCACTTCTGCACTCCCATTTGGATGCCTTTCACAGCTCCAGTGTGCCTGGAACTCAGGGCTTCCTGATTTTAAAAATCCTAGCCCTAGGCCGAACCCCAACCCTAAGACGAGAAAGGCAAATCAGCCAGGAATTAGGCATGTCCACAAGGAAAAAGCTGTGGAGGCAGGCATGTTGTGGTACTTTTGCGCTCTTCTTGGCTAGTCCTTCGCAGCTGCTGTGTTCTTGGAACTCAGGGCTTTCTGGTTAATAGACCCTTACCCTAGGCGTAACTCAAACCTTAACCCTAGGAAGGAAAATCAGCCTATGGTTCGGGATGGTCTCATGGAAATATCAGTGGTGGCAGCCAAGTTGCGTCACTTTTGCGCTCCCCTTGGGATGCCTTTCGCAGCTGCAGTGTGCCTGGAGCCCAGGGCTTCCTGGTTTTAAAAGTCTTAGGCCTAAGCCTAACAGTAACCCTAGGAAGGTAAATCAGCCGGGTATTAGGGTTCTTCCTAAGGGAAAAGCCGTGAAAGCAGCCATGTTGTGGCACTTCTGCACTCCCTTTGGGATGCCTTTGGCAGATGAAGTAAGCCTGGAACTCAGGGCTTCCTGGTTAAAGAAATCACAGCCCTAGGCTGAACCCTAACCCTAACCCTAGGCAGATAAATCAGCCTAGGTATAGGGATGGTGCCAAGGAAAAAGCTGTGAAAGCTGCCATGTTGTTGCACTTTTGTACTCCCCTTGGGATGCCTTGAACAGCTGCAGTGTGCCTGGAGCCCAGGGCTTCCTAGTTTCAAAAATCCTAGCCCTAGGCCTAAGCCTAACAGTAACCCTGGGAAGGTAAATCAGCCTGGTGTTAGGCTTCTTGCCAAGGAAAAAGCCGTGAAAGCAGCCATGTTGTGGCACTTTTGCACTCCCTTTTGGATGCCTTTCACAGCTGCAGTGGCCTGGAACTCAGGGCTTCCTGCTTTTAAAAATCCTAGCCCTAGGCCGAACCCCAACCCTAAGACGAGAAAGGCAAATCAGCCAGGAATTAGGCATGTCCCCAAGGAAAAAGCTGTGGAGGCAGGCATGTTGTGCTACTTTTGCGCTCTTCTTGGCTAGTCCTTCGCAGCTGCTGTGTTCTTGGAACTCAGGGCTTTCTGGTTAATAGAGCCCTTACCCTAGGCGTACCTCAAACCTTAACCCTAGGAAGGAAAATCAGCCTATGGTTCGGGATGGTCTCATGGAAATATCAGTGGTGGCAGCCAAGTTGCGTCACTTTTGCGCTCCCCTTGGGATGCCTTTCGCAGCTGCAGTGTGCCTGGAGCCCAGGGCTTCCTGGTTTTAAAAGTCCTAGGCCTAAGCCTAACAGTAACCCTAGGAAGGTAAATCAGCCGGGTATTAGGGTTCTTCCTAAGGGAAAAGCCGTGAAAGCAGCCATGTTGTGGCACTTCTGCACTCCCTTTGGGATGCCTTTGGCAGATGAAGTAAGCCTGGAACTCAGGGCTTCCTGGTTAAAGAAATCCAAGCCCTACGCTGAACCCTAACCCTAACCCTAGGCAGATAAATCAGCCTAGGTATAGGGATGGTGCCAAGGAAAAAGCTGTGAAAGCTGCCATGTTGTTGCACTTTTGTACTCCCCTTGGGATGCCTTGAACAGCTGCAGTGTGCCTGGAGCCCAGGGCTTCCTAGTTTTAAAAATCCTAGCCCTAGGCCTAAGCCTAACAGTAACCCTGGGAAGGCAAATCAGCCTGGTGTTAGGCGTCTTGCCAAGGAAAAAGCCGTGAAAGCAGCCATGTTGTGGCACTTTTGCACTCCCTTTTGGATGCCTTTCACAGCTCCAGTGTGCCTGGAACTCAGGGCTTCCTGATTTTAAAAATCCTAGCCCTAGGCTGAACCCCAACCCTAAGACGAGAAAGGCAAATCAGCCAGGAATTAGGCATGTCCCCAAGGAAAAAGCTGTGGAGGCAGGCATGTTGTGGTACTTTTGCGCTCTTCTTGGCTAGTCCTTCGCAGCTGCTGTGTTCTTGGAACTCAGGGCTTTCTGGTTAATAGACCCTTACTCAAAGCGTAACTCAAACCTTAACCCTAGGAAGGAAAATCAGCCTATGGTTCGGGATGGTCTCATGGAAATATCAGTGGTGGCAGCCAAGTTGCGTCACTTTTGCGCTCCCCTTGGGATGCCTTTCGCAGCTGCAGTGTGCCTGGAGCCCAGGGCTTCCTGGTTTTAAAAGTCCTAGGCCTAAGCCTAACAGTAACCCTAGGAAGGTAAATCAGCCGGGTATTAGGGTTCTTCCTAAGGGAAAAGCCGTGAAAGCAGCCATGTTGTGGCACTTCTGCACTCCCTTTGGGATGCCTTTGGCAGATGAAGTAAGCCTGGAACTCAGGGCTTCCTGGTTAAAGAAATCCAAGCCCTAGGCTGAACCCTAACCCTAACCCTAGGCAGATAAATCAGCCTAGGTATAGGGATGGTGCCAAGGAAAAAGCTGTGAAAGCTGCCATGTTGTTGCACTTTTGTACTCCCCTTGGGATGCCTTGAACAGCTGCAGTGTGCCTGGAGCCCAGGGCTTCCTAGTTTTAAAAATCCTAGCCCTAGGCCTAAGCCTAACAGTAACCCTGGGAAGGGAAATCAGCCTGGTGTTAGGCTTCTTGCCAAGGAAAAAGCCGTGAAAGCAGCCATGTTGTGGCACTTTTGCACTCCCTTTTGGATGCCTTTCACAGCTCCAGTGTGCCTGGAACTCAGGGCTTCCTGATTTTAAAAATCCTAGCCCTAGGCCGAACCCCAACCCTAAGACGAGAAAGGCAAATCAGCCAGGAATTAGGCATGTCCCCAAGGAAAAAGCTGTGGAGGCAGGCATGTTGTGCTACTTTTGCGCTCTTCTTGGCTAGTCCTTCGCAGCTGCTGTGTTCTTGGAACTCAGGGCTTTCTGGTTAATAGACCCTTATCCTAGGCGTAACTCAAACCTTAACCCTAGGAAGGAAAATCAGCCTATGGTTCGGGATGGTCTCATGGAAATATCAGTGGTGGCAGCCAAGTTGCGTCACTTTTGCGCTCCCCTTGGGATGCCTTTCGCAGCTGCAGTGTGCCTGGAGCCCAGGGCTTCCTGGTTTTAAAAGTCCTAGGCCTAAGCCTAACAGTAACCCTAGGAAGGTAAATCAGCCGGGTATTAGGGTTCTTCCTAAGGGAAAAGCCGTGAAAGCAGCCATGTTGTGGCACTTCTGCACTCCCTTTGGGATGCCTTTCACAGCTGCAGTGTGCCTGGAACTCACGGCTTCCTGATTTTAAAAATCCTAGCTCTAGGCCGAACCCCAACCCTAAGACGAGAAAGGCAAATCAGCCAGGAATTAGGCATGTCCCCAAGGAAAAAGCTGTGGAGGCAGGCATGTTGTGGTACTTTTGCGCTCTTCTTGGGTAGTCCTTCGCAGCTGCTGTGTTCTTGGAACTCAGGGCTTTCTGGTTAATAGACCCTTATCCTAGGCGTAACTCAAACCTTAACCCTAGGAAGGAAAATCAGCCTATGGTTCGGGATGGTCTCATGGAAATATCAGTGGTGGCAGCCAAGTTGCGTCACTTTTGCGCTCCCCTTGGGATGCCTTTCGCAGCTGCAGTGTGCCTGGAGCCCAGGGCTTCCTGGTTTTAAAAGTCCTAGGCCTAAGCCTAACAGTAACCCTAGGAAGGTAAATCAGCCGGGTATTAGGGTTCTTCCTAAGGGAAAAGCCGTGAAAGCAGCCATGTTGTGGCACTTCTGCACTCCCTTTGGGATGCCTTTGGCAGATGAAGTAAGCCTGGAACTCAGGGCTTCCTGGTTAAAGAAATCACAGCCCTAGGCTGAAGCCTAACCCTAACCCTAGGCAGATAAATCAGCCTAGGTATAGGGATGGTGCCAAGGAAAAAGCTGTGAAAGCTGCCATGTTGTTGCACTTTTGTACTCCCCTTGGGATGCCTTGAACAGCTGCAGTGTGCCTGGAGCTAAGGGCTTCCTAGTTTTAAAAATCCTAGCCCTAGGCCTAAGCCTAACAGTAACCCTGGGAAAGTAAGTCAGCCTGGTGTTAGGCTTCTTGCCAAGGAAAAAGCCGTGAAAGCAGCCATGTTGTGGCACTTTTGCACTCCCTTTTGGATGCCTTTCACAGCTCCAGTGTGCCTGGAACTCAGGGCTTCCTGATTTTAAAAATCCTAGCCCTAGGCTGAACCCCAACCCTTAGAGGAGAAAGGCAAATCAGCCAGGAATTAGGCATGTCCCCAAGGAAAAAGCTGTGGAGGCAGGCATGTTGTGGTACTTTTGCACTCTTCTTGGCTAGTCCTTCGCAGCTGCTGTGTTCTTGGAACTCAGGGCTTTCTGGTTAATAGACCCTTACCCTAGGCGTAACTCAAACCTTAACCCTAGGAAGGAAAATCAGCCTATGGTTCGGGATGGTCTCATGGAAATATCAGTGGTGGCAGCCAAGTTGCGTCACTTTTGCGCTCCCCTTGGGATGCCTTTCGCAGCTGCAGTGTGCCTGGAGCCCAGGGCTTCCTGGTTTTAAAAGTCCTAGGCCTAAGCCTAACAGTAACCCTAGGAAGGTAAATCAGCCGGGTATTAGGGTTCTTCCTAAGGGAAAAGCCGTGAAAGCAGCCATGTTGTGGCACTTCTGCACTCCCTTTGGGATGCCTTTGGCAGATGAAGTAAGCCTGGAACTCAGGGCTTCCTGGTTAAAGAAATCACAGCCCTAGGCTGAACCCTAACCCTAACCCTAGGCAGATAAATCAGCCTAGGTATAGGGATGGTGCCAAGGAAAAAGCTGTGAAAGCTGCCATGTTGTTGCACTTTTGTACTCCCCTTGGGATGCCTTGAACAGCTGCAGTGTGCCTGGAGCCCAGGGCTTCCTAGTTTTAAAAATCCTAGCCCTAGGCCTAAGCCTAACAGTAACCCTGGGAAGGTAAATCAGCCTGGTGTTAGGCTTCTTGCCAAGGAAAAAGCCATGAAAGCAGCCATGTTGTGGCACTTTTGCACTCCCTTTTGGATGCCTTTCACAGCTGCAGTGGCCTGGAACTCAGGGCTTCCTGATTTTAAAAATCCTAGCCCTAGGCCGAACCCCAACCCTAAGACGAGAAAGGCAAATCAGCCAGGAATTAGGCATGTCCACAAGGAAAAAGCTGTGGAGGCAGGCATGTTGTGGTACTTTTGCGCTCTTCTTGGCTAGTCCTTCGCAGCTGCTGTGTTCTTGGAACTCAGGGCTTTCTGGTTAATAGACCCTTACCCTAGGCGTACCTCAAACCTTAACCCTAGGAAGGAAAATCAGCCTATGGTTCGGGATGGTCTCATGGAAATATCAGTGGTGGCAGCCAAGTTGCGTCACTTTTGCGCTCCCCTTGGGATGCCTTTTGCAGCTGCAGTGTGCCTGGAGCCCAGGGCTTCCTGGTTTTAAAAGTCCTAGGCCTAAGCCTAACAGTAACCCTAGGAAGGTAAATCAGCCGGGTATTAGGGTTCTTCCTAAGGGAAAAGCCGTGAAAGCAGCCATGTTGTGGCACTTCTGCACTCCCTTTGGGATGCCTTTCACAGCTGCAGTGTGCCTGGAACTCACGGCTTCCTGATTTTAAAAATCCTAGCTCTAGGCCGAACCCCAACCCTAAGACGAGAAAGGCAAATCAGCCAGGAATTAGGCATGTCCCCAAGGAAAAAGCTGTGGAGGCAGGCATGTTGTGGTACTTTTGCGCTCTTCTTGGGTAGTCCTTCGCAGCTGCTGTGTTCTTGGAACTCAGGGCTTTCTGGTTAATAGACCCTTATCCTAGGCGTAACTCAAACCTTAACCCTAGGAAGGAAAATCAGCCTATGGTTCGGGATGGTCTCATGGAAATATCAGTGGTGGCAGCCAAGTTGCGTCACTTTTGCGCTCCCCTTGGGATGCCTTTTGCAGCTGCAGTGTGCCTGGAGCCCAGGGCTTCCTGGTTTTAAAAGTCCTAGGCCTAAGCCTAACAGTAACCCTAGGAAGGTAAATCAGCCGGGTATTAGGGTTCTTCCTAAGGGAAAAGCCGTGAAAGCAGCCATGTTGTGGCACTTCTGCACTCCCTTTGGGATGCCTTTGGCAGATGAAGTAAGCCTGGAACTCAGGGCTTCCTGGTTAAAGAAATCCAAGCCCTAGGCTGAACCCTAACCCTAACCCTAGGCAGATAAATCAGCCTAGGTATAGGGATGGTGCCAAGGAAAAAGCTGTGAAAGCTGCCATGTTGTTGCACTTTTGTACTCCCCTTGGGATGCCTTGAACAGCTGCAGTGTGCCTGGAGCTAAGGGCTTCCTAGTTTTAAAAATCCTAGCCCTAGGCCTAAGCCTAACAGTAACCCTGGGAAAGTAAGTCAGCCTGGTGTTAGGCTTCTTGCCAAGGAAAAAGCCGTGAAAGCAGCCATGTTGTGGCACTTTTGCACTCCCTTTTGGATGCCTTTCACAGCTCCAGTGTGCCTGGAACTCAGGGCTTCCTGATTTTAAAAATCCTAGCCCTAGGCCGAACCCCAACCCTAAGACGAGAAAGGCAAATCAGCCAGGAACTAGGCATGTCCACAAGGAAAAAGCTGTGGAGGCAGGCATGTTGTGGTACTTTTGCGCTCTTCTTGGCTAGTCCTTCGCAGCTGCTGTGTTCTTGGAACTCAGGGCTTTCTGGTTAATAGACCCTTACCCTAGGCGTAACTCAAACCTTAACCCTAGGAAGGAAAATCAGCCTATGGTTCGGGATGCTCTCATGGAAATATCAGTGGTGGCAGCCAAGTTGCGTCACTTTTGCGCTCCCCTTGGGATGCCTTTTGCAGCTGCAGTGTGCCTGGAGCCCAGGGCTTCCTGGTTTTAAAAGTCCTAGGCCTAAGCCTAACAGTAACCCTAGGAAGGTAAATCAGCCGGGTATTAGGGTTCTTCCTAAGGGAAAAGCCGTGAAAGCAGCCATGTTGTGGCACTTCTGCACTCCCTTTGGGATGCCTTTGGCAGATGAAGTAAGCCTGGAACTCAGGGCTTCCTGGTTAAAGAAATCACAGCCCTAGGCTGAACCCTAACCCTAACCCTAGGCAGATAAATCAGCCTAGGTATAGGGATGGTGCCAAGGAAAAAGCTGTGAAAGCTGCCATGTTGTTGCACTTTTGTACTCCCCTTGGGATGCCTTGAACAGCTGCAGTGTGCCTGGAGCCCAGGGCTTCCTAGTTTTAAAAATCCTAGCCCTAGGCCTAAGCCTAACAGTAACCCTGGGAAGGTAAATCAGCCTGGTGTTAGGCTTCTTGCCAAGGAAAAAGCCATGAAAGCAGCCATGTTGTGGCACTTTTGCACTCCCTTTTGGATGCCTTTCACAGCTGCAGTGGCCTGGAACTCAGGGCTTCCTGCTTTTAAAAATCCTAGCCCTAGGCCGAACCCCAACCCTAAGACGAGAAAGGCAAATCAGCCAGGAATTAGGCATGTCCACAAGGAAAAAGCTGTGGAGGCAGGCATGTTGTGGTACTTTTGCGCTCTTCTTGGCTAGTCCTTCGCAGCTGCTGTGTTCTTGGAACTCAGGGCTTTCTGGTTAATAGACCCTTACCCTAGGCGTACCTCAAACCTTAACCCTAGGAAGGAAAATCAGCCTATGGTTCGGGATGGTCTCATGGAAATATCAGTGGTGGCAGCCAAGTTGCGTCACTTTTGCGCTCCCCTTGGGATGCCTTTTGCAGCTGCAGTGTGCCTGGAGCCCAGGGCTTCCTGGTTTTAAAAGTCCTAGGCCTAAGCCTAACAGTAACCCTAGGAAGGTAAATCAGCCGGGTATTAGGGTTCTTCCTAAGGGAAAAGCCGTGAAAGCAGCCATGTTGTGGCACTTCTGCACTCCCTTTGGGATGCCTTTCACAGCTGCAGTGTGCCTGGAACTCACGGCTTCCTGATTTTAAAAATCCTAGCTCTAGGCCGAACCCCAACCCTAAGACGAGAAAGGCAAATCAGCCAGGAATTAGGCATGTCCCCAAGGAAAAAGCTGTGGAGGCAGGCATGTTGTGGTACTTTTGCGCTCTTCTTGGGTAGTCCTTCGCAGCTGCTGTGTTCTTGGAACTCAGGGCTTTCTGGTTAATAGACCCTTATCCTAGGCGTAACTCAAACCTTAACCCTAGGAAGGAAAATCAGCCTATGGTTCGGGATGGTCTCATGGAAATATCAGTGGTGGCAGCCAAGTTGCGTCACTTTTGCGCTCCCCTTGGGATGCCTTTCGCAGCTGCAGTGTGCCTGGAGCCCAGGGCTTCCTGGTTTTAAAAGTCCTAGGCCTAAGCCTAACAGTAACCCTAGGAAGGTAAATCAGCCGGGTATTAGGGTTCTTCCTAAGGGAAAAGCCGTGAAAGCAGCCATGTTGTGGCACTTCTGCACTCCCTTTGGGATGCCTTTGGCAGATGAAGTAAGCCTGGAACTCAGGGCTTCCTGGTTAAAGAAATCACAGCCCTAGGCTGAAGCCTAACCCTAACCCTAGGCAGATAAATCAGCCTAGGTATAGGGATGGTGCCAAGGAAAAAGCTGTGAAAGCTGCCATGTTGTTGCACTTTTGTACTCCCCTTGGGATGCCTTGAACAGCTGCAGTGTGCCTGGAGCTAAGGGCTTCCTAGTTTTAAAAATCCTAGCCCTAGGCCTAAGCCTAACAGTAACCCTGGGAAAGTAAGTCAGCCTGGTGTTAGGCTTCTTGCCAAGGAAAAAGCCGTGAAAGCAGCCATGTTGTGGCACTTTTGCACTCCCTTTTGGATGCCTTTCACAGCTCCAGTGTGCCTGGAACTCAGGGCTTCCTGATTTTAAAAATCCTAGCCCTAGGCTGAACCCCAACCCTTAGAGGAGAAAGGCAAATCAGCCAGGAATTAGGCATGTCCCCAAGGAAAAAGCTGTGGAGGCAGGCATGTTGTGGTACTTTTGCACTCTTCTTGGCTAGTCCTTCGCAGCTGCTGTGTTCTTGGAACTCAGGGCTTTCTGGTTAATAGACCCTTACCCTAGGCGTAACTCAAACCTTAACCCTAGGAAGGAAAATCAGCCTATGGTTCGGGATGGTCTCATGGAAATATCAGTGGTGGCAGCCAAGTTGCGTCACTTTTGCGCTCCCCTTGGGATGCCTTTCGCAGCTGCAGTGTGCCTGGAGCCCAGGGCTTCCTGGTTTTAAAAGTCCTAGGCCTAAGCCTAACAGTAACCCTAGGAAGGTAAATCAGCCGGGTATTAGGGTTCTTCCTAAGGGAAAAGCCGTGAAAGCAGCCATGTTGTGGCACTTCTGCACTCCCTTTGGGATGCCTTTGGCAGATGAAGTAAGCCTGGAACTCAGGGCTTCCTGGTTAAAGAAATCACAGCCCTAGGCTGAACCCTAACCCTAACCCTAGGCAGATAAATCAGCCTAGGTATAGGGATGGTGCCAAGGAAAAAGCTGTGAAAGCTGCCATGTTGTTGCACTTTTGTACTCCCCTTGGGATGCCTTGAACAGCTGCAGTGTGCCTGGAGCCCAGGGCTTCCTAGTTTTAAAAATCCTAGCCCTAGGCCTAAGCCTAACAGTAACCCTGGGAAGGTAAATCAGCCTGGTGTTAGGCTTCTTGCCAAGGAAAAAGCCATGAAAGCAGCCATGTTGTGGCACTTTTGCACTCCCTTTTGGATGCCTTTCACAGCTGCAGTGGCCTGGAACTCAGGGCTTCCTGATTTTAAAAATCCTAGCCCTAGGCCGAACCCCAACCCTAAGACGAGAAAGGCAAATCAGCCAGGAATTAGGCATGTCCACAAGGAAAAAGCTGTGGAGGCAGGCATGTTGTGGTACTTTTGCGCTCTTCTTGGCTAGTCCTTCGCAGCTGCTGTGTTCTTGGAACTCAGGGCTTTCTGGTTAATAGACCCTTACCCTAGGCGTACCTCAAACCTTAACCCTAGGAAGGAAAATCAGCCTATGGTTCGGGATGGTCTCATGGAAATATCAGTGGTGGCAGCCAAGTTGCGTCACTTTTGCGCTCCCCTTGGGATGCCTTTTGCAGCTGCAGTGTGCCTGGAGCCCAGGGCTTCCTGGTTTTAAAAGTCCTAGGCCTAAGCCTAACAGTAACCCTAGGAAGGTAAATCAGCCGGGTATTAGGGTTCTTCCTAAGGGAAAAGCCGTGAAAGCAGCCATGTTGTGGCACTTCTGCACTCCCTTTGGGATGCCTTTCACAGCTGCAGTGTGCCTGGAACTCACGGCTTCCTGATTTTAAAAATCCTAGCTCTAGGCCGAACCCCAACCCTAAGACGAGAAAGGCAAATCAGCCAGGAATTAGGCATGTCCCCAAGGAAAAAGCTGTGGAGGCAGGCATGTTGTGGTACTTTTGCGCTCTTCTTGGGTAGTCCTTCGCAGCTGCTGTGTTCTTGGAACTCAGGGCTTTCTGGTTAATAGACCCTTATCCTAGGCGTAACTCAAACCTTAACCCTAGGAAGGAAAATCAGCCTATGGTTCGGGATGGTCTCATGGAAATATCAGTGGTGGCAGCCAAGTTGCGTCACTTTTGCGCTCCCCTTGGGATGCCTTTTGCAGCTGCAGTGTGCCTGGAGCCCAGGGCTTCCTGGTTTTAAAAGTCCTAGGCCTAAGCCTAACAGTAACCCTAGGAAGGTAAATCAGCCGGGTATTAGGGTTCTTCCTAAGGGAAAAGCCGTGAAAGCAGCCATGTTGTGGCACTTCTGCACTCCCTTTGGGATGCCTTTGGCAGATGAAGTAAGCCTGGAACTCAGGGCTTCCTGGTTAAAGAAATCCAAGCCCTAGGCTGAACCCTAACCCTAACCCTAGGCAGATAAATCAGCCTAGGTATAGGGATGGTGCCAAGGAAAAAGCTGTGAAAGCTGCCATGTTGTTGCACTTTTGTACTCCCCTTGGGATGCCTTGAACAGCTGCAGTGTGCCTGGAGCTAAGGGCTTCCTAGTTTTAAAAATCCTAGCCCTAGGCCTAAGCCTAACAGTAACCCTGGGAAAGTAAGTCAGCCTGGTGTTAGGCTTCTTGCCAAGGAAAAAGCCGTGAAAGCAGCCATGTTGTGGCACTTTTGCACTCCCTTTTGGATGCCTTTCACAGCTCCAGTGTGCCTGGAACTCAGGGCTTCCTGATTTTAAAAATCCTAGCCCTAGGCCGAACCCCAACCCTAAGACGAGAAAGGCAAATCAGCCAGGAACTAGGCATGTCCACAAGGAAAAAGCTGTGGAGGCAGGCATGTTGTGGTACTTTTGCGCTCTTCTTGGCTAGTCCTTCGCAGCTGCTGTGTTCTTGGAACTCAGGGCTTTCTGGTTAATAGACCCTTACCCTAGGCGTAACTCAAACCTTAACCCTAGGAAGGAAAATCAGCCTATGGTTCGGGATGCTCTCATGGAAATATCAGTGGTGGCAGCCAAGTTGCGTCACTTTTGCGCTCCCCTTGGGATGCCTTTTGCAGCTGCAGTGTGCCTGGAGCCCAGGGCTTCCTGGTTTTAAAAGTCCTAGGCCTAAGCCTAACAGTAACCCTAGGAAGGTAAATCAGCCGGGTATTAGGGTTCTTCCTAAGGGAAAAGCCGTGAAAGCAGCCATGTTGTGGCACTTCTGCACTCCCTTTGGGATGCCTTTGGCAGATGAAGTAAGCCTGGAACTCAGGGCTTCCTGGTTAAAGAAATCACAGCCCTAGGCTGAACCCTAACCCTAACCCTAGGCAGATAAATCAGCCTAGGTATAGGGATGGTGCCAAGGAAAAAGCTGTGAAAGCTGCCATGTTGTTGCACTTTTGTACTCCCCTTGGGATGCCTTGAACAGCTGCAGTGTGCCTGGAGCCCAGGGCTTCCTAGTTTTAAAAATCCTAGCCCTAGGCCTAAGCCTAACAGTAACCCTGGGAAGGTAAATCAGCCTGGTGTTAGGCTTCTTGCCAAGGAAAAAGCCATGAAAGCAGCCATGTTGTGGCACTTTTGCACTCCCTTTTGGATGCCTTTCACAGCTGCAGTGGCCTGGAACTCAGGGCTTCCTGCTTTTAAAAATCCTAGCCCTAGGCCGAACCCCAACCCTAAGACGAGAAAGGCAAATCAGCCAGGAATTAGGCATGTCCACAAGGAAAAAGCTGTGGAGGCAGGCATGTTGTGGTACTTTTGCGCTCTTCTTGGCTAGTCCTTCGCAGCTGCTGTGTTCTTGGAACTCAGGGCTTTCTGGTTAATAGACCCTTACCCTAGGCGTACCTCAAACCTTAACCCTAGGAAGGAAAATCAGCCTATGGTTCGGGATGGTCTCATGGAAATATCAGTGGTGGCAGCCAAGTTGCGTCACTTTTGCGCTCCCCTTGGGATGCCTTTTGCAGCTGCAGTGTGCCTGGAGCCCAGGGCTTCCTGGTTTTAAAAGTCCTAGGCCTAAGCCTAACAGTAACCCTAGGAAGGTAAATCAGCCGGGTATTAGGGTTCTTCCTAAGGGAAAAGCCGTGAAAGCAGCCATGTTGTGGCACTTCTGCACTCCCTTTGGGATGCCTTTCACAGCTGCAGTGTGCCTGGAACTCACGGCTTCCTGATTTTAAAAATCCTAGCTCTAGGCCGAACCCCAACCCTAAGACGAGAAAGGCAAATCAGCCAGGAATTAGGCATGTCCCCAAGGAAAAAGCTGTGGAGGCAGGCATGTTGTGGTACTTTTGCGCTCTTCTTGGGTAGTCCTTCGCAGCTGCTGTGTTCTTGGAACTCAGGGCTTTCTGGTTAATAGACCCTTATCCTAGGCGTAACTCAAACCTTAACCCTAGGAAGGAAAATCAGCCTATGGTTCGGGATGGTCTCATGGAAATATCAGTGGTGGCAGCCAAGTTGCGTCACTTTTGCGCTCCCCTTGGGATGCCTTTTGCAGCTGCAGTGTGCCTGGAGCCCAGGGCTTCCTGGTTTTAAAAGTCCTAGGCCTAAGCCTAACAGTAACCCTAGGAAGGTAAATCAGCCGGGTATTAGGGTTCTTCCTAAGGGAAAAGCCGTGAAAGCAGCCATGTTGTGGCACTTCTGCACTCCCTTTGGGATGCCTTTGGCAGATGAAGTAAGCCTGGAACTCAGGGCTTCCTGGTTAAAGAAATCCAAGCCCTAGGCTGAACCCTAACCCTAACCCTAGGCAGATAAATCAGCCTAGGTATAGGGATGGTGCCAAGGAAAAAGCTGTGAAAGCTGCCATGTTGTTGCACTTTTGTACTCCCCTTGGGATGCCTTGAACAGCTGCAGTGTGCCTGGAGCTAAGGGCTTCCTAGTTTTAAAAATCCTAGCCCTAGGCCTAAGCCTAACAGTAACCCTGGGAAAGTAAGTCAGCCTGGTGTTAGGCTTCTTGCCAAGGAAAAAGCCGTGAAAGCAGCCATGTTGTGGCACTTTTGCACTCCCTTTTGGATGCCTTTCACAGCTCCAGTGTGCCTGGAACTCAGGGCTTCCTGATTTTAAAAATCCTAGCCCTAGGCCGAACCCCAACCCTAAGACGAGAAAGGCAAATCAGCCAGGAACTAGGCATGTCCACAAGGAAAAAGCTGTGGAGGCAGGCATGTTGTGGTACTTTTGCGCTCTTCTTGGCTAGTCCTTCGCAGCTGCTGTGTTCTTGGAACTCAGGGCTTTCTGGTTAATAGACCCTTACCCTAGGCGTAACTCAAACCTTAACCCTAGGAAGGAAAATCAGCCTATGGTTCGGGATGCTCTCATGGAAATATCAGTGGTGGCAGCCAAGTTGCGTCACTTTTGCGCTCCCCTTGGGATGCCTTTTGCAGCTGCAGTGTGCCTGGAGCCCAGGGCTTCCTGGTTTTAAAAGTCCTAGGCCTAAGCCTAACAGTAACCCTAGGAAGGTAAATCAGCCGGGTATTAGGGTTCTTCCTAAGGGAAAAGCCGTGAAAGCAGCCATGTTGTGGCACTTCTGCACTCCCTTTGGGATGCCTTTGGCAGATGAAGTAAGCCTGGAACTCAGGGCTTCCTGGTTAAAGAAATCCAAGCTCTAGGCTGAACCCTAACCCTAACCCTAGGCAGATAAATCAGCCTAGGTATAGGGATGGTGCCAAGGAAAAAGCTGTGAAAGCTGCCATGTTGTTGCACTTTTGTACTCCCCTTGGGATGCCTTGAACAGCTGCAGTGTGCCTGGAGCCCAGGGCTTCCTAGTTTTAAAAATCCTAGCCCTAGGCCTAAGCCTAACAGTAACCCTGGGAAGGCAAATCAGCCTGGTGTTAGGCGTCTTGCCAAGGAAAAAGCCGTGAAAGCAGCCATGTTGTGGCACTTTTGCACTCCCTTTTGGATGCCTTTCACAGCTCCAGTGTGCCTGGAACTCAGGGCTTCCTGATTTTAAAAATCCTAGCCCTAGGCTGAACCCCAACCCTAAGAGGAGAAAGGCAAATCAGCCAGGAATTAGGCATTTCCCCAAGGAAAAAGCTGTGGAGGCAGGCATGTTGTGCTACTTTTGCGCTCTTCTTGGCTAGTCCTTCGCAGCTGCTGTGTTCTTGGAACTCAGGGCTTTCTGGTTAATAGAACCCTTACCCTAGGCGTAACTCAAACCTTAACCCTAGGAAGGAAAATCAGCCTATGGTTCGGGATGGTCTCATGGAAATATCAGTGGTGGCAGCCAAGTTGCGTCACTTTTGCGCTCCCCTTGGGATGCCTTTTGCAGCTGCAGTGTGCCTGGAGCCCAGGGCTTCCTGGTTTTAAAAGTCCTAGGCCTAAGCCTAACAGTAACCCTAGGAAGGTAAATCAGCCGGGTATTAGGGTTCTTCCTAAGGGAAAAGCCGTGAAAGCAGCCATGTTGTGGCACTTCTGCACTCCCTTTGGGATGCCTTTGGCAGATGAAGTAAGCCTGGAACTCAGGGCTTCCTGGTTAAAGAAATCCAAGCCCTACGCTGAACCCTAACCCTAACCCTAGGCAGATAAATCAGCCTAGGTATAGGGATGGTGCCAAGGAAAAAGCTGTGAAAGCTGCCATGTTGTTGCACTTTTGTACTCCCCTTGGGATGCCTTGAACAGCTGCAGTGTGCCTGGAGCCCAGGGCTTCCTAGTTTCAAAAATCCTAGCCCTAGGCCTAAGCCTAACAGTAACCCTGGGAAAGTAAGTCAGCCTGGTGTTAGGCTTCTTGCCAAGGAAAAAGCCGTGAAAGCAGCCATGTTGTGGCACTTTTGCACTCCCTTTTGGATGCCTTTCACAGCTCCAGTGTGCCTGGAACTCAGGGCTTCCTGATTTTAAAAATCCTAGCCCTAGGCCGAACCCCAACCCTAAGACGAGAAAGGCAAATCAGCCAGGAATTAGGCATGTCCACAAGGAAAAAGCTGTGGAGGCAGGCATGTTGTGGTACTTTTGCGCTCTTCTTGGCTAGTCCTTCGCAGCTGCTGTGTTCTTGGAACTCAGGGCTTTCTGGTTAATAGACCCTTACCCTAGGCGTAACTCAAACCTTAACCCTAGGAAGGAAAATCAGCCTATGGTTCGGGATGGTCTCATGGAAATATCAGTGGTGGCAGCCAAGTTGCGTCACTTTTGCGCTCCCCTTGGGATGCCTTTCGCAGCTGCAGTGTGCCTGGAGCCCAGGGCTTCCTGGTTTTAAAAGTCCTAGGCCTAAGCCTAACAGTAACCCTAGGAAGGTAAATCAGCCGGGTATTAGGGTTCTTCCTAAGGGAAAAGCCGTGAAAGCAGCCATGTTGTGGCACTTCTGCACTCCCTTTGGGATGCCTTTGGCAGATGAAGTAAGCCTGGAACTCAGGGCTTCCTGGTTAAAGAAATCCAAGCCCTAGGCTGAACCCTAACCCTAACCCTAGGCAGATAAATCAGCCTAGGTATAGGGATGGTGCCAAGGAAAAAGCTGTGAAAGCTGCCATGTTGTTGCACTTTTGTACTCCCCTTGGGATGCCTTGAACAGCTGCAGTGTGCCTGGAGCCCAGGGCTTCCTAGTTTCAAAAATCCTAGCCCTAGGCCTAAGCCTAACAGTAACCCTGGGAAGGTAAATCAGCCTGGTGTTAGGCTTCTTGCCAAGGAAAAAGCCGTGAAAGCAGCCATGTTGTGGCACTTTTGCACTCCCTTTTGGATGCCTTTCACAGCTGCAGTGGCCTGGAACTCAGGGCTTCCTGATTTTAAAAATCCTAGCCCTAGGCCGAACCCCAACCCTAAGACGAGAAAGGCAAATCAGCCAGGAATTAGGCATGTCCACAAGGAAAAAGCTGTGGAGGCAGGCATGTTGTGGTACTTTTGCGCTCTTCTTGGCTAGTCCTTCGCAGCTGCTGTGTTCTTGGAACTCAGGGCTTTCTGGTTAATAGACCCTTACCCTAGGCGTAACTCAAACCTTAAGCCTAGGAAGGAAAATCAGCCTATGGTTCGGGATGGTCTCATGGAAATATCAGTGGTGGCAGCCAAGTTGCGTCACTTTTGCGCTCCCCTTGGGATGCCTTTCGCAGCTGCAGTGTGCCTGGAGCCCAGGGCTTCCTGGTTTTAAAAGTCCTAGGCCTAAGCCTAACAGTAACCCTAGGAAGGTAAATCAGCCGGGTATTAGGGTTCTTCCTAAGGGAAAAGCCGTGAAAGCAGCCATGTTGTGGCACTTCTGCACTCCCTTTGGGATGCCTTTGGCAGATGAAGTAAGCCTGGAACTCAGGGCTTCCTGGTTAAAGAAATCCAAGCCCTAGGCTGAACCCTAACCCTAACCCTAGGCAGATAAATCAGCCTAGGTATAGGGATGGTGCCAAGGAAAAAGCTGTGAAAGCTGCCATGTTGTTGCACTTTTGTACTCCCCTTGGGATGCCTTGAACAGCTGCAGTGTGCCTGGAGCTAAGGGCTTCCTAGTTTTAAAAATCCTAGCCCTAGGCCTAAGCCTAACAGTAACCCTGGGAAGGTAAATCAGCCTGGTGTTAGGCTTCTTGCCAAGGAAAAAGCCGTGAAAGCAGCCATGTTGTGGCACTTTTGCACTCCCTTTTGGATGCCTTTCACAGCTCCAGTGTGCCTGGAACTCAGGGCTTCCTGATTTTAAAAATCCTAGCCCTAGGCTGAACCCCAACCCTAAGACGAGAAAGGCAAATCAGCCAGGAATTAGGCATGTCCCCAAGGAAAAAGCTGTGGAGGCAGGCATGTTGTGGTACTTTTGCGCTCTTCTTGGCTAGTCCTTCGCAGCTGCTGTGTTCTTGGAACTCAGGGCTTTCTGGTTAATAGACCCTTACCCTAGGCGTAACTCAAACCTTAAGCCTAGGAAGGAAAATCAGCCTATGGTTCGGGATGGTCTCATGGAAATATCAGTGGTGGCAGCCAAGTTGCGTCACTTTTGCGCTCCCCTTGGGATGCCTTTCGCAGCTGCAGTGTGCCTGGAGCCCAGGGCTTCCTGGTTTTAAAAGTCCTAGGCCTAAGCCTAACAGTAACCCTAGGAAGGTAAATCAGCCGGGTATTAGGGTTCTTCCTAAGGGAAAAGCCGTGAAAGCAGCCATGTTGTGGCACTTCTGCACTCCCTTTGGGATGCCTTTGGCAGATGAAGTAAGCCTGGAACTCAGGGCTTCCTGGTTAAAGAAATCCAAGCCCTAGGCTGAACCCTAACCCTAACCCTAGGCAGATAAATCAGCCTAGGTATAGGGATGGTGCCAAGGAAAAAGCTGTGAAAGCTGCCATGTTGTTGCACTTTTGTACTCCCCTTGGGATGCCTTGAACAGCTGCAGTGTGCCTGGAGCCCAGGGCTTCCTAGTTTTAAAAATCCTAGCCCTAGGCCTAAGCCTAACAGTAACCCTGGGAAGGTAAATCAGCCTGGTGTTAGGCTTCTTGCCAAGGAAAAAGCCGTGAAAGCAGCCATGTTGTGGCACTTTTGCACTCCCTTTTGGATGCCTTTCACAGCTCCAGTGGCCTGGAACTCAGGGCTTCCTGATTTTAAAAATCCTAGCCCTAGGCCGAACCCCAACCCTAAGACGAGAAAGGCAAATCAGCCAGGAATTAGGCATGTCCACAAGGAAAAAGCTGTGGAGGCAGGCATGTTGTGGTACTTTTGCGCTCTTCTTGGCTAGTCCTTCGCAGCTGCTGTGTTCTTGGAACTCAGGGCTTTCTGGTTAATAGACCCTTACCCTAGGCGTAACTCAAACCTTAACCCTAGGAAGGAAAATCAGCCTATGGTTCGGGATGGTCTCATGGAAATATCAGTGGTGGCAGCCAAGTTGCGTCACTTTTGCGCTCCCCTTGGGATGCCTTTCGCAGCTGCAGTGTGCCTGGAGCCCAGGGCTTCCTGGTTTTAAAAGTCCTAGGCCTAAGCCTAACAGTAACCCTAGGAAGGTAAATCAGCCGGGTATTAGGGTTCTTCCTAAGGGAAAAGCCGTGAAAGCAGCCATGTTGTGGCACTTCTGCACTCCCTTTGGGATGCCTTTGGCAGATGAAGTAAGCCTGGAACTCAGGGCTTCCTGGTTAAAGAAATCCAAGCCCTAGGCTGAACCCTAACCCTAACCCTAGGCAGATAAATCAGCCTAGGTATAGGGATGGTGCCAAGGAAAAAGCTGTGAAAGCTGCCATGTTGTTGCACTTTTGTACTCCCCTTGGGATGCCTTGAACAGCTGCAGTGTGCCTGGAGCCCAGGGCTTCCTAGTTTTAAAAATCCTAGCCCTAGGCCTAAGCCTAACAGTAACCCTGGGAAGGTAAATCAGCCTGGTGTTAGGCTTCTTGCCAAGGAAAAAGCCGTGAAAGCAGCCATGTTGTGGCACTTTTGCACTCCCTTTTGGATGCCTTTCACAGCTCCAGTGTGCCTGGAACTCAGGGCTTCCTGATTTTAAAAATCCTAGCCCTAGGCTGAACCCCAACCCTAAGAGGAGAAAGGCAAATCAGCCAGGAATTAGGCATGTCCCCAAGGAAAAAGCTGTGGAGGCAGGCATGTTGTGGTACTTTTGCGCTCTTCTTGGCTAGTCCTTCGCAGCTGCTGTGTTCTTGGAACTCAGGGCTTTCTGGTTAATAGACCCTTACCCTAGGCGTAACTCAAACCTTAACCCTAGGAAGGAAAATCAGCCTATGGTTCGGGATGGTCTCATGGAAATATCAGTGGTGGCAGCCAAGTTGCGTCACTTTTGCGCTCCCCTTGGGATGCCTTTCGCAGCTGCAGTGTGCCTGGAGCCCAGGGCTTCCTGGTTTTAAAAGTCCTAGGCCTAAGCCTAACAGTAACCCTAGGAAGGTAAATCAGCCGGGTATTAGGGTTCTTCCTAAGGGAAAAGCCGTGAAAGCAGCCATGTTGTGGCACTTCTGCACTCCCTTTGGGATGCCTTTGGCAGATGAAGTAAGCCTGGAACTCAGGGCTTCCTGGTTAAAGAAATCACAGCCCTAGGCTGAACCCTAACCCTAACCCTAGGCAGATAAATCAGCCTAGGTATAGGGATGGTGCCAAGGAAAAAGCTGTGAAAGCTGCCATGTTGTTGCACTTTTGTACTCCCCTTGGGATGCCTTGAACAGCTGCTGTGTGCCTGGAGCTAAGGGCTTCCTAGTTTTAAAAATCCTAGCCCTAGGCCTAAGCCTAACAGTAACCCTGGGAAGGTAAATCAGCCTGGTGTTAGGCTTCTTGCCAAGGAAAAAGCCGTGAAAGCAGCCATGTTGTGGCACTTTTGCACTCCCTTTTGGATGCCTTTCACAGCTGCAGTGTGCCTGGAACTCAGGGCTTCCTGATTTTAAAAATCCTAGCCCTAGGCCGAACCCCAACCCTAAGACGAGAAAGGCAAATCAGCCAGGTATTAGGCATGTCCCCAAGGAAAAAGCTGTGGAGGCAGGCATGTTGTGGTACTTTTGCGCTCTTCTTGGCTAGTCCTTCGCAGCTGCTGTGTTCTTGGAACTCAGGGCTTTCTGGTTAATAGACCCTTACCCTAGGCGTAACTCAAACCTTAACCCTAGGAAGGAAAATCAGCCTATGGTTCGGGATGGTCTCATGGAAATATCAGTGGTGGCAGCCAAGTTGCGTCACTTTTGCGCTCCCCTTGGGATGCCTTTTGCAGCTGCAGTGTGCCTGGAGCCCAGGGCTTCCTGGTTTTAAAAGTCCTAGGCCTAAGCCTAACAGTAACCCTAGGAAGGTAAATCAGCCGGGTATTAGGGTTCTTCCTAAGGGAAAAGCCGTGAAAGCAGCCATGTTGTGGCACTTCTGCACTCCCTTTGGGATGCCTTTGGCAGATGAAGTAAGCCTGGAACTCAGGGCTTCCTGGTTAAAGAAATCCAAGCCCTAGGCTGAACCCTAACCCTAACCCTAGGCAGATAAATCAGCCTAGGTATAGGGATGGTGCCAAGGAAAAAGCTGTGAAAGCTGCCATGTTGTTGCACTTTTGTACTCCCCTTGGGATGCCTTGAACAGCTGCAGTGTGCCTGGAGCTAAGGGCTTCCTGGTTTTAAAAATCCTAGCCCTAGGCCTAAGCCTAACAGTAACCCTGGGAAGGGAAATCAGCCTGGTGTTAGGCTTCTTGCCAAGGAAAAAGCCGTGAAAGCAGCCATGTTGTGGCACTTTTGCACTCCCTTTTGGATGCCTTTCACAGCTGCAGTGTGCCTGGAACTCAGGGCTTCCTGATTTTAAAAATCCTAGCCCTAGGCCGAACCCCAACCCTAAGACGAGAAAGGCAAATCAGCCAGGAATTAGGCATGTCCCCAAGGAAAAAGCTGTGGAGGCAGGCATGTTGTGGTACTTTTGCGCTCTTCTTGGCTAGTCCTTCGCAGCTGCTGTGTTCTTGGAACTCAGGGCTTTCTGGTAAATAGAGCCCTTACCCTAGGCGTAACTCAAACCTTAAGCCTAGGAAGGAAAATCAGCCTATGGTTCGGGATGGTCTCATGGAAATATCAGTGGTGGCAGCCAAGTTGCGTCACTTTTGCGCTCCCCTTGGGATGCCTTTCGCAGCTGCAGTGTGCCTGGAGCCCAGGGCTTCCTGGTTTTAAAAGTCCTAGGCCTAAGCCTAACAGTAACCCTAGGAAGGTAAATCAGCCGGGTATTAGGGTTCTTCCTAAGGGAAAAGCCGTGAAAGCAGCCATGTTGTGGCACTTCTGCACTCCCTTTGGGATGCCTTTGGCAGATGAAGTAAGCCTGGAACTCAGGGCTTCCTGGTTAAAGAAATCCAAGCCCTAGGCTGAAGCCTAACCCTAACCCTAGGCAGATAAATCAGCCTAGGTATAGGGATGGTGCCAAGGAAAAAGCTGTGAAAGCTGCCATGTTGTTGCACTTTTGTACTCCCCTTGGGATGCCTTGAACAGCTGCAGTGTGCCTGGAGCCCAGGGCTTCCTAGTTTTAAAAATCCTAGCCCTAGGCCTAAGCCTAACAGTAACCCTGGGAAGGTAAATCAGCCTGATGTTAGGCTTCTTGCCAAGGAAAAAGCCGTGAAAGCAGCCATGTTGTGGCACTTTTGCACTCCCTTTTGGATGCCTTTCACAGCTGCAGTGTGCCTGGAACTCAGGGCTTCCTGATTTTAAAAATCCTAGCCCTAGGCCGAACCCCAACACTAAGACGAGAAAGGCAAATCAGCCAGGAATTAGGCATGTCCACAAGGAAAAAGCTGTGGAGGCAGGCATGTTGTGGTACTTTTGCGCTCTTCTTGGCTAGTCCTTCGCAGCTGCTGTGTTCTTGGAACTCAGGGCTTTCTGGTTAATACAGCCCATACCCTAGGCGTAACTCAAACCTTAACCCTAGGAAGGAAAATCAACCTATGGTTCGGGATGGTCTCATGGAAATATCAGTGGTGGCAGCCAAGTTGCGTCACTTTTGCGGTCCCCTTGGGATGCCTTTCGCAGCTGCAGTGTGCCTGGAGCCCAGGGCTTCCTGGTTTTAAAAGTCCTAGGCCTAAGCCTAACAGTAACCCTAGGAAGGTAAATCAGCCGGGTATTAGGGTTCTTCCTAAGGGAAAAGCCGTGAAAGCAGCCATGTTGTGGCACTTCTGCACTCCCTTTGGGATGCCTTTGGCAGATGAAGTAAGCCTGGAACTCAGGGCTTCCTGGTTAAAGAAATCCAAGCCCTAGGCTGAACCCTAACCCTAACCCTAGGCAGATAAATCAGCCTAGGTATAGGGATGGTGCCAAGGAAAAAGCTGTGAAAGCTGCCATGTTGTTGCACTTTTGTACTCCCCTTGGGATGCCATGAACAGCTGCAGTGTGCCTGGAGCCCAGGGCTTCCTAGTTTTAAAAATCCTAGCCCTAGGCCTAAGCCTAACAGTAACCCTGGGAAGGTAAATCAGCCTGGTGTTAGGCTTTTTGCCAAGGAAAAAGCAGTGAAAGCAGCCATGTTGTGGCACTTTTGCACTCCCTTTTGGATGCCTTTCACAGCTCCAGTGTGCCTGGAACTCAGGGCTTCCTGATTTTAAAAATCCTAGCCCTAGGCCGAACCCCAACCCTAAGACGAGAAAGGCAAATCAGCCAGGAATTAGGCATGTCCCCAAGGAAAAAGCTGTGGAGGCAGGCATGTTGTGGTACTTTTGCGCTCTTCTTGGCTAGTCCTTCGCAGCTGCTGTGTTCTTGGAACTCAGGGCTTTCTGGTTAATAGAGCCCTTACCCTAGGCGTAACTCAAACCTTAACCCTAGGAAGGAAAATCAGCCTATGGTTCGGGATGGTCTCATGGAAATATCAGTGGTGGCAGCCAAGTTGCGTCACTTTTGCGCTCCCCTTGGGATGCCTTTTGCAGCTGCAGTGTGCCTGGAGCCCAGGGCTTCCTGGTTTTAAAAGTCCTAGGCCTAAGCCTAACAGTAACACTAGGAAGGTAAATCAGCCGGGTATTAGGGTTCTTCCTAAGGGAAAAGCCGTGAAAGCAGCCATGTTGTGGCACTTCTGCACTCCCTTTGGGATGCCTTTCACAGCTGCAGTGTGCCTGGAACTCAGGGCTTCCTGATTTTAAAAATCCTAGCCCTAGGCCGAACCCCAACCCTAAGACGAGAAAGGCAAATCAGCCAGGAATTAGGCATGTCCCCAAGGAAAAAGCTGTGGAGGCAGGCATGTTGTGGTACTTTTGCGCTCTTCTTGGCTAGTCCTTCGCAGCTGCTGTGTTCTTGGAACTCAGGGCTTTCTGGTAAATAGAGCCCTTACCCTAGGCGTAACTCAAACCTTAACCCTAGGAAGGAAAATCAGCCTATGGTTCGGGATGGTCTCATGGAAATATCAGTGGTGGCAGCCAAGTTGCGTCACTTTTGCGCTCCCCTTGGGATGCCTTTCGCAACTGCAGTGTGCCTGGAGCCCAGGGCTTCCTGGTTTTAAAAGTCCTAGGCCTAAGCCTAACAGTAACCCTAGGAAGGTAAATCAGCCGGGTATTAGGGTTCTTCCTAAGGGAAAAGCCGTGAAAGCAGCCATGTTGTGGCACTTCTGCACTGCCTTTGGGATGCCTTTGGCAGATGAAGTAAGCCTGGAACTCAGGGCTTCCTGGTTAAAGAAATCCAAGCCCTAGGCTGAACCCTAACCCTAACCCTAGGCAGATAAATCAGCCTAGGTATAGGGATGGTGCCAAGGAAAAAGCTGTGAAAGCTGCCATGTTGTTGCACTTTTGTACTCCCCTTGGGATGCCTTGAACAGCTGCAGTGTGCCTGGAGCCCAGGGCTTCCTAGTTTTAAAAATCCTAGCCCTAGGCCTAAGCCTAACAGTAACCCTGGGAAGGTAAATCAGCCTGGTGTTAGGCTTCTTGCCAAGGAAAAAGCCGTGAAAGCAGCCATGTTGTGGCACTTTTGCACTCCCTTTTGGATGCCTTTCACAGCTCCAGTGTGCCTGGAACTCAGGGCTTCCTGATTTTAAAAATCCTAGCCCTAGGCCGAACCCCAACACTAAGACGAGAAAGGCAAATCAGCCAGGAATTAGGCATGTCCACAAGGAAAAAGCTGTGGAGGCAGGCATGTTGTGGTACTTTTGCGCTCTTCTTGGCTAGTCCTTCGCAGCTGCTGTGTTCTTGGAACTCAGGGCTTTCTGGTTAATACAGCCCATACCCTAGGCGTAACTCAAACCTTAACCCTAGGAAGGAAAATCAACCTATGGTTCGGGATGGTCTCATGGAAATATCAGTGGTGGCAGCCAAGTTGCGTCACTTTTGCGGTCCCCTTGGGATGCCTTTCGCAGCTGCAGTGTGCCTGGAGCCCAGGGCTTCCTGGTTTTAAAAGTCCTAGGCCTAAGCCTAACAGTAACCCTAGGAAGGTAAATCAGCCGGGTATTAGGGTTCTTCCTAAGGGAAAAGCCGTGAAAGCAGCCATGTTGTGGCACTTCTGCACTCCCTTTGGGATGCCTTTGGCAGATGAAGTAAGCCTGGAACTCAGGGCTTCCTGGTTAAAGAAATCCAAGCCCTAGGCTGAACCCTAACCCTAACCCTAGGCAGATAAATCAGCCTAGGTATAGGGATGGTGCCAAGGAAAAAGCTGTGAAAGCTGCCATGTTGTTGCACTTTTGTACTCCCCTTGGGATGCCTTGAACAGCTGCAGTGTGCCTGGAGCCCAGGGCTTCCTAGTTTTAAAAATCCTAGCCCTAGGCCTAAGCCTAACAGTAACGTGGGAAGGTAAATCAGCCTGGTGTTAGGCTTTTTGCCAAGGAAAAAGCAGTGAAAGCAGCCATGTTGTGGCACTTTTGCACTCCCTTTTGGATGCCTTTCACAGCTCCAGTGTGCCTGGAACTCAGGGCTTCCTGCTTTTAAAAATCCTAGCCCTAGGCCGAACCCCAACACTAAGATGAGAAAGGCAAATCAGCCAGGAATTAGGCATGTCCCCAAGGAAAAAGCTGTGGAGGCAGGCATGTTGTGGTACTTTTGCGCTCTTCTTGGCTAGTCCTTCGCAGCTGCTGTGTTCTTGGAACTCAGGGCTTTCTGGTAAATAGAGCCCTTACCCTAGGCGTAACTCAAACCTTAAGCCTAGGAAGGAAAATCAACCTATGGTTCGGGATGGTCTCATGGAAATATCAGTGGTGGCAGCCAAGTTGCGTCACTTTTGCGCTCCCCTTGGGATGCCTTTCGCAGCTGCAGTGTGCCTGGAGCCCAGGGCTTCCTGGTTTTAAAAGTCCTAGGCCTAAGCCTAACAGTAACCCTAGGAAGGTAAATCAGCCGGGTATTAGGGTTCTTCCTAAGGGAAAAGCCGTGAAAGCAGCCATGTTGTGGCACTTCTGCACTCCCTTTGGGATGCCTTTGGCAGATGAAGTAAGCCTGGAACTCAGGGCTTCCTGGTTAAAGAAATCCAAGCCCTAGGCTGAACCCTAACCCTAACCCTAGGCAGATAAATCAGCGTAGGTATAGGGATGGTGCCAAGGAAAAAGCTGTGAAAGCTGCCATGTTGTTGCACTTTTGTACTCCCCTTGGGATGCCTTGAACAGCTGCAGTGTGCCTGGAGCCCAGGGCTTCCTAGTTTTAAAAATCCTAGCCCTAGGCCTAAGCCTAACAGTAACCCTGGGAAGGTAAATCAGCCTGGTGTTAGGCTTCTTGCCAAGGAAAAAGCCGTGAAAGCAGCCATGTTGTGGCACTTTTGCACTCCCTTTTGGATGCCTTTCACAGCTGCAGTGTGCCTGGAACTCAGGGCTTCCTGATTTTAAAAATCCTAGCCCTAGGCCGAACCCCAACCCTAAGACAAGAAAGGCAAATCAGCCAGGAATTAGGCATGTCCCCAAGGAAAAAGCTGTGGAGGCAGGCATGTTGTGGTACTTTTGCGCTCTTCTTGGCTAGTCCTTCGCAGCTGCTGTGTTCTTGGAACTCAGGGCTTTCTGGTTAATAGAGCCCTTACCCTAGGCGTAACTCAAACCTTAACCCTAGGAAGGAAAATCAGCCTATGGTTCGGGATGGTCTCATGGAAATATCAGTGGTGGCAGCCAAGTTGCGTCACTTTTGCGCTCCCCTTGGGATGCCTTTCGCAACTGCAGTGTGCCTGGAGCCCAGGGCTTCCTGGTTTTAAAAGTCCTAGGCCTAAGCCTAACAGTAACCCTAGGAAGGTAAATCAGCCGGGTATTAGGGTTCTTCCTAAGGGAAAAGCCGTGAAAGCAGCCATGTTGTGGCACTTCTGCACTCCCTTTGGGATGCCTTTGGCAGATGAAGTAAGCCTGGAACTCAGGGCTTCCTGGTTAAAGAAATCCAAGCCCTAGGCTGAACCCTAACCCTAACCCTAGGCAGATAAATCAGCCTAGGTATAGGGATGGTGCCAAGGAAAAAGCTGTGAAAGCTGCCATGTTGTTGCACTTTTGTACTCCCCTTGGGATGCCTTGAACAGCTGCTGTGTGCCTGGAGCTAAGGGCTTCCTAGTTTTAAAAATCCTAGCCCTAGGCCTAAGCCTAACAGTAACCCTGGGAAGGTAAATCAGCCTGGTGTTAGGCTTCTTGCCAAGGAAAAAGCCGTGAAAGCAGCCATGTTGTGGCACTTTTGCACTCCCTTTTGGATGCCTTTCACAGCTCCAGTGTGCCTGGAACTCAGGGCTTCCTGATTTTAAAAATCCTAGCCCTAGGCCGAACCGCAACACTAAGACGAGAAAGGCAAATCAGCCAGGAATTAGGCATGTCCCCAAGGAAAAAGCTGTGGAGGCAGGCATGTTGTGGTACTTTTGCGCTCTTCTTGGGTAGTCCTTCGCAGCTGCTGTGTTCTTGGAACTCAGGGCTTTCTGGTTAATAGAGCCCTTACCCTAGGCGTAACTCAAACCTTAACCCTAGGAAGGAAAATCAGCCTATGGTTCGGGATGGTCTCATGGAAATATCAGTGGTGGCAGCCAAGTTGCGTCACTTTTGCGCTCCCCTAGGGATGCCTTTCGCAGCTGCAGTGTGCCTGGAGCCCAGGGCTTCCTGGTTTTAAAAGTCCTAGGCCTAAGCCTAACAGTAACCCTAGGAAGGTAAATCAGCCGGGTATTAGGGTTCTTCCTAAGGGAAAAGCCGTGAAAGCAGCCATGTTGTGGCACTTCTGCACTCCCTTTGGGATGCCTTTGGCAGATGAAGTAAGCCTGGAACTCAGGGCTTCCTGGTTAAAGAAATCACAGCCCTAGGCTGAACCCTAACCCTAACCCTAGGCAGATAAATCAGCCTAGGTATAGGGATGGTGCCAAGGAAAAAGCTGTGAAAGCTGCCATGTTGTTGCACTTTTGTACTCCCCTTGGGATGCCTTGAACAGCTGCAGTGTGCCTGGAGCCCAGGGCTTCCTTGTTTCAAAAATCCTAGCCCTAGGCCTAAGCCTAACAGTAACCCTGGGAAGGTAAACCAGCCTGGTGTTAGGCGTCTTGCCAAGGAAAAAGCCGTGAAAGCAGCCATGTTGTGGCACTTTTGCACTCCCTTTTGGATGCCTTTCACAGCTCCACTGTGCCTGGAACTCAGGGCTTCCTGATTTTAAAAATCCTAGCCCTAGGCCGAACCCCAACACTAAGACGAGAAAGGCAAATCAGCCAGGAATTAGGCATGTCCCCAAGGAAAAAGCTGTGGAGGCAGGCATGTTGTGGTACTTTTGCGCTCTTCTTGGCTAGTCCTTCGCAGCTGCTGTGTTCTTGGAACTCAGGGCTTTCTGGTTAATAGACCCTTACCCTAGGCGTAACTCAAACCTTAACCCTAGGAAGGAAAATCAGCCTATGGTTCGGGATGGTCTCATGGAAATATCAGTGGTGGCAGCCAAGTTGCGTCACTTTTGCGCTCCCCTTGGGATGCCTTTTGCAGCTGCAGTGTGCCTGGAGCCCAGGGCTTCCTGGTTTTAAAAGTCCTAGGCCTAAGCCTAACAGTAACCCTAGGAAGGTAAATCAGCCGGGTATTAGGGTTCTTCCTAAGGGAAAAGCCGTGAAAGCAGCCATGTTGTGGCACTTCTGCACTCCCTTTGGGATGCCTTTGGCAGATGAAGTAAGCCTGGAACTCAGGGCTTCCTGGTTAAAGAAATCCAAGCCCTAGGCTGAACCCTAACCCTAACCCTAGGCAGATAAATCAGCCTAGGTATAGGGATGGTGCCAAGGAAAAAGCTGTGAAAGCTGCCATGTTGTTGCACTTTTGTACTCCCCTTGGGATGCCTTGAACAGCTGCAGTGTGCCTGGAGCTAAGGGCTTCCTAGTTTTAAAAATCCTAGCCCTAGGCCTAAGCCTAACAGTAACCCTGGGAAGGGAAATCAGCCTGGTGTTAGGCTTCTTGCCAAGGAAAAAGCCGTGAAAGCAGCCATGTTGTGGCACTTTTGCACTCCCTTTTGGATGCCTTTCACAGCTGCAGTGTGCCTGGAACTCAGGGCTTCCTGATTTTAAAAATCCTAGCCCTAGGCCGAACCCCAACCCTAAGACGAGAAAGGCAAATCAGCCAGGAATTAGGCATGTCCCCAAGGAAAAAGCTGTGGAGGCAGGCATGTTGTGCTACTTTTGCGCTCTTCTTGGCTAGTCCTTCGCAGCTGCTGTGTTCTTGGAACTCAGGGCTTTCTGGTAAATAGAGCCCTTACCCTAGGCGTAACTCAAACCTTAAGCCTAGGAAGGAAAATCAGCCTATGGTTCGGGATGGTCTCATGGAAATATCAGTGGTGGCAGCCAAGTTGCGTCACTTTTGCGCTCCCCTTGGGATGCCTTTCGCAGCTGCAGTGTGCCTGGAGCCCAGGGCTTCCTGGTTTTAAAAGTCCTAGGCCTAAGCCTAACAGTAACCCTAGGAAGGTAAATCAGCCGGGTATTAGGGTTCTTCCTAAGGGAAAAGCCGTGAAAGCAGCCATGTTGTGGCACTTCTGCACTCCCTTTGGGATGCCTTTGGCAGATGAAGTAAGCCTGGAACTCAGGGCTTCCTGGTTAAAGAAATCCAAGCCCTAGGCTGAAGCCTAACCCTAACCCTAGGCAGATAAATCAGCCTAGGTATAGGGATGGTGCCAAGGAAAAAGCTGTGAAAGCTGCCATGTTGTTGCACTTTTGTACTCCCCTTGGGATGCCTTGAACAGCTGCAGTGTGCCTGGAGCCCAGGGCTTCCTAGTTTTAAAAATCCTAGCCCTAGGCCTAAGCCTAACAGTAACCCTGGGAAGGTAAATCAGCCTGGTGTTAGGCTTCTTGCCAAGGAAAAAGCCGTGAAAGCAGCCATGTTGTGGCACTTTTGCACTCCCTTTTGGATGCCTTTCACAGCTGCAGTGTGCCTGGAACTCAGGGCTTCCTGATTTTAAAAATCCTAGCCCTAGGCCGAACCCCAACACTAAGACGAGAAAGGCAAATCAGCCAGGAATTAGGCATGTCCACAAGGAAAAAGCTGTGGAGGCAGGCATGTTGTGGTACTTTTGCGCTCTTCTTGGCTAGTCCTTCGCAGCTGCTGTGTTCTTGGAACTCAGGGCTTTCTGGTTAATACAGCCCATACCCTAGGCGTAACTCAAACCTTAACCCTAGGAAGGAAAATCAACCTATGGTTCGGGATGGTCTCATGGAAATATCAGTGGTGGCAGCCAAGTTGCGTCACTTTTGCGGTCCCCTTGGGATGCCTTTCGCAGCTGCAGTGTGCCTCGAGCCCAGGGCTTCCTGGTTTTAAAAGTCCTAGGCCTAAGCCTAACAGTAACCCTAGGAAGGTAAATCAGCCGGGTATTAGGGTTCTTCCTAAGGGAAAAGCCGTGAAAGCAGCCATGTTGTGGCACTTCTGCACTCCCTTTGGGATGCCTTTGGCAGATGAAGTAAGCCTGGAACTCAGGGCTTCCTGGTTAAAGAAATCCAAGCCCTAGGCTGAACCCTAACCCTAACCCTAGGCAGATAAATCAGCCTAGGTATAGGGATGGTGCCAAGGAAAAAGCTGTGAAAGCTGCCATGTTGTTGCACTTTTGTACTCCCCTTGGGATGCCATGAACAGCTGCAGTGTGCCTGGAGCCCAGGGCTTCCTAGTTTTAAAAATCCTAGCCCTAGGCCTAAGCCTAACAGTAACCCTGGGAAGGTAAATCAGCCTGGTGTTAGGCTTTTTGCCAAGGAAAAAGCAGTGAAAGCAGCCATGTTGTGGCACTTTTGCACTCCCTTTTGGATGCCTTTCACAGCTGCAGTGTGCCTGGAACTCAGGGCTTCCTGATTTTAAAAATCCTAGCCCTAGGCTGAACCCCAACCCTAAGACGAGAAAGGCAAATCAGCCAGGAATTAGGCATGTCCCCAAGGAAAAAGCTGTGGAGGCAGGCATGTTGTGGTACTTTTGCGCTCTTCTTGGCTAGTCCTTCGCAGCTGCTGTGTTCTTGGAACTCAGGGCTTTCTGGTTAATAGAGCCCTTACCCTAGGCGTAACTCAAACCTTAACCCTAGGAAGGAAAATCAGCCTATGGTTCGGGATGGTCTCATGGAAATATCAGTGGTGGCAGCCAAGTTGCGTCACTTTTGCGCTCCCCTTGGGATGCCTTTTGCAGCTGCAGTGTGCCTGGAGCCCAGGGCTTCCTGGTTTTAAAAGTCCTAGGCCTAAGCCTAACAGTAACACTAGGAAGGTAAATCAGCCGGGTATTAGGGTTCTTCCTAAGGGAAAAGCCGTGAAAGCAGCCATGTTGTGGCACTTCTGCACTCCCTTTGGGATGCCTTTCACAGCTGCAGTGTGCCTGGAACTCAGGGCTTCCTGATTTTAAAAATCCTAGCCCTAGGCCGAACCCCAACACTAAGACGAGAAAGGCAAATCAGCCAGGAATTAGGCATGTCCCCAAGGAAAAAGCTGTGGAGGCAGGCATGTTGTGGTACTTTTGCGCTCTTCTTGGCTAGTCCTTCGCAGCTGCTGTGTTCTTGGAACTCAGGGCTTTCTGGTAAATAGAGCCCTTACCCTAGGCGTAACTCAAACCTTAACCCTAGGAAGGAAAATCAGCCTATGGTTCGGGATGGTCTCATGGAAATATCAGTGGTGGCAGCCAAGTTGCGTCACTTTTGCGCTCCCCTTGGGATGCCTTTCGCAACTGCAGTGTGCCTGGAGCCCAGGGCTTCCTGGTTTTAAAAGTCCTAGGCCTAAGCCTAACAGTAACCCTAGGAAGGTAAATCAGCCGGGTATTAGGGTTCTTCCTAAGGGAAAAGCCGTGAAAGCAGCCATGTTGTGGCACTTCTGCACGGCCTTTGGGATGCCTTTGGCAGATGAAGTAAGCCTGGAACTCAGGGCTTCCTGGTTAAAGAAATCCAAGCCCTAGGCTGAACCCTAACCCTAACCCTAGGCAGATAAATCAGCCTAGGTATAGGGATGGTGCCAAGGAAAAAGCTGTGAAAGCTGCCATGTTGTTGCACTTTTGTACTCCCCTTGGGATGCCTTGAACAGCTGCAGTGTGCCTGGAGCCCAGGGCTTCCTAGTTTTAAAAATCCTAGCCCTAGGCCTAAGCCTAACAGTAACCCTGGGAAGGTAAATCAGCCTGGTGTTAGGCTTCTTGCCAAGGAAAAAGCCGTGAAAGCAGCCATGTTGTGGCACTTTTGCACTCCCTTTTGGATGCCTTTCACAGCTCCAGTGTGCCTGGAACTCAGGGCTTCCTGATTTTAAAAATCCTAGCCCTAGGCCGAACCCCAACACTAAGACGAGAAAGGCAAATCAGCCAGGAATTAGGCATGTCCACAAGGAAAAAGCTGTGGAGGCAGGCATGTTGTGGTACTTTTGCGCTCTTCTTGGCTAGTCCTTCGCAGCTGCTGTGTTCTTGGAACTCAGGGCTTTCTGGTTAATACAGCCCATACCCTAGGCGTAACTCAAACCTTAACCCTAGGAAGGAAAATCAACCTATGGTTCGGGATGGTCTCATGGAAATATCAGTGGTGGCAGCCAAGTTGCGTCACTTTTGCGGTCCCCTTGGGATGCCTTTCGCAGCTGCAGTGTGCCTGGAGCCCAGGGCTTCCTGGTTTTAAAAGTCCTAGGCCTAAGCCTAACAGTAACCCTAGGAAGGTAAATCAGCCGGGTATTAGGGTTCTTCCTAAGGGAAAAGCCGTGAAAGCAGCCATGTTGTGGCACTTCTGCACTCCCTTTGGGATGCCTTTGGCAGATGAAGTAAGCCTGGAACTCAGGGCTTCCTGGTTAAAGAAATCCAAGCCCTAGGCTGAACCCTAACCCTAACCCTAGGCAGATAAATCAGCCTAGGTATAGGGATGGTGCCAAGGAAAAAGCTGTGAAAGCTGCCATGTTGTTGCACTTTTGTACTCCCCTTGGGATGCCTTGAACAGCTGCAGTGTGCCTGGAGCCCAGGGCTTCCTAGTTTTAAAAATCCTAGCCCTAGGCCTAAGCCTAACAGTAACGTGGGAAGGTAAATCAGCCTGGTGTTAGGCTTCTTGCCAAGGAAAAAGCCGTGAAAGCAGCCATGTTGTGGCACTTTTGCACTCCCTTTTGGATGCCTTTCACAGCTGCAGTGTGCCTGGAACTCAGGGCTTCCTGATTTTAAAAATCCTAGCCCTAGGCCGAACCCCAACACTAAGACGAGAAAGGCAAATCAGCCAGGAATTAGGCATGTCCCCAAGGAAAAAGCTGTGGAGGCAGGCATGTTGTGGTACTTTTGCGCTCTTCTTGGCTAGTCCTTCGCAGCTGCTGTGTTCTTGGAACTCAGGGCTTTCTGGTTAATAGAGCCCATACCCTAGGCGTAACTCAAACCTTAACCCTAGGAAGGAAAATCAACCTATGGTTCGGGATGGTCTCATGGAAATATCAGTGGTGGCAGCCAAGTTGCGTCACTTTTGCGCTCCCCTTGGGATGCCTTTCGCAGCTGCAGTGTGCCTGGAGCCCAGGGCTTCCTGGTTTTAAAAGTCCTAGGCCTAAGCCTAACAGTAACCCTAGGAAGGTAAATCAGCCGGGTATTAGGGTTCTTCCTAAGGGAAAAGCCGTGAAAGCAGCCATGTTGTGGCACTTCTGCACTCCCTTTGGGATGCCTTTGGCAGATGAAGTAAGCCTGGAACTCAGGGCTTCCTGGTTAAAGAAATCCAAGCCCTAGGCTGAACCCTAACCCTAACCCTAGGCAGATAAATCAGCCTAGGTATAGGGATGGTGCCAAGGAAAAAGCTGTGAAAGCTGCCATGTTGTTGCACTTTTGTACTCCCCTTGGGATGCCTTGAACAGCTGCAGTGTGCCTGGAGCCCAGGGCTTCCTAGTTTTAAAAATCCTAGCCCTAGGCCTAAGCCTAACAGTAACCCTGGGAAGGTAAATCAGCCTGGTGTTAGGCTTTTTGCCAAGGAAAAAGCAGTGAAAGCAGCCATGTTGTGGCACTTTTGCACTCCCTTTTGGATGCCTTTCACAGCTCCAGTGTGCCTGGAACTCAGGGCTTCCTGCTTTTAAAAATCCTAGCCCTAGGCCGAACCCCAACACTAAGATGAGAAAGGCAAATCAGCCAGGAATTAGGCATGTCCCCAAGGAAAAAGCTGTGGAGGCAGGCATGTTGTGGTACTTTTGCGCTCTTCTTGGCTAGTCCTTCGCAGCTGCTGTGTTCTTGGAACTCAGGGCTTTCTGGTAAATAGAGCCCTTACCCTAGGCGTAACTCAAACCTTAAGCCTAGGAAGGAAAATCAACCTATGGTTCGGGATGGTCTCATGGAAATATCAGTGGTGGCAGCCAAGTTGCGTCACTTTTGCGCTCCCCTTGGGATGCCTTTCGCAGCTGCAGTGTGCCTGGAGCCCAGGGCTTCCTGGTTTTAAAAGTCCTAGGCCTAAGCCTAACAGTAACCCTAGGAAGGTAAATCAGCCGGGTATTAGGGTTCTTCCTAAGGGAAAAGCCGTGAAAGCAGCCATGTTGTGGCACTTCTGCACTCCCTTTGGGATGCCTTTGGCAGATGAAGTAAGCCTGGAACTCAGGGCTTCCTGGTTAAAGAAATCCAAGCCCTAGGCTGAACCCTAACCCTAACCCTAGGCAGATAAATCAGCCTAGGTATAGGGATGGTGCCAAGGAAAAAGCTGTGAAAGCTGCCATGTTGTTGCACTTTTGTACTCCCCTTGGGATGCCTTGAACAGCTGCAGTGTGCCTGGAGCTAAGGGCTTCCTAGTTTTAAAAATCCTAGCCCTAGGCCTAAGCCTAACAGTAACCCTGGGAAGGTAAATCAGCCTGGTGTTAGGCTTCTTGCCAAGGAAAAAGCCGTGAAAGCAGCCATGTTGTGGCACTTTTGCACTCCCTTTTGGATGCCTTTCACAGCTGCAGTGTGCCTGGAACTCAGGGCTTCCTGATTTTAAAAATCCTAGCCCTAGGCCGAACCCCAACCCTAAGACAAGAAAGGCAAATCAGCCAGGAATTAGGCATGTCCCCAAGGAAAAAGCTGTGGAGGCAGGCATGTTGTGGTACTTTTGCGCTCTTCTTGGCTAGTCCTTCGCAGCTGCTGTGTTCTTGGAACTCAGGGCTTTCTGGTTAATAGAGCCCTTACCCTAGGCGTAACTCAAACCTTAACCCTAGGAAGGAAAATCAGCCTATGGTTCGGGATGGTCTCATGGAAATATCAGTGGTGGCAGCCAAGTTGCGTCACTTTTGCGCTCCCCTTGGGATGCCTTTCGCAACTGCAGTGTGCCTGGAGCCCAGGGCTTCCTGGTTTTAAAAGTCCTAGGCCTAAGCCTAACAGTAACCCTAGGAAGGTAAATCAGCCGGGTATTAGGGTTCTTCCTAAGGGAAAAGCCGTGAAAGCAGCCATGTTGTGGCACTTCTGCACTCCCTTTGGGATGCCTTTGGCAGATGAAGTAAGCCTGGAACTCAGGGCTTCCTGGTTAAAGAAATCCAAGCCCTAGGCTGAACCCTAACCCTAACCCTAGGCAGATAAATCAGCCTAGGTATAGGGATGGTGCCAAGGAAAAAGCTGTGAAAGCTGCCATGTTGTTGCACTTTTGTACTCCCCTTGGGATGCCTTGAACAGCTGCTGTGTGCCTGGAGCTAAGGGCTTCCTAGTTTTAAAAATCCTAGCCCTAGGCCTAAGCCTAACAGTAACCCTGGGAAGGTAAATCAGCCTGGTGTTAGGCTTCTTGCCAAGGAAAAAGCCGTGAAAGCAGCCATGTTGTGGCACTTTTGCACTCCCTTTTGGATGCCTTTCACAGCTCCAGTGTGCCTGGAACTCAGGGCTTCCTGATTTTAAAAATCCTAGCCCTAGGCCGAACCGCAACACTAAGACGAGAAAGGCAAATCAGCCAGGAATTAGGCATGTCCCCAAGGAAAAAGCTGTGGAGGCAGGCATGTTGTGGTACTTTTGCGCTCTTCTTGGGTAGTCCTTCGCAGCTGCTGTGTTCTTGGAACTCAGGGCTTTCTGGTTAATAGAGCCCTTACCCTAGGCGTAACTCAAACCTTAACCCTAGGAAGGAAAATCAGCCTATGGTTCGGGATGGTCTCATGGAAATATCAGTGGTGGCAGCCAAGTTGCGTCACTTTTGCGCTCCCCTAGGGATGCCTTTCGCAGCTGCAGTGTGCCTGGAGCCCAGGGCTTCCTGGTTTTAAAAGTCCTAGGCCTAAGCCTAACAGTAACCCTAGGAAGGTAAATCAGCCGGGTATTAGGGTTCTTCCTAAGGGAAAAGCCGTGAAAGCAGCCATGTTGTGGCACTTCTGCACTCCCTTTGGGATGCCTTTGGCAGATGAAGTAAGCCTGGAACTCAGGGCTTCCTGGTTAAAGAAATCACAGCCCTAGGCTGAACCCTAACCCTAACCCTAGGCAGATAAATCAGCCTAGGTATAGGGATGGTGCCAAGGAAAAAGCTGTGAAAGCTGCCATGTTGTTGCACTTTTGTACTCCCCTTGGGATGCCTTGAACAGCTGCAGTGTGCCTGGAGCCCAGGGCTTCCTTGTTTCAAAAATCCTAGCCCTAGGCCTAAGCCTAACAGTAACCCTGGGAAGGTAAACCAGCCTGGTGTTAGGCGTCTTGCCAAGGAAAAAGCCGTGAAAGCAGCCATGTTGTGGCACTTTTGCACTCCCTTTTGGATGCCTTTCACAGCTCCACTGTGCCTGGAACTCAGGGCTTCCTGATTTTAAAAATCCTAGCCCTAGGCCGAACCCCAACACTAAGACGAGAAAGGCAAATCAGCCAGGAATTAGGCATGTCCCCAAAGAAAAATCTGTGGAGGCAGGCATGTTGTGCTACTTTTGCGCTCTTCTTGGCTAGTCCTTCGCAGCTGCTGTGTTCTTGGAACTCAGGGCTTTCTGGTTAATAGAACCCTTACCCTAGGCGTAACTCAAACCTTAACCCTAGGAAGGAAAATCAACCTATGGTTCGGGATGGTCTCATGGAAATATCAGTGGTGGCAGCCAAGTTGCGTCACTTTTGCGCTCCCCTTGGGATGCCTTTCGCAGCTGCAGTGTGCCTGGAGCCCAGGGCTTCCTGGTTTTAAAAGTCCTAGGCCTAAGCCTAACAGTAACCCTAGGAAGGTAAATCAGCCGGGTATTAGGGTTCTTCCTAAGGGAAAAGCCGTGAAAGCAGCCATGTTGTGGCACTTCTGCACTGCCTTTGGGATGCCTTTGGCAGATGAAGTAAGCCTGGAACTCAGGGCTTCCTGGTTAAAGAAATCCAAGCCCTAGGCTGAACCCTAACCCTAACCCTAGGCAGATAAATCAGCCTAGGTATAGGGATGGTGCCAAGGAAAAAGCTGTGAAAGCTGCCATGTTGTTGCACTTTTGTACTCCCCTTGGGATGCCTTGAACAGCTGCAGTGTGCCTGGAGCCCAGGGCTTCCTAGTTTTAAAAATCCTAGCCCTAGGCCTAAGCCTAACAGTAACCCTGGGAAGGTAAATCAGCCTGGTGTTAGGCTTCTTGCCAAGGAAAAAGCCGTGAAAGCAGCCATGTTGTGGCACTTTTGCACTCCCTTTTGGATGCCTTTCACAGCTCCAGTGTGCCTGGAACTCAGGGCTTCCTGATTTTAAAAATCCTAGCCCTAGGCCGAACCACAACACTAAGAAGAGAAAGGCAAATCAGCCAGGAATTAGGCATGTCCCCAAGGAAAAAGCTGTGGAGGCAGGCATGTTGTGGTACTTTTGCGCTCTTCTTGGCTAGTCCTTCGCAGCTGCTGTGTTCTTGGAACTCAGGGCTTTCTGGTTAATAGAGCCCTTACCCTAGGCGTAACTCAAACCTTAACCCTAGGAAGGAAAATCAACCTATGGTTCGGGATGGTCTCATGGAAATATCAGTGGTGGCAGCCAAGTTGCGTCACTTTTGCGCTCCCCTAGGGATGCCTTTCGCAGCTGCAGTGTGCCTGGAGCCCAGGGCTTCCTGGTTTTAAAAGTCCTAGGCCTAAGCCTAACAGTAACCCTAGGAAGGTAAATCAGCCGGGTATTAGGGTTCTTCCTAAGGGAAAAGCCGTGAAAGCAGCCATGTTGTGGCACTTCTGCACTCCCTTTGGGATGCCTTTGGCAGATGAAGTAAGCCTGGAACTCAGGGCTTCCTGGTTAAAGAAATCCAAGCCCTAGGCTGAAGCCTAACCCTAACCCTAGGCAGATAAATCAGCCTAGGTATAGGGATGGTGCCAAGGAAAAAGCTGTGAAAGCTGCCATGTTGTTGCACTTTTGTACTCCCCTTGGGATGCCTTGAACAGCTGCAGTGTGCCTGGAGCCCAGGGCTTCCTTGTTTCAAAAATCCTAGCCCTAGGCCTAAGCCTAACAGTAACGTGGGAAGGTAAATCAGCCTGGTGTTAGGCTTCTTGCCAAGGAAAAAGCCGTGAAAGCAGCCATGTTGTGGCACTTTTGCACTCCCTTTTGGATGCCTTTCACAGCTCCACTGTGCCTGGAACTCAGGGCTTCCTGATTTTAAAAATCCTAGCCCTAGGCCGAACCCCAACCCTAAGACGAGAAAGGCAAATCAGCCAGGAATTAGGCATGTCCCCAAGGAAAAAGCTGTGGAGGCAGGCATGTTGTGCTACTTTTGCGCTCTTCTTGGCTAGTCCTTCGCAGCTGCTGTGTTCTTGGAACTCAGGGCTTTCTGGTTAATAGAGCCCTTACCCTAGGCGTAACTCAAACCTTAACCCTAGGAAGGAAAATCAGCCTATGGTTCGGGATGGTCTCATGGAAATATCAGTGGTGGCAGCCAAGTTGCGTCACTTTTGCGCTCCCCTTGGGATGCCTTTCGCAGCTGCAGTGTGCCTGGAGCCCAGGGCTTCCTGGTTTTAAAAGTCCTAGGCCTAAGCCTAACAGTAACCCTAGGAAGGTAAATCAGCCGGGTATTAGGGTTCTTCCTAAGGGAAAAGCCGTGAAAGCAGCCATGTTGTGGCACTTCTGCACTCCCTTTGGGATGCCTTTGGCAGATGAAGTAAGCCTGGAACTCAGGGCTTCCTGGTTAAAGAAATCCAAGCCCTACGCTGAACCCTAACCCTAACCCTAGGCAGATAAATCAGCCTAGGTATAGGGATGGTGCCAAGGAAAAAGCTGTGAAAGCTGCCATGTTGTTGCACTTTTGTACTCCCCTTGGGATGCCTTGAACAGCTGCAGTGTGCCTGGAGCTAAGGGCTTCCTAGTTTTAAAAATCCTAGCCCTAGGCCTAAGCCTAACAGTAACCCTGGGAAGGTAAATCAGCCTGGTGTTAGGCTTCTTGCCAAGGAAAAAGCCGTGAAAGCAGCCATGTTGTGGCACTTTTGCACTCCCTTTTGGATGCCTTTCACAGCTGCAGTGTGCCTGGAACTCAGGGCTTCCTGATTTTAAAAATCCTAGCCCTAGGCCGAACCCCAACCCTAAGACGAGAAAGGCAAATCAGCCAGGAATTAGGCATGTCCCCAAGGAAAAAGCTGTGGAGGCAGGCATGTTGTGGTACTTTTGCGCTCTTCTTGGCTAGTCCTTCGCAGCTGCTGTGTTCTTGGAACTCAGGGCTTTCTGGTAAATAGAGCCCTTACCCTAGGCGTAACTCAAACCTTAAGCCTAGGAAGGAAAATCAGCCTATGGTTCGGGATGGTCTCATGGAAATATCAGTGGTGGCAGCCAAGTTGCGTCACTTTTGCGCTCCCCTTGGGATGCCTTTCGCAGCTGCAGTGTGCCTGGAGCCCAGGGCTTCCTGGTTTTAAAAGTCCTAGGCCTAAGCCTAACAGTAACCCTAGGAAGGTAAATCAGCCGGGTATTAGGGTTCTTCCTAAGGGAAAAGCCGTGAAAGCAGCCATGTTGTGGCACTTCTGCACTCCCTTTGGGATGCCTTTGGCAGATGAAGTAAGCCTGGAACTCAGGGCTTCCTGGTTAAAGAAATCCAAGCCCTAGGCTGAACCCTAACCCTAACCCTAGGCAGATAAATCAGCCTAGGTATAGGGATGGTGCCAAGGAAAAAGCTGTGAAAGCTGCCATGTTGTTGCACTTTTGTACTCCCCTTGGGATGCCTTGAACAGCTGCAGTGTGCCTGGAGCCCAGGGCTTCCTAGTTTTAAAAATCCTAGCCCTAGGCCTAAGCCTAACAGTAACCCTGGGAAGGTAAATCAGCCTGGTGTTAGGCTTCTTGCCAAGGAAAAAGCCGTGAAAGCAGCCATGTTGTGGCACTTTTGCACTCCCTTTTGGATGCGATTCACAGCTCCAGTGTGCCTGGAACTCAGGGCTTCCTGATTTTAAAAATCCTAGCCCTAGGCCGAACCCCAACCCTAAGACGAGAAAGGCAAATCAGCCAGGAATTAGGCATGTCCCCAAGGAAAAAGCTGTGGAGGCAGGCATGTTGTGGTACTTTTGCGCTCTTCTTGGCTAGTCCTTCGCAGCTGCTGTGTTCTTGGAACTCAGGGCTTTCTGGTTAATAGAGCCCTTACCCTAGGCGTAACTCAAACCTTAACCCTAGGAAGGAAAATCAGCCTATGGTTCGGGATGGTCTCATGGAAATATCAGTGGTGGCAGCCAAGTTGCGTCACTTTTGCGCTCCCCTTGGGATGCCTTTTGCAGCTGCAGTGTGCCTGGAGCCCAGGGCTTCCTGGTTTTAAAAGTCCTAGGCCTAAGCCTAACAGTAACCCTAGGAAGGTAAATCAGCCGGGTATTAGGGTTCTTCCTAAGGGAAAAGCCGTGAAAGCAGCCATGTTGTGGCACTTCTGCACTCCCTTTGGGATGCCTTTGGCAGATGAAGTAAGCCTGGAACTCAGGGCTTCCTGGTTAAAGAAATCCAAGCCCTAGGCTGAACCCTAACCCTAACCCTAGGCAGATAAATCAGCCTAGGTATAGGGATGGTGCCAAGGAAAAAGCTGTGAAAGCTGCCATGTTGTTGCACTTTTGTACTCCCCTTGGGATGCCTTGAACAGCTGCAGTGTGCCTGGAGCCCAGGGCTTCCTAGTTTTAAAAATCCTAGCCCTAGGCCTAAGCCTAACAGTAACCCTGGGAAGGTAAATCAGCCTGGTGTTAGGCTTCTTGCCAAGGAAAAAGCCGTGAAAGCAGCCATGTTGTGGCACTTTTGCACTCCCTTTTGGATGCCTTTCACAGCTCCAGTGTGCCTGGAACTCAGGGCTTCCTGATTTTAAAAATCCTAGCCCTAGGCCGAACCCCAACCCTAAGACGAGAAAGGCAAATCAGCCAGGAATTAGGCATGTCCCCAAGGAAAAAGCTGTGGAGCCAGGCATGTTGTGGTACTTTTGCGCTCTTCTTGGCTAGTCCTTCGCAGCTGCTGTGTTCTTGGAACTCAGGGCTTTCTGGTTAATAGAGCCCTTACCCTAGGCGTAACTCAAACCTTAACCCTAGGAAGGAAAATCAGCCTATGGTTCGGGATGGTCTCATGGAAATATCAGTGGTGGCAGCCAAGTTGCGTCACTTTTGCGCTCCCCTTGGGATGCCTTTTGCAGCTGCAGTGTGCCTGGAGCCCAGGGCTTCCTGGTTTTAAAAGTCCTAGGCCTAAGCCTAACAGTAACACTAGGAAGGTAAATCAGCCGGGTATTAGGGTTCTTCCTAAGGGAAAAGCCGTGAAAGCAGCCATGTTGTGGCACTTCTGCACTCCCTTTGGGATGCCTTTGGCAGATGAAGTAAGCCTGGAACTCAGGGCTTCCTGGTTAAAGAAATCCAAGCCCTAGGCTGAACCCTAACCCTAACCCTAGGCAGATAAATCAGCCTAGGTATAGGGATGGTGCCAAGGAAAAAGCTGTGAAAGCTGCCATGTTGTTGCACTTTTGTACTCCCCTTGGGATGCCTTGAACAGCTGCAGTGTGCCTGGAGCCCAGGGCTTCCTAGTTTTAAAAATCCTAGCCCTAGCCCTAAGCCTAACAGTAACGTGGGAAGGTAAATCAGCCTGGTGTTAGGCTTCTTGCCAAGGAAAAAGCCGTGAAAGCAGCCATGTTGTGGCACTTTTGCACTCCCTTTTGGATGCCTTTCACAGCTGCAGTGTGCCTGGAACTCAGGGCTTCCTGATTTTAAAAATCCTAGCCCTAGGCCGAACCCCAACACTAAGACGAGAAAGGCAAATCAGCCAGGAATTAGGCATGTCCCCAAGGAAAAAGCTGTGGAGGCAGGCATGTTGTGGTACTTTTGCGCTCTTCTTGGCTAGTCCTTCGCAGCTGCTGTGTTCTTGGAACTCAGGGCTTTCTGGTTAATAGAGCCCATACCCTAGGCGTAACTCAAACCTTAACCCTAGGAAGGAAAATCAACCTATGGTTCGGGATGGTCTCATGGAAATATCAGTGGTGGCAGCCAAGTTGCGTCACTTTTGCGGTCCCCTTGGGATGCCTTTCGCAGCTGCAGTGTGCCTGGAGCCCAGGGCTTCCTGGTTTTAAAAGTCCTAGGCCTAAGCCTAACAGTAACCCTAGGAAGGTAAATCAGCCGGGTATTAGGGTTCTTCCTAAGGGAAAAGCCGTGAAAGCAGCCATGTTGTGGCACTTCTGCACTCCCTTTGGGATGCCTTTGGCAGATGAAGTAAGCCTGGAACTCAGGGCTTCCTGGTTAAAGAAATCCAAGCCCTAGGCTGAACCCTAACCCTAACCCTAGGCAGATAAATCAGCCTAGGTATAGGGATGGTGCCAAGGAAAAAGCTGTGAAAGCTGCCATGTTGTTGCACTTTTGTACTCCCCTTGGGATGCCTTGAACAGCTGCAGTGTGCCTGGAGCCCAGGGCTTCCTAGTTTTAAAAATCCTAGCCCTAGGCCTAAGCCTAACAGTAACCCTGGGAAGGTAAATCAGCCTGGTGTTAGGCTTTTTGCCAAGGAAAAAGCCGTGAAAGCAGCCATGTTGTGGCACTTTTGCACTCCCTTTTGGATGCCTTTCACAGCTCCAGTGTGCCTGGAACTCAGGGCTTCCTGCTTTTAAAAATCCTAGCCCTAGGCCGAACCCCAACACTAAGACGAGAAAGGCAAATCAGCCAGGAATTAGGCATGTCCCCAAGGAAAAAGCTGTGGAGGCAGGCATGTTGTGCTACTTTTGCGCTCTTCTTGGCTAGTCCTTCGCAGCTGCTGTGTTCTTGGAACTCAGGGCTTTCTGGTAAATAGAGCCCTTACCCTAGGCGTAACTCAAACCTTAAGCCTAGGAAGGAAAATCAACCTATGGTTCGGGATGGTCTCATGGAAATATCAGTGGTGGCAGCCAAGTTGCGTCACTTTTGCGCTCCCCTTGGGATGCCTTTCGCAGCTGCAGTGTGCCTGGAGCCCAGGGCTTCCTGGTTTTAAAAGTCCTAGGCCTAAGCCTAACAGTAACCCTAGGAAGGTAAATCAGCCGGGTATTAGGGTTCTTCCTAAGGGAAAAGCCGTGAAAGCAGCCATGTTGTGGCACTTCTGCACTCCCTTTGGGATGCCTTTGGCAGATGAAGTAAGCCTGGAACTCAGGGCTTCCTGGTTAAAGAAATCCAAGCCCTAGGCTGAACCCTAACCCTAACCCTAGGCAGATAAATCAGCCTAGGTATAGGGATGGTGCCAAGGAAAAAGCTGTGAAAGCTGCCATGTTGTTGCACTTTTGTACTCCCCTTGGGATGCCTTGAACAGCTGCAGTGTGCCTGGAGCCCAGGGCTTCCTAGTTTTAAAAATCCTAGCCCTAGGCCTAAGCCTAACAGTAACCCTGGGAAGGTAAATCAGCCTGGTGTTAGGCTTCTTGCCAAGGAAAAAGCCGTGAAAGCAGCCATGTTGTGGCACTTTTGCACTCCCTTTTGGATGCCTTTCACAGCTGCAGTGTGCCTGGAACTCAGGGCTTCCTGCTTTTAAAAATCCTAGCCCTAGGCCGAACCCCAACCCTAAGACGAGAAAGGCAAATCAGCCAGGAATTAGGCATGTCCCCAAGGAAAAAGCTGTGGAGGCAGGCATGTTGTGCTACTTTTGCGCTCTTCTTGGCTAGTCCTTCGCAGCTGCTGTGTTCTTGGAACTCAGGGCTTTCTGGTAAATAGAGCCCTTACCCTAGGCGTAACTCAAACCTTAACCCTAGGAAGGAAAATCAACCTATGGTTCGGGATGGTCTCATGGAAATATCAGTGGTGGCAGCCAAGTTGCGTCACTTTTGCGGTCCCCTTGGGATGCCTTTCGCAGCTGCAGTGTGCCTGGAGCCCAGGGCTTCCTGGTTTTAAAAGTCCTAGGCCTAAGCCTAACAGTAACCCTAGGAAGGTAAATCAGCCGGGTATTAGGGTTCTTCCTAAGGGAAAAGCCGTGAAAGCAGCCATGTTGTGGCACTTCTGCACTCCCTTTGGGATGCCTTTGGCAGATGAAGTAAGCCTGGAACTCAGGGCTTCCTGGTTAAAGAAATCCAAGCCCTAGGCTCAACCCTAACCCTAACCCTAGGCAGATAAATCAGCCTAGGTATAGGGATGGTGCCAAGGAAAAAGCTGTGAAAGCTGCCATGTTGTTGCACTTTTGTACTCCCCTTGGGATGCCTTGAACAGCTGCAGTGTGCCTGGAGCCCAGGGCTTCCTAGTTTTAAAAATCCTAGCCCTAGGCCTAAGCCTAACAGTAACCCTGGGAAGGGAAATCAGCCTGGTGTTAGGCGTCTTGCCAAGGAAAAAGCCGTGAAAGCAGCCATGTTGTGGCACTTTTGCACTCCCTTTTGGATGCCTTTCACAGCTCCAGTGTGCCTGGAACTCAGGGCTTCCTGATTTTAAAAATCCTAGCCCTAGGCCGAACCCCAACACTAAGACGAGAAAGGCAAATCAGCCAGGAATTAGGCATGTCCCCAAGGAAAAAGCTGTGGAGGCAGGCATGTTGTGGTACTTTTGCGCTCTTCTTGGCTAGTCCTTCGCAGCTGCTGTGTTCTTGGAACTCAGGGCTTTCTGGTTAATAGAACCCTTACCCTAGGCGTAACTCAAACCTTAACCCTAGGAAGGAAAATCAGCCTATGGTTCGGGATGGTCTCATGGAAATATCAGTGGTGGCAGCCAAGTTGCGTCACTTTTGCGCTCCCCTTGGGATGCCTTTCGCAGCTGCAGTGTGCCTGGAGCCCAGGGCTTCCTGGTTTTAAAAGTCCTAGGCCTAAGCCTAACAGTAACCCTAGGAAGGTAAATCAGCCGGGTATTAGGGTTCTTCCTAAGGGAAAAGCCGTGAAAGCAGCCATGTTGTGGCACTTCTGCACTCCCTTTGGGATGCCTTTGGCAGATGAAGTAAGCCTGGAACTCAGGGCTTCCTGGTTAAAGAAATCCAAGCCCTAGGCTGAACCCTAACCCTAACCCTAGGCAGATAAATCAGCCTAGGTATAGGGATGGTGCCAAGGAAAAAGCTGTGAAAGCTGCCATGTTGTTGCACTTTTGTACTCCCCTTGGGATGCCTTGAACAGCTGCAGTGTGCCTGGAGCTAAGGGCTTCCTAGTTTTAAAAATCCTAGCCCTAGGCCTAAGCCTAACAGTAACCCTGGGAAGGTAAATCAGCCTGGTGTTAGGCTTCTTGCCAAGGAAAAAGCCGTGAAAGCAGCCATGTTGTGGCACTTTTGCACTCCCTTTTGGATGCCTTTCACAGCTCCAGTGTGCCTGGAACTCAGGGCTTCCTGATTTTAAAAATCCTAGCCCTAGGCCGAACCCCAACACTAAGACGAGAAAGGCAAATCAGCCAGGAATTAGGCATGTCCCCAAGGAAAAAGCTGTGGAGGCAGGCATGTTGTGGTACTTTTGCGCTCTTCTTGGCTAGTCCTTCGCAGCTGCTGTGTTCTTGGAACTCAGGGCTTTCTGGTATATAGAGCCCTTACCCTAGGCGTAACTCAAACCTTAACCCTAGGAAGGAAAATCAACCTATGGTTCGGGATGGTCTCATGGAAATATCAGTGGTGGCAGCCAAGTTGCGTCACTTTTGCGCTCCCCTTGGGATGCCTTTCGCAGCTGCAGTGTGCCTGGAACCCAGGGCTTCCTGGTTTTAAAAGTCCTAGGCCTAAGCCTAACAGTAACCCTAGGAAGGTAAATCAGCCGGGTATTAGGGTTCTTCCTAAGGGAAAAGCCGTGAAAGCAGCCATGTTGTGGCACTTCTGCACTCCCTTTGGGATGCCTTTGGCAGATGAAGTAAGCCTGGAACTCAGGGCTTCCTGGTTAAAGAAATCCAAGCCCTAGGCTGAACCCTAACCCTAACCCTAGGCAGATAAATCAGCCTAGGTATAGGGATGGTGCCAAGGAAAAAGCTGTGAAAGCTGCCATGTTGTTGCACTTTTGTACTCCCCTTGGGATGCCTTGAACAGCTGCAGTGTGCCTGGAGCTAAGGGCTTCCTAGTTTTAAAAATCCTAGCCCTAGGCCTAAGCCTAACAGTAACCCTGGGAAGGTAAATCAGCCTGGTGTTAGGCTTCTTGCCAAGGAAAAAGCCGTGAAAGCAGCCATGTTGTGGCACTTTTGCACTCCCTTTTGGATGCCTTTCACAGCTCCAGTGTGCCTGGAACTCAGGGCTTCCTGCTTTTAAAAATCCTAGCCCTAGGCCGAACCCCAACACTAAGACGAGAAAGGCAAATCAGCCAGGAATTAGGCATGTCCCCAAGGAAAAAGCTGTGGAGGCAGGCATGTTGTGGTACTTTTGCGCTCTTCTTGGCTAGTCCTTCGCAGCTGCTGTGTTCTTGGAACTCAGGGCTTTCTGGTAAATAGAGCCCTTACCATAGGCGTAACTCAAACCTTAACCCTAGGAAGGAAAATCAACCTATGGTTCGGGATGGTCTCATGGAAATATCAGTGGTGGCAGCCAAGTTGCGTCACTTTTGCGCTCCCCTTGGGATGCCTTTCGCAGCTGCAGTGTGCCTGGAACCCAGGGCTTCCTGGTTTTAAAAGTCCTAGGCCTAAGCCTAACAGTAACCCTAGGAAGGTAAATCAGCCGGGTATTAGGGTTCTTCCTAAGGGAAAAGCCGTGAAAGCAGCCATGTTGTGGCACTTCTGCACTCCCTTTGGGATGCCTTTGGCAGATGAAGTAAGCCTGGAACTCAGGGCTTCCTGGTTAAAGAAATCCAAGCCCTAGGCTGAACCCTAACCCTAACCCTAGGCAGATAAATCAGCCTAGGTATAGGGATGGTGCCAAGGAAAAAGCTGTGAAAGCTGCCATGTTGTTGCACTTTTGTACTCCCCTTGGGATGCCTTGAACAGCTGCAGTGTGCCTGGAGCTAAGGGCTTCCTAGTTTTAAAAATCCTAGCCCTAGGCCTAAGCCTAACAGTAACCCTGGGAAGGTAAATCAGCCTGGTTTTAGGCGTCTTGCCAAGGAAAAAGCCGTGAAAGCAGCCATGTTGTGGCACTTTTGCACTCCCTTTTGGATGCCTTTCACAGCTCCAGTGTGCCTGGAACTCAGGGCTTCCTGCTTTTAAAAATCCTAGCCCTAGGCCGAACCCCAACACTAAGACGAGAAAGGCAAATCAGCCAGGAATTAGGCATGTCCCCAAGGAAAAAGCTGTGGAGGCAGGCATGTTGTGCTACTTTTGCGCTCTTCTTGGCTAGTCCTTCGCAGCTGCTGTGTTCTTGGAACTCAGGGCTTTCTGGTAAATAGAGCCCTTACCCTAGGCGTAACTCAAACCTTAACCCTAGGAAGGAAAATCAACCTATGGTTCGGGATGGTCTCATGGAAATATCAGTGGTGGCAGCCAAGTTGCGTCACTTTTGCGCTCCCCTTGGGATGCCTTTCGCAGCTGCAGTGTGCCTGGAGCCCAGGGCTTCCTGGTTTTAAAAGTCCTAGGCCTAAGCCTAACAGTAACCCTAGGAAGGTAAATCAGCCGGGTATTAGCGTTCTTCCTAAGGGAAAAGCCGTGAAAGCAGCCATGTTGTGGCACTTCTGCACTCCCTTTGGGATGCCTTTGGCAGATGAAGTAAGCCTGGAACTCAGGGCTTCCTGGTTAAAGAAATCCAAGCCCTAGGCTGAACCCTAACCCTAACCCTAGGCAGATAAATCAGCCTAGGTATAGGGATGGTGCCAAGGAAAAAGCTGTGAAAGCTGCCATGTTGTTGCACTTTTGTACTCCCCTTGGGATGCCTTGAACAGCTGCAGTGTGCCTGGAGCTAAGGGCTTCCTAGTTTTAAAAATCCTAGCCCTAGGCCTAAGCCTAACAGTAACCCTGGGAAGGTAAATCAGCCTGGTGTTAGGCGTCTTGCCAAGGAAAAAGCCGTGAAAGCAGCCATGTTGTGGCACTTTTGCACTCCCTTTTGGATGCCTTTCACAGCTCCAGTGTGCCTGGAACTCAGGGCTTCCTGATTTTAAAAATCCTAGCCCTAGTCCGAACCCCAACACTAAGACGAGAAAGGCAAATCAGCCAGGAATTAGGCATGTCCCCAAGGAAAAAGCTGTGGAGGCAGACATGTTGTGCTACTTTTGCACTCTTCTTGGCTAGTCCTTCGCAGCTGCTGTGTTCTTGGAACTCAGGGCTTTCTGGTTAATAGAACCCTTACCCTAGGCGTAACTCAAACCTTAACCCTAGGAAGGAAAATCAGCCTATGGTTCGGGATGGTCTCATGGAAATATCAGTGGTGGCAGCCAAGTTGCCTCACTTTTGCGCTCCCCTTGTGATGCCTTTCGCAGCTGCAGTGTGCCTGGAGCCCAGGGCTTCCTGGTTTTAAAAGTCCTAGGCCTAAGCCTAACAGTAACCCTAGGAAGGTAAATCAGCCGGGTATTAGGGTTCTTCCTAAGGGAAAAGCCGTGAAAGCAGCCATGTTGTGGCACTTCTGCACTCCCTTTGGGATGCCTTTGGCAGATGAAGTAAGCCTGGAACTCAGGGCTTCCTGGTTAAAGAAATCCAAGCCCTAGGCTGAACCCTAACCCTAACCCTAGGCAGATAAATCAGCCTAGGTATAGGGATGGTGCCAAGGAAAAAGCTGTGAAAGCTGCCATGTTGTTGCACTTTTGTACTCCCCTTGGGATGCCTTGAACAGCTGCAGTGTGCCTGGAGCCCAGGGCTTCCTAGTTTTAAAAATCCTAGCCCTAGGCCTAAGCCTAACAGTAGCGTGGGAAGGTAAATCAGCCTGGTGTTAGGCTTCTTGCCAAGGAAAAAGCCGTGAAAGCAGCCATGTTGTGGCACTTTTGCACTCCCTTTTGGATGCCTTTCACAGCTCCAGTGTGCCTGGAACTCAGGGCTTCCTGCTTTTAAAAATCCTAGCCCTAGGCCGAACCCCAACACTAAGACGAGAAAGGCAAATCAGCCAGGAATTAGGCATGTCCCCAAGGAAAAAGCTGTGGAGGCAGGCATGTTGTGGTACTTTTGCGCTCTTCTTGGCTAGTCCTTCGCAGCTGCTGTGTTCTTGGAACTCAGGGCTTTCTGGTTAATAGAGCCCATACCCTAGGCGTAACTCAAACCTTAACCCTAGGAAGGAAAATCAACCTATGGTTCGGGATGGTCTCATGGAAATAGCAGTGGTGGCAGCCAAGTTGCGTCACTTTTGCGCTCCCCTTGGGATGCCTTTTGCAGCTGCAGTGTGCCTGGAGCCCAGGGCTTCCTGGTTTTAAAAGTCCTAGGCCTAAGCCTAACAGTAACCCTAGGAAGGTAAACCAGCCGGGTATTAGGGTTCTTCCTAAGGGAAAAGCCGTGAAAGCAGCCATGTTGTGGCACTTCTGCACTCCCTTTGGGATGCCTTTGGCAGATGAAGTAAGCCTGGAACTCAGGGCTTCCTGGTTAAAGAAATCCAAGCCCTAGGCTGAACCCTAACCCTAACCCTAGGCAGATAAATCAGCCTAGGTATAGGGATGGTGCCAAGGAAAAAGCTGTGAAAGCTGCCATGTTGTTGCACTTTTGTACTCCCCTTGGGATGCCTTGAACAGCTGCAGTGTGCCTGGAGCTAAGGGCTTCCTAGTTTTAAAAATCCTAGCCCTAGGCCTAAGCCTAACAGTAACCCTGGGAAGGTAAATCAGCCTGGTGTTAGGCTTCTTGCCAAGGAAAAAGCCGTGAAAGCAGCCATGTTGTGGCACTTTTGCACTCCCTTTTGGATGCCTTTCACAGCTCCAGTGTGCCTGGAACTCAGGGCTTCCTGCTTTTAAAAATCCTAGCCCTAGGCCGAACTCAACACTAAGACGAGAAAGGCAAATCAGCCAGGAATTAGGCATGTCCCCAAGGAAAAAGCTGTGGAGGCAGGCATGTTGTGGTACTTTTGCGCTCTTCTTGGCTAGTCCTTCGCAGCTGCTGTGTTCTTGGAACTCAGGGCTTTCTGGTAAATAGAGCCCTTACCCTAGGCGTAACTCAAACCTTAACCCTAGGAAGGAAAATCAGCCTATGGTTCGGGATGGTCTCATGGAAATATCAGTGGTGGCAGCCAAGTTGCGTCACTTTTGCGCTCCCCTTGGGATGCCTTTCGCAGCTGCAGTGTGCCTGGAGCCCAGGGCTTCCTGGTTTTAAAAGTCCTAGGCCTAAGCCTAACAGTAACCCTAGGAAGGTAAATCAGCCGGGTATTAGGGTTCTTCCTAAGGGAAAAGCCGTGAAAGCAGCCATGTTGTGGCACTTCTGCACTGCCTTTGGGATGCCTTTGGCAGATGAAGTAAGCCTGGAACTCAGGGCTTCCTGGTTAAAGAAATCCAAGCCCTAGGCTGAACCCTAACCCTAACCCTAGGCAGATAAATCAGCCTAGGTATAGGGATGGTGCCAAGGAAAAAGCTGTGAAAGCTGCCATGTTGTTGCACTTTTGTACTCCCCTTGGGATGCCTTGAACAGCTGCAGTGTGCCTGGAGCCCAGGGCTTCCTAGTTTTAAAAATCCTAGCCCTAGGCCTAAGCCTAACAGTAACGTGGGAAGGTAAATCAGCCTGGTGTTAGGCTTCTTGCCAAGGAAAAAGCCGTGAAAGCAGCCATGTTGTGGCACTTTTGCACTCCCTTTTGGATGCCTTTCACAGCTGCAGTGTGCCTGGAACTCAGGGCTTCCTGATTTTAAAAATCCTAGCCCTAGGCCGAACCCCAACACTAAGACGAGAAAGGCAAATCAGCCAGGAATTAGGCATGTCCCCAAGGAAAAAGCTGTGGAGGCAGGCATGTTGTGGTACTTTTGCGCTCTTCTTGGCTAGTCCTTCGCAGCTGCTGTGTTCTTGGAACTCAGGGCTTTCTGGTTAATAGAGCCCATACCCTAGGCGTAACTCAAACCTTAACCCTAGGAAGGAAAATCAACCTATGGTTCGGGATGGTCTCATGGAAATATCAGTGGTGGCAGCCAAGTTGCGTCACTTTTGCGCTCCCCTTGGGATGCCTTTCGCAGCTGCAGTGTGCCTGGAGCCCAGGGCTTCCTGGTTTTAAAAGTCCTAGGCCTAAGCCTAACAGTAACCCTAGGAAGGTAAATCAGCCGGGTATTAGGGTTCTTCCTAAGGGAAAAGCCGTGAAAGCAGCCATGTTGTGGCACTTCTGCACTCCCTTTGGGATGCCTTTGGCAGATGAAGTAAGCCTGGAACTCAGGGCTTCCTGGTTAAAGAAATCCAAGCCCTAGGCTGAACCCTAACCCTAACCCTAGGCAGATAAATCAGCCTAGGTATAGGGATGGTGCCAAGGAAAAAGCTGTGAAAGCTGCCATGTTGTTGCACTTTTGTACTCCCCTTGGGATGCCTTGAACAGCTGCAGTGTGCCTGGAGCCCAGGGCTTCCTAGTTTTAAAAATCCTAGCCCTAGGCCTAAGCCTAACAGTAACCCTGGGAAGGTAAATCAGCCTGGTGTTAGGCTTCTTGCCAAGGAAAAAGCCGTGAAAGCAGCCATGTTGTGGCACTTTTGCACTCCCTTTTGGATGCCTTTCACAGCTCCAGTGTGCCTGGAACTCAGGGCTTCCTGCTTTTAAAAATCCTAGCCCTAGGCCGAACCCCAACACTAAGACGAGAAAGGCAAATCAGCCAGGAAGTAGGCATGTCCCCAAGGAAAAAGCTGTGGAGGCAGGCATGTTGTGCTACTTTTGCGCTCTTCTTGGCTAGTCCTTCGCAGCTGCTGTGTTCTTGGAACTCAGGGCTTTCTGGTAAATAGAGCCCTTACCCTAGGCGTAACTCAAAACTTAACCCTAGGAAGGAAAATCAACCTATGGTTCTGGATGGTCTCATGGAAATATCAGTGGTGGCAGCCAAGTTGCGTCACTTTTGCGCTCCCCTTGGGATGCCTTTTGCAGCTGCAGTGTGCCTGGAGCCCAGGGCTTCCTGGTTTTAAAAGTCCTAGGCCTAAGCCTAACAGTAACCCTAGGAAGGTAAATCAGCCGGGTATTAGGGTTCTTCCTAAGGGAAAAGCCGTGAAAGCAGCCATGTTGTGGCACTTCTGCACTCCCTTTGGGATGCCTTTGGCAGATGAAGTAAGCCTGGAACTCAGGGCTTCCTGGTTAAAGAAATCCAAGCCCTAGGCTGAACCCTAACCCTAACCCTAGGCAGATAAATCAGCCTAGGTATAGGGATGGTGCCAAGGAAAAAGCTGTGAAAGCTGCCATGTTGTTGCACTTTTGTACTCCCCTTGGGATGCCTTGAACAGCTGCAGTGTGCCTGGAGCCCAGGGCTTCCTAGTTTTAAAAATCCTAGCCCTAGGCCTAAGCCTAACAGTAACCCTGGGAAGGTAAATCAGCCTGGTGTTAGGCTTTTTGCCAAGGAAAAAGCCGTGAAAGCAGCCATGTTGTGGCACTTTTGCACTCCCTTTTGGATGCCTTTCACAGCTCCAGTGTGCCTGGAACTCAGGGCTTCCTGATTTTAAAAATCCTAGCCCTAGGCCGAACTCCAACCCTAAGACAAGAAAGGCAAATCAGCCAGGAATTAGGCATGTCCCCAAGGAAAAAGCTGTGGAGGCAGGCATGTTGTGGTACTTTTGCGCTCTTCTTGGCTAGTCCTTCGCAGCTGCTGTGTTCTTGGAACTCAGGGCTTTCTGGTTAATAGAGCCCATACCCTAGGCGTAACTCAAACCTTAACCCTAGGAAGGAAAATCAACCTATGGTTCGGGATGGTCTCATGGAAATATCAGTGGTGGCAGCCAAGTTGCGTCACTTTTGCGCTCCCCTTGGGATGCCTTTTGCAGCTGCAGTGTGCCTGGAGCCCAGGGCTTCCTGGTTTTAAAAGTCCTAGGCCTAAGCCTAACAGTAACCCTAGGAAGGTAAATCAGCCGGGTATTAGGGTTCTTCCTAAGGGAAAAGCCGTGAAAGCAGCCATGTTGTGGCACTTCTGCACTCCCTTTGGGATGCCTTTGGCAGATGAAGTAAGCCTGGAACTCAGGGCTTCCTGGTTAAAGAAATCCAAGCCCTAGGCTGAACCCTAACCCTAACCCTAGGCAGATAAATCAGCCTAGGTATAGGGATGGTGCCAAGGAAAAAGCTGTGAAAGCTGCCATGTTGTTGCACTTTTGTACTCCCCTTGGGATGCCTTGAACAGCTGCAGTGTGCCTGGAGCCCAGGGCTTCCTAGTTTTAAAAATCCTAGCCCTAGGCCTAAGCCTAACAGTAACCCTGGGAAGGTAAATCAGCCTGGTGTTAGGCTTTTTGCCAAGGAAAAAGCCGTGAAAGCAGCCATGTTGTGGCACTTTTGCACTCCCTTTTGGATGCCTTTCACAGCTGCAGTGTGCCTGGAACTCAGGGCTTCCTGATTTTAAAAATCCTAGCCCTAGGCCGAACTCCAACCCTAAGACAAGAAAGGCAAATCAGCCAGGAATTAGGCATGTCCCCAAGGAAAAAGCTGTGGAGGCAGGCATGTTGTGGTACTTTTGCGCTCTTCTTGGCTAGTCCTTCGCAGCTGCTGTGTTCTTGGAACTCAGGGCTTTCTGGTTAATAGAGCCCATACCCTAGGCGTAACTCAAACCTTAACCCTAGGAAGGAAAATCAACCTATGGTTCGGGATGGTCTCATGGAAATATCAGTGGTGGCAGCCAAGTTGCGTCACTTTTGCGCTCCCCTTGGGATGCCTTTCGCAGCTGCAGTGTGCCTGGAGCCCAGGGCTTCCTGGTTTTAAAAGTCCTAGGCCTAAGCCTAACAGTAACCCTAGGAAGGTAAATCAGCCGGGTATTAGGGTTCTTCCTAAGGGAAAAGCCGTGAAAGCAGCCATGTTGTGGCACTTCTGCACTCCCTTTGGGATGCCTTTGGCAGATGAAGTAAGCCTGGAACTCAGGGCTTCCTGGTTAAAGAAATCCAAGCCCTAGGCTGAACCCTAACCCTAACCCTAGGCAGATAAATCAGCCTAGGTATAGGGATGGTGCCAAGGAAAAAGCCGTGAAAGCTGCCATGTTGTTGCACTTTTGTACTCCCCTTGGGATGCCTTGAACAGCTGCAGTGTGCCTGGAGCCCAGGGCTTCCTAATTTTAAAAATCCTAGCCCTAGGCCTAAGCCTAACAGTAACCCTGGGAAGGGAAATCAGCCTGGTGTTAGGCATCTTGCCAAGGAAAAAGCCGTGAAAGCAGCCACGTTGTGGCACTTTTGCACTCCCTTTTGGATGCCTTTCACAGCTCCACTGTGCCTGGAACTCAGGGCTTCCTGATTTTAAAAATCCTAGCCCTAGGCCGAACCCCAACACTAAGACGAGAAAGGCAAATCAGCCAGGAATTAGGCATGTCCACAAGGAAAAAGCTGTGGAGGCAGGCATGTTGTGCTACTTTTGCGCTCTTCTTGGCTAGTCCTTCGCAGCAGCTGTGTTCTTGGAACTCAGGGCTTTCTGGTTAATAGAACCCTTACCCTAGGAGTAACTCAAACCTTAACCCTAGGAAGGAAAATCAGCCTATGGTTCGGGATGGTCTCATGGAAATATCAGTGGTGGCAGCCAAGTTGCGTCACTTTTGCGCTCCCCTTGGGATGCCTTTCGCAGCTGCAGTGTGCCTGGAGCCCAGGGCTTCCTGGTTTTAAAAGTCCTAGGCCTAAGCCTAACAGTAACCCTAGGAAGGTAAATCAGCCGGGTATTAGGGTTCTTCCTAAGGGAAAAGCCGTGAAAGCAGCCATGTTGTGGCACTTCTGCACTCCCTTTGGGATGCCTTTGGCAGATGAAGTAAGCCTGGAACTCAGGGCTTCCTGGTTAAAGAAATCCAAGCCCTAGGCTGAACCCTAACCCTAACCCTAGGCAGATAAATCAGCCTAGGTATAGGGATGGTGCCAAGGAAAAAGCTGTGAAAGCTGCCATGTTGTTGCACTTTTGTACTCCCCTTGGGATGCCTTGAACAGCTGCAGTGTGCCTGGAGCCCAGGGCTTCCTAGTTTTAAAAATCCTAGCCCTAGGCCTAAGCCTAACAGTAACCCTGGGAAGGGAAATCAGCCTGGTGTTAGGCATCTTGCCAAGGAAAAAGCCGTGAAAGCAGCCACGTTGTGGCACTTTTGCACTCCCTTTTGGATGCCTTTCACAGCTGCAGTGTGCCTGGAACTCAGGGCTTCCTGATTTTAAAAATCCTAGCCCTAGGCCGAACCCCAACCCTAAGACGAGAAAGGCAAATCAGCCAGGAATTAGGCATGTCCCCATGGAAAAAGCTGTGGAGGCAGGCATGTTGTGCTACTTTTGCGCTCTTCTTGGCTAGTCCTTCGCAGCTGCTGTGTTCTTGGAACTCAGGGCTTTCTGGTTAATAGAACCCTTACCCTAGGCGTAACTCAAACCTTAACCCTAGGAAGGAAAATCAGCCTATGGTTCGGGATGCTCTCATGGAAATATCAGTGGTGGCAGCCAAGTTGCATCACTTTTGCGCTCCCCTTGGGATGCCTTTTGCAGCTGCAGTGTGCCTGGAGCCCAGGGCTTCCTGGTTTTAAAAGTCCTAGGCCTAAGCCTAACAGTAACCCTAGGAAGGTAAATCAGCCGGGTATTAGGGTTCTTCCTAAGGGAAAAGCCGTGAAAGCAGCCATGTTGTGGAACTTCTGCACTCCCTTTGGGATGCCTTTGGCAGATGAAGTAAGCCTGGAACTCAGGGCTTCCTGGTTAAAGAAATCCAAGCCCTAGGCTGAACCCTAACCCTACCCCTAGGCAGATAAATCAGCCTAGGTATAGGGATGGTGCCAAGGAAAAAGCTGTGAAAGCTGCCATGTTGTTGCACTTTTGTACTCCCCTTGGGATGCCTTGAACAGCTGCAGTGTGCCTGGAGCCCAGGGCTTCCTAGTTTTAAAAATCCTAGCCCTAGGCCTAAGCCTAACAGTAACCCTGGGAAGGTAAATCAGCCTGGTGTTAGGCATCTTGCCAAGGAAAAAGCCGTGAAAGCAGCCACGTTGTGGCACTTTTGCACTCCCTTTTGGATGCCTTTCACAGCTCCAGTGTGCCTGGAACTCAGGGCTTCCTGATTTTAAAAATCCTAGCCCTAGGCCGAACCCCAACCCTAAGACGAGAAAGGCAAATCAGCCAGGAATTAGGCATGTCCACAAGGAAAAAGCTGTGGAGGCAGGCATGTTGTGGTACTTTTGCGCTCTTCTTGGCTAGTCCTTCGCAGCTGCTGTGTTCTTGGAACTCAGGGCTTTCTGGTTAATAGAACCCTTACCCTAGGCGTAACTCAAACCTTAACCCTAGGAAGGAAAATCAGCCTATGGTTCGGGATGGTCTCATGGAAATATCAGTGGTGGCAGCCAAGTTGCGTCACTTTTGCGGTCCCCTTGGGATGCCTTTCGCAGCTGCAGTGTGCCTGGAGCCCAGGGCTTCCTGGTTTTAAAAGTCCTAGGCCTAAGCCTAACAGTAACCCTAGGAAGGTAAATCAGCCGGGTATTAGGGTTCTTCCTAAGGGAAAAGCCGTGAAAGCAGCCATGTTGTGGCACTTCTGCACTCCCTTTGGGATGCCTTTGGCAGATGAAGTAAGCCTGGAACTCAGGGCTTCCTGGTTAAAGAAATCCAAGCCCTAGGCTGAACCCTAACCCTAACCCTAGGCAGATAAATCAGCCTAGGTATAGGGATGGTGCCAAGGAAAAAGCTGTGAAAGCTGCCATGTTGTTGCACTTTTGTACTCCCCTTGGGATGCCTTGAACAGCTGCAGTGTGCCTGGAGGCCAGGGCTTCCTAGTTTTAAAAATCCTAGCCCTAGGCCTAAGCCTAACAGTAACCCTGGGAAGGGAAATCAGCCTGGTGTTAGGCATCTTGCCAAGGAAAAAGCCGTGAAAGCAGCCACGTTGTGGCACTTTTGCACTCCCTTTTGGATGCCTTTCACAGCTGCAGTGTGCCTGGAACTCAGGGCTTCCTGATTTTAAAAATCCTAGCCCTAGGCCGAACCCCAACCCTAAGACGAGAAAGGCAAATCAGCCAGGAATTAGGCATGTCCACAAGGAAAAAGCTGTGGAGGCAGGCATGTTTTCTACTTTTGCGCTCTTCTTGGGTAGTCCTTCGCAGCTGCTGTGTTCTTGGAACTCAGGGCTTTCTGGTTAATAGAGCCCTTACCCTAGGCGTAACTCAAACCTTAACCCTAGGAAGGAAAATCAGCCTATGGTTCGGGATGGTCTCATGGAAATATCAGTGGTGGCAGCCAAGTTGCGTCACTTTTGCGCTCCCCTTGGGATGCCTTTTGCAGCTGCAGTGTGCCTGGAGCCCAGGGCTTCCTGGTTTTAAAAGTCCTAGGCCTAAGCCTAACAGTAACCCTAGGAAGGTAAATCAGCCGGGTATTAGGGTTCTTCCTAAGGGAAAAGCCGTGAAAGCAGCCATGTTGTGGCACTTCTGCACTCCCTTTGGGATGCCTTTGGCAGATGAAGTAAGCCTGGAACTCAGGGCTTCCTGGTTAAAGAAATCCAAGCCCTAGGCTGAACCCTAACCCTAACCCTAGGCAGATAAATCAGCCTAGGTATAGGGATGGTGCCAAGGAAAAAGCTGTGAAAGCTGCCATGTTGTTGCACTTTTGTACTCCCCTTGGGATGCCTTGAACAGCTGCAGTGTGCCTGGAGCCCAGGGCTTCCTAGTTTTAAAAATCCTAGCCCTAGGCCTAAGCCTAACAGTAACCCTGGGAAGGGAAATCAGCCTGGTGTTAGGCATCTTGCCAAGGAAAAAGCCGTGAAAGCAGCCACGTTGTGGCACTTTTGCACTCCCTTTTGGATGCCTTTCACAGCTCCAGTGTGCCTGGAACTCAGGGCTTCCTGATTTTAAAAATCCTAGCCCTAGGCCGAACCCCAACCCTAAGACGAGAAAGGCAAATCAGCCAGGAAGTAGGCATGTCCACAAGGAAAAAGCTGTGGAGGCAGGCATGTTGTGGTACTTTTGCGCTCTTCTTGGCTAGTCCTTCGCAGCTGCTGTGTTCTTGGAACTCAGGGCTTTCTGGTTAATAGAACCCTTACCCTAGGCGTAACTCAAACCTTAACCCTAGGAAGGAAAATCAGCCTATGGTTCGGGATGGTCTCATGGAAATATCAGTTGTGGCAGCCAAGTTGCGTCACTTTTGCGCTCCCCTTGGGATGCCTTTCGCAGCTGCAGTGTGCCTGGAGCCCAGGGCTTCCTGGTTTTAAAAGTCCTAGGCCTAAGCCTAACAGTAACCCTAGGAAGGTAAATCAGCCGGGTATTAGGGTTCTTCCTAAGGGAAAAGCCGTGAAAGCAGCCATGTTGTGGCACTTCTGCACTCCCTTTGGGATGCCTTTGGCAGATGAAGTAAGTCTGGAACTCAGGGCTTCCTGGTTAAAGAAATCCAAGCCCTAGGCTGAACCCTAACCCTAACCCTAGGCAGATAAATCAGCCTAGGTATAGGGATGGTGCCAAGGAAAAAGCTGTGAAAGCTGCCATGTTGTTGCACTTTTGTACTCCCCTTGGGATGCCTTGAACAGCTGCAGTGTGCCTGGAGCCCAGGGCTTCCTAGTTTTAAAAATCCTAGCCCTAGGCCTAAGCCTAACAGTAACCCTGGGAAGGTAAATCAGCCTGGTGTTAGGCATCTTGCCAAGGAAAAAGCCGTGAAAGCAGCCACGTTGTGGCACTTTTGCACTCCCTTTTGGATGCCTTTCACAGCTCCAGTGTGCCTGGAACTCAGGGCTTCCTGATTTTAAAAATCCTAGCCCTAGGCCGAACCCCAACCCTAAGACGAGAAAGGCAAATCAGCCAGGAATTAGGCATGTCCCCAAGGAAAAAGCTGTGGAGGCAGGCATGTTGTGGTACTTTTGCGCTCTTCTTGGCTAGTCCTTCGCAGCTGCTGTGTTCTTGGAACTCAGGGCTTTCTGGTTAATAGAGCCCTTACCCTAGGCGTAACTCAAACCTTAACCCTAGGAAGGAAAATCAGCCTATGGTTCGGGATGGTCTCATGGAAATATCAGTGGTGGCAGCCAAGTTGCGTCACTTTTGCGCTCCCCTTGGGATGCCTTTCGCAGCTGCAGTGTGCCTGGAGCCCAGGGCTTCCTGGTTTTAAAAGTCCTAGGCCTAAGCCTAACAGTAACCCTAGGAAGGTAAATCAGCCGGGTATTAGGGTTCTTCCTAAGGGAAAAGCCGTGAAAGCAGCCATGTTGTGGCACTTCTGCACTCCCTTTGGGATGCCTTTGGCAGATGAAGTAAGCCTGGAACTCAGGGCTTCCTGGTTAAAGAAATCCAAGCCCTAGGCTGAACCCTAACCCTAACCCTAGGCAGATAAATCAGCCTAGGTATAGGGATGGTGCCAAGGAAAAAGCTGTGAAAGCTGCCATGTTGTTGCACTTTTGTACTCCCCTTGGCATGCCTTGAACAGCTGCAGTGTGCCTGGAGGCCAGGGCTTCCTAGTTTTAAAAATCCTAGCCCTAGGCCTAAGCCTAACAGTAACCCTGGGAAGGGAAATCAGCCTGGTGTTAGGCATCTTGCCAAGGAAAAAGCCGTGAAAGCAGCCACGTTGTGGCACTTTTGCACTCCCTTTTGGATGCCTTTCACAGCTGCAGTGTGCCTGGAACTCAGGGCTTCCTGATTTTAAAAATCCTAGCCCTAGGCCGAACCCCAACCCTAAGACGAGAAAGGCAAATCAGCCAGGAATTAGGCATGTCCCCATGGAAAAAGCTGTGGAGGCAGGCATGTTGTGCTACTTTTGCGCTCTTCTTGGCTAGTCCTTCGCAGCTGCTGTGTTCTTGGAACTCAGGGCTTTCTGGTTAATAGACCCTTACCCTAGGCGTAACTCAAACCTTAACCCTAGGAAGGAAAATCAGCCTATGGTTCGGGATGGTCTCATGGAAATATCAGTGGTGGCAGCCAAGTTGCGTCACTTTTGTGCTCCCCTTGGGATGCCTTTCGCAGCTGCAGTGTGCCTGGAGCCCAGGGCTTCCTGGTTTTAAAAGTCCTAGGCCTAAGCCTAACAGTAACCCTAGGAAGGTAAATCAGCCGGGTATTAGGGTTCTTCCTAAGGGAAAAGCCGTGAAAGCAGCCATGTTGTGGAACTTCTGCACTCCCTTTGGGATGCCTTTGGCAGATGAAGTAAGCCTGGAACTCAGGGCTTCCTGGTTAAAGAAATCCAAGCCCTAGGCTGAACCCTAACCCTAACCCTAGGCAGATAAATCAGCCTAGGTATAGGGATGGTGCCAAGGAAAAAGCTGTGAAAGCTGCCATGTTGTTGCACTTTTGTACTCCCCTTGGGATGCCTTGAACAGCTGCAGTGTGCCTGGAGCCCAGGGCTTCCTAGTTTTAAAAATCCTAGCCCTAGGCCTAAGCCTAACAGTAACCCTGGGAAGGGAAATCAGCCTGGTGTTAGGCATCTTGCCAAGGAAAAAGCCGTGAAAGCAGCCACGTTGTGGCACTTTTGCACTCCCTTTTGGATGCCTTTCACAGCTCCAGTGTGCCTGGAACTCAGGGCTTCCTGCTTTTAAAAATCCTAGCCCTAGGCCGAACCCCAACCCTAAGACGAGAAAGGCAAATCAGCCAGGAATTAGGCATGTCCCCATGGAAAAAGCTGTGGAGGCAGGCATGTTGTGCTACTTTTGCGCTCTTCTTGGCTAGTCCTTCGCAGCTGCTGTGTTCTTGGAACTCAGGGCTTTCTGGTTAATAGAACCCTTACCCTAGGCGTAACTCAAACCTTAACCCTAGGAAGGAAAATCAGCCTATGGTTCGGGATGGTCTCATGGAAATATCAGTGGTGGCAGCCAAGTTGCGTCACTTTTGCGCTCCCCTTGGGATGCCTTTTGCAGCTGCAGTGTGCCTGGAGCCCAGGGCTTCCTGGTTTTAAAAGTCCTAGGCCTAAGCCTAACAGTAACGTGGGAAGGTAAATCAGCCTGGTGTTAGGCTTCTTGCCAAGGAAAAAGCCGTGAAAGCAGCCATGTTGTGGCACTTTTGCACTCCCTTTTGGATGCCTTTCACAGCTCCAGTGTGCGTGGAACTCAGGGCTTCCTGATTTTAAAAATCCTAGCCCTAGGCCGAACCCCAACCCTAAGACGAGAAAGGCAAATCAGCCAGGAATTAGGCATGTCCCCAAGGAAAAAGCTGTGGAGGCAGGCATGTTGTGGTACTTTTGCGCTCTTCTTGGCTAGTCCTTCGCAGCTGCTGTGTTCTTGGAACTCAGGGCTTTCTGGTTAATAGAGCCCTTACCCTAGGCGTAACTCAAACCTTAACCCTAGGAAGGAAAATCAGCCTATGGTTCGGGATGGTCTCATGGAAATATCAGTTGTGGCAGCCAAGTTGCGTCACTTTTGCGCTCCCCTTGGGATGCCTTTCGCAGCTGCAGTGTGCCTGGAGCCCAGGGCTTCCTGGTTTTAAAAGTCCTAGGCCTAAGCCTAACAGTAACCCTAGGAAGGTAAATCAGCCGGGTATTAGGGTTCTTCCTAAGGGAAAAGCCGTGAAAGCAGCCATGTTGTGGCACTTCTGCACTCCCTTTGGGATGCCTTTGGCAGATGAAGTAAGCCTGGAACTCAGGGCTTCCTGGTTAAAGAAATCACAGCCCTAGGCTGAACCCTAACCCTAGGCAGATAAATCAGCCTAGGTATAGGGATGGTGCCAAGGAAAAAGCTGTGAAAGCTGCCATGTTGTTGCACTTTTGTACTCCCCTTGGGATGCCTTGAACAGCTGCAGTGTGCCTGGAGCCCAGGGCTTCCTAGTTTTAAAAATCCTAGCCCTAGGCCTAAGCCTAACAGTAACCCTGGGAAGGTAAATCAGCCTGGTGTTAGGCTTCTTGCCAAGGAAAAAGCCGTGAAAGCAGCCATGTTGTGGCACTTTTGCACTCCCTTTTGGATGCCTTTCACAGCTCCAGTGTGCCTGGAACTCAGGGCTTCCTGATTTTAAAAATCCTAGCCCTTGGCCGAACCCCAACACTAAGACGAGAAAGGCAAATCAGCCAGGAATTAGGCATGTCCCCAAGGAAAAAGCTGTGGAGGCAGGCATGTTGTGGTACTTTTGCGCTCTTCTTGGCTAGTCCTTCGCAGCTGCTGTGTTCTTGGAACTCAGGGCTTTCTGGTTAATAGAGCCCTTACCCTAGGCGTAACTCAAACCTTAACCCTAGGAAGGAAAATCAGCCTATGGTTCGGGATGGTCTCATGGAAATATCAGTGGTGGCAGCCAAGTTGCGTCACTTTTGCGCTCCCCTTGGGATGCCTTTCGCAGCTGCAGTGTGCCTGGAGCCCAGGGCTTCCTGGTTTTAAAAGTCCTAGGCCTAAGCCTAACAGTAACCCTAGGAAGGTAAATCAGCCGGGTATTAGGGTTCTTCCTAAGGGAAAAGCCGTGAAAGCAGCCATGTTGTGGCACTTCTGCACTCCCTTTGGGATGCCTTTGGCAGATGAAGTAAGCCTGGAACTCAGGGCTTCCTGGTTAAAGAAATCCAAGCCCTAGGCTGAACCCTAACCCTAACCCTAGGCAGATAAATCAGCCTAGGTATAGGGATGGTGCCAAGGAAAAAGCTGTGAAAGCTGCCATGTTGTTGCACTTTTGTACTCCCCTTGGGATGCCTTGAACAGCTGCAGTGTGCCTGGAGATAAGGGCTTCCTAGTTTTAAAAATCCTAGCCCTAGGCCTAAGCCTAACAGTAACCCTGGGAAGGTAAACCAGCCTGGTGTTAGGCGTCTTGCCAAGGAAAAAGCCGTGAAAGCAGCCATGTTGTGGCACTTTTGCACTCCCTTTTGGATGCCTTTCACAGCTCCAGTGTGCCTGGAACTCAGGGCTTCCTGATTTTAAAAATCCTAGCCCTAGGCCGAACCTCAAACCTAAGACGAGAAAGGCAAATCAGCCAGGAATTAGGCATGTCCCCAAGGAAAAAGCTGTGGAGGCAGGCATGTTGTGGTACTTTTGCGCTCTTCTTGGCTAGTCCTTCGCAGCTGCTGTGTTCTTGGAACTCAGGGCTTTCTGGTTAATAGAGCCCTTACCCTAGGCGTAACTCAAACCTTAACCCTAGGAAGGAAAATCAACCTATGGTTCGGGATGGTCTCATGGAAATATCAGTGGTGGCAGCCAAGTTGCGTCACTTTTGCGCTCCCCTTGGGATGCCTTTCGCAGCTGCAGTGTGCCTGGAGCCCAGGGCTTCCTGGTTTTAAAAGTCCTAGGCCTAAGCCTAACAGTAACCCTAGGAAGGTAAATCAGCCGGGTATTAGGGTTCTTCCTAAGGGAAAAGCCGTGAAAGCAGCCATGTTGTGGCACTTCTGCACTCCCTTTGGGATGCCTTTGGCAGATGAAGTAAGCCTGGAACTCAGGGCTTCCTGGTTAAAGAAATCCAAGCCCTAGGCTGAACCCTAACCCTAACCCTAGGCAGATAAATCAGCCTAGGTATAGGGATGGTGCCAAGGAAAAAGCTGTGAAAGCTGCCATGTTGTTGCACTTTTGTACTCCCCTTGGGATGCCTTGAACAGCTGCAGTGTGCCTGGAGCTAAGGGCTTCCTAGTTTTAAAAATCCTAGCCCTAGGCCTAAGCCTAACAGTAACGTGGGAAGGTAAATCAGCCTGGTGTTAGGCTTCTTGCCAAGGAAAAAGCCGTGAAAGCAGCCATGTTGTGGCACTTTTGCACTCCCTTTTGGATGCCTTTCACAGCTCCAGTGTGCGTGGAACTCAGGGCTTCCTGATTTTAAAAATCCTAGCCCTAGGCCGAACCCCAACCCTAAGACGAGAAAGGCAAATCAGCCAGGAATTAGGCATGTCCACAAGGAAAAAGCTGTGGAGGCAGGCATGTTGTGGTACTTTTGCGCTCTTCTTGGCTAGTCCTTCGCAGCTGCTGTGTTCTTGGAACTCAGGGCTTTCTGGTTAATAGAGCCCTTACCCTAGGCGTAACTCAAACCTTAACCCTAGGAAGGAAAATCAGCCTATGGTTCGGGATGGTCTCATGGAAATATCAGTTGTGGCAGCCAAGTTGCGTCACTTTTGCGCTCCCCTTGGGATGCCTTTCGCAGCTGCAGTGTGCCTGGAGCCCAGGGCTTCCTGGTTTTAAAAGTCCTAGGCCTAAGCCTAACAGTAACCCTAGGAAGGTAAATCAGCCGGGTATTAGGGTTCTTCCTAAGGGAAAAGCCGTGAAAGCAGCCATGTTGTGGCACTTCTGCACTCCCTTTGGGATGCCTTTGGCAGATGAAGTAAGCCTGGAACTCAGGGCTTCCTGGTTAAAGAAATCACAGCCCTAGGCTGAACCCTAACCCTAGGCAGATAAATCAGCCTAGGTATAGGGATGGTGCCAAGGAAAAAGCTGTGGAAGCTGCCATGTTGTTGCACTTTTGTACTCCCCTTGGGATGCCTTGAACAGCTGCAGTGTGCCTGGAGCCCAGGGCTTCCTAGTTTTAAAAATCCTAGCCCTAGGCCTAAGCCTAACAGTAACCCTGGGAAGGGAAATCAGCCTGGTGTTAGGCTTCTTGCCAAGGAAAAAGCCGTGAAAGCAGCCATGTTGTGGCACTTTTGCACTCCCTTTTGGATGCCTTTCACAGCTGCAGTGTGCCTGGAACTCAGGGCTTCCTGATTTTAAAAATCCTAGCCCTTGGCCGAACCCCAACACTAAGACGAGAAAGGCAAATCAGCCAGGAATTAGGCATGTCCCCAAGGAAAAAGCTGTGGAGGCAGGCATGTTGTGCTACTTTTGCGCTCTTCTTGGCTAGTCCTTCGCAGCTGCTGTGTTCTTGGAACTCAGGGCTTTCTGGTTAATAGAGCCCTTACCCTAGGCGTAACTCAAACCTTAACCCTAGGAAGGAAAATCAGCCTATGGTTCGGGATGGTCTCATGGAAATATCAGTGGTGGCAGCCAAGTTGCGTCACTTTTGCGCTCCCCTTGGGATGCCTTTCGCAGCTGCAGTGTGCCTGGAGCCCAGGGCTTCCTGGTTTTAAAAGTCCTAGGCCTAAGCCTAACAGTAACCCTAGGAAGGTAAATCAGCCGGGTATTAGGGTTCTTCCTAAGGGAAAAGCCGTGAAAGCAGCCATGTTGTGGCACTTCTGCACTCCCTTTGGGATGCCTTTGGCAGATGAAGTAAGCCTGGAACTCAGGGCTTCCTGGTTAAAGAAATCCAAGCCCTAGGCTGAACCCTAACCCTAACCCTAGGCAGATAAATCAGCCTAGGTATAGGGATGGTGCCAAGGAAAAAGCTGTGAAAGCTGCCATGTTGTTGCACTTTTGTACTCCCCTTGGGATGCCTTGAACAGCTGCAGTGTGCCTGGAGCCCAGGGCTTCCTAGTTTTAAAAATCCTAGCCCTAGGCCTAAGCCTAACAGTAACCCTGGGAAGGTAAACCAGCCTGGTGTTAGGCGTCTTGCCAAGGAAAAAGCCGTGAAAGCAGCCATGTTGTGGCACTTTTGCACTCCCTTTTGGATGCCTTTCACAGCTCCAGTGTGCCTGGAACTCAGGGCTTCCTGATTTTAAAAATCCTAGCCCTAGGCCGAACCCCAACCCTAAGACGAGAAAGGCAAATCAGCCAGGAATTAGGCATGTCCCCAAGGAAAAAGCTGTGGAGGCAGGCATGTTGTGGTACTTTTGCGCTCTTCTTGGCTAGTCCTTCGCAGCTGCTGTGTTCTTGGAACTCAGGGCTTTCTGGTTAATAGAGCCCTTACCCTAGGCGTAACTCAAACCTTAACCCTAGGAAGGAAAATCAACCTATGGTTCGGGATGGTCTCATGGAAATATCAGTGGTGGCAGCCAAGTTGCGTCACTTTTGCGCTCCCCTTGGGATGCCTTTCGCAGCTGCAGTGTGCCTGGAGCCCAGGGCTTCCTGGTTTTAAAAGTCCTAGGCCTAAGCCTAACAGTAACCCTAGGAAGGTAAATCAGCCGGGTATTAGGGTTCTTCCTAAGGGAAAAGCCGTGAAAGCAGCCATGTTGTGGCACTTCTGCACTCCCTTTGGGATGCCTTTGGCAGATGAAGTAAGCCTGGAACTCAGGGCTTCCTGGTTAAAGAAATCCAAGCCCTAGGCTGAACCCTAACCCTAACCCTAGGCAGATAAATCAGCCTAGGTATAGGGATGGTGCCAAGGAAAAAGCTGTGAAAGCTGCCATGTTGTTGCACTTTTGTACTCCCCTTGGGATGCCTTGAACAGCTGCAGTGTGCCTGGAGCTAAGGGCTTCCTAGTTTTAAAAATCCTAGCCCTAGGCCTAAGCCTAACAGTAACGTGGGAAGGTAAATCAGCCTGGTGTTAGGCTTCTTGCCAAGGAAAAAGCCGTGAAAGCAGCCATGTTGTGGCACTTTTGCACTCCCTTTTGGATGCCTTTCACAGCTCCAGTGTGCCTGGAACTCAGGGCTTCCTGATTTTAAAAATCCTAGCCCTAGGCCGAACCCCAACCCTAAGACGAGAAAGGCAAATCAGCCAGGAATTAGGCATGTCCCCAAGGAAAAAGCTGTGGAGGCAGGCATGTTGTGGTACTTTTGCGCTCTTCTTGGCTAGTCCTTCGCAGCTGCTGTGTTCTTGGAACTCAGGGCTTTCTGGTTAATAGAGCCCTTACCCTAGGCGTAACTCAAACCTTAACCCTAGGAAGGAAAATCAGCCTATGGTTCGGGATGGTCTCATGGAAATATCAGTGGTGGCAGCCAAGTTGCGTCACTTTTGCGCTCCCCTTGGGATGCCTTTCGCAGCTGCAGTGTGCCTGGAGCCCAGGGCTTCCTGGTTTTAAAAGTCCTAGGCCTAAGCCTAACAGTAACCCTAGGAAGGTAAATCAGCCGGGTATTAGGGTTCTTCCTAAGGGAAAAGCCGTGAAAGCAGCCATGTTGTGGCACTTCTGCACTCCCTTTGGGATGCCTTTGGCAGATGAAGTAAGCCTGGAACTCAGGGCTTCCTGGTTAAAGAAATCCAAGCCCTAGGCTGAAGCCTAACCCTAACCCTAGGCAGATAAATCAGCCTAGGTATAGGGATGGTGCCAAGGAAAAAGCTGTGAAAGCTGCCATGTTGTTGCACTTTTGTACTCCCCTTGGGATGCCTTGAACAGCTGCAGTGTGCCTGGAGCTAAGGGCTTCCTAGTTTTAAAAATCCTAGCCCTAGGCCTAAGCCTAACAGTAACGTGGGAAGGTAAATCAGCCTGGTGTTAGGCTTCTTGCCAAGGAAAAAGCCGTGAAAGCAGCCATGTTGTGGCACTTTTGCACTCCCTTTTGGATGCCTTTCACAGCTCCAGTGTGCGTGGAACTCAGGGCTTCCTGATTTTAAAAATCCTAGCCCTAGGCCGAACCCCAACCCTAAGACGAGAAAGGCAAATCAGCCAGGAATTAGGCATGTCCACAAGGAAAAAGCTGTGGAGGCAGGCATGTTGTGGTACTTTTGCGCTCTTCTTGGCTAGTCCTTCGCAGCTGCTGTGTTCTTGGAACTCAGGGCTTTCTGGTTAATAGAGCCCTTACCCTAGGCGTAACTCAAACCTTAACCCTAGGAAGGAAAATCAGCCTATGGTTCGGGATGGTCTCATGGAAATATCAGTTGTGGCAGCCAAGTTGCGTCACTTTTGCGCTCCCCTTGGGATGCCTTTCGCAGCTGCAGTGTGCCTGGAGCCCAGGGCTTCCTGGTTTTAAAAGTCCTAGGCCTAAGCCTAACAGTAACCCTAGGAAGGTAAATCAGCCGGGTATTAGGGTTCTTCCTAAGGGAAAAGCCGTGAAAGCAGCCATGTTGTGGCACTTCTGCACTCCCTTTGGGATGCCTTTGGCAGATGAAGTAAGCCTGGAACTCAGGGCTTCCTGGTTAAAGAAATCCAAGCCCTAGGCTGAACCCTAACCCTAACCCTAGGCAGATAAATCAGCCTAGGTATAGGGATGGTGCCAACGAAAAAGCTGTGAAAGCAGCCATGTTGTGGCACTTTTGCACTCCCTTTTGGATGCCTTTCACAGCTCCAGTGTGCGTGGAACTCAGGGCTTCCTGATTTTAAAAATCCTAGCCCTAGGCCGAACCCCAACCCTAAGACGAGAAAGGCAAATCAGCCAGGAATTAGGCATGTCCACAAGGAAAAAGCTGTGGAGGCAGGCATGTTGTGGTACTTTTGCGCTCTTCTTGGCTAGTCCTTCGCAGCTGCTGTGTTCTTGGAACTCAGGGCTTTCTGGTTAATAGAGCCCTTACCCTAGGCGTAACTCAAACCTTAACCCTAGGAAGGAAAATCAGCCTATGGTTCGGGATGGTCTCATGGAAATATCAGTGGTGGCAGCCAAGTTGCGTCACTTTTGTGCTCCCCTTGGGATGCCTTTCGCAGCTGCAGTGTGCCTGGAGCCCAGGGCTTCCTGGTTTTAAAAGTCCTAGGCCTAAGCCTAACAGTAACCCTAGGAAGGTAAATCAGCCGGGTATTAGGGTTCTTCCTAAGGGAAAAGCCGTGAAAGCAGCCATGTTGTGGCACTTCTGCACTCCCTTTGGGATGCCTTTGGCAGATGAAGTAAGCCTGGAACTCAGGGCTTCCTGGTTAAAGAAATCCAAGCCCTAGGCTGAACCCTAACCCTAACCCTAGGCAGATAAATCAGCCTAGGTATAGGGATGGTGCCAAGGAAAAAGCTGTGAAAGCTGCCATGTTGTTGCACTTTTGTACTCCCCTTGGGATGCCTTGAACAGCTGCAGTGTGCCTGGAGATAAGGGCTTCCTAGTTTCAAAAATCCTAGCCCTAGGCCTAAGCCTAACAGTAACCCTGGGAAGGTAAACCAGCCTGGTGTTAGGCGGCTTGCCAAGGAAAAAGCCGTGAAAGCAGCCATGTTGTGGCACTTTTGCACTCCCTTTTGGATGCCTTTCACAGCTCCAGTGTGCCTGGAACTCAGGGCTTCCTGATTTTAAAAATCCTAGCCCTAGGCCGAACCCCAACCCTAAGACGAGAAAGGCAAATCAGCCAGGAATTAGGCATGTCCCCAAGGAAAAAGCTGTGGAGGCAGGCATGTTGTGGTACTTTTGCGCTCTTCTTGGCTAGTCCTTCGCAGCTGCTGTGTTCTTGGAACTCAGGGCTTTCTGGTTAATAGAGCCCTTACCCTAGGCGTAACTCAAACCTTAACCCTAGGAAGGAAAATCAGCCTATGGTTCGGGATGGTCTCATGGAAATATCAGTGGTGGCAGCCAAGTTGCGTCACTTTTGCGCTCCCCTTGGGATGCCTTTCGCAGCTGCAGTGTGCCTGGAGCCCAGGGCTTCCTGGTTTTAAAAGTCCTAGGCCTAAGCCTAACAGTAACCCTAGGAAGGTAAATCAGCCGGGTATTAGGGTTCTTCCTAAGGGAAAAGCCGTGAAAGCAGCCATGTTGTGGCACTTCTGCACTCCCTTTGGGATGCCTTTGGCAGATGAAGTAAGCCTGGAACTCAGGGCTTCCTGGTTAAAGAAATCCAAGCCCTAGGCTGAACCCTAACCCTAACCCTAGGCAGATAAATCAGCCTAGGTATAGGGATGGTGCCAAGGAAAAAGCTGTGAAAGCTGCCATGTTGTTGCACTTTTGTACTCCCCTTGGGATGCCTTGAACAGCTGCAGTGTGCCTGGAGATAAGGGCTTCCTAGTTTCAAAAATCCTAGCCCTAGGCCTAAGCCTAACAGTAACCCTGGGAAGGTAAACCAGCCTGGTGTTAGGCGTCTTGCCAAGGAAAAAGCCGTGAAAGCAGCCATGTTGTGGCACTTTTGCACTCCCTTTTGGATGCCTTTCACAGCTCCAGTGTGCCTGGAACTCAGGGCTTCCTGATTTTAAAAATCCTAGCCCTAGGCCGAACCCCAACCCTAAGACGAGAAAGGCAAATCAGCCAGGAATTAGGCATGTCCCCAAGGAAAAAGCTGTGGAGGCAGGCATGTTGTGGTACTTTTGCGCTCTTCTTGGCTAGTCCTTCGCAGCTGCTGTGTTCTTGGAACTCAGGGCTTTCTGGTTAATAGAGCCCTTACCCTAGGCGTAACTCAAACCTTAACCCTAGGAAGGAAAATCAACCTATGGTTCGGGATGGTCTCATGGAAATATCAGTGGTGGCAGCCAAGTTGCGTCACTTTTGCGCTCCCCTTGGGATGCCTTTCGCAGCTGCAGTGTGCCTGGAGCCCAGGGCTTCCTGGTTTTAAAAGTCCTAGGCCTAAGCCTAACAGTAACCCTAGGAAGGTAAATCAGCCGGGTATTAGGGTTCTTCCTAAGGGAAAAGCCGTGAAAGCAGCCATGTTGTGGCACTTCTGCACTCCCTTTGGGATGCCTTTGGCAGATGAAGTAAGCCTGGAACTCAGGGCTTCCTGGTTAAAGAAATCCAAGCCCTAGGCTGAACCCTAACCCTAACCCTAGGCAGATAAATCAGCCTAGGTATAGGGATGGTGCCAACGAAAAAGCTGTGAAAGCAGCCATGTTGTGGCACTTTTGCACTCCCTTTTGGATGCCTTTCACAGCTCCAGTGTGCGTGGAACTCAGGGCTTCCTGATTTTAAAAATCCTAGCCCTAGGCCGAACCCCAACCCTAAGACGAGAAAGGCAAATCAGCCAGGAATTAGGCATGTCCACAAGGAAAAAGCTGTGGAGGCAGGCATGTTGTGGTACTTTTGCGCTCTTCTTGGCTAGTCCTTCGCAGCTGCTGTGTTCTTGGAACTCAGGGCTTTCTGGTTAATAGAGCCCTTACCCTAGGCGTAACTCAAACCTTAACCCTAGGAAGGAAAATCAGCCTATGGTTCGGGATGGTCTCATGGAAATATCAGTGGTGGCAGCCAAGTTGCGTCACTTTTGCGCTCCCCTTGGGATGCCTTTCGCAGCTGCAGTGTGCCTGGAGCCCAGGGCTTCCTGGTTTTAAAAGTCCTAGGCCTAAGCCTAACAGTAACCCTAGGAAGGTAAATCAGCCGGGTATTAGGGTTCTTCCTAAGGGAAAAGCCGTGAAAGCAGCCATGTTGTGGCACTTCTGCACTCCCTTTGGGATGCCTTTGGCAGATGAAGTAAGCCTGGAACTCAGGGCTTCCTGGTTAAAGAAATCCAAGCCCTAGGCTGAACCCTAACCCTAACCCTAGGCAGATAAATCAGCCTAGGTATAGGGATGGTGCCAAGGAAAAAGCTGTGAAAGCTGCCATGTTGTTGCACTTTTGTACTCCCCTTGGGATGCCTTGAACAGCTGCAGTGTGCCTGGAGCTAAGGGCTTCCTAGTTTCAAAAATCCTAGCCCTAGGCCTAAGCCTAACAGTAACCCTGGGAAGGTAAACCAGCCTGGTGTTAGGCGTCTTGCCAAGGAAAAAGCCGTGAAAGCAGCCATGTTGTGGCACTTTTGCACTCCCTTTTGGATGCCTTTCACAGCTCCAGTGTGCCTGGAACTCAGGGCTTCCTGATTTTAAAAATCCTAGCCCTAGGCCGAACCCCAACCCTAAGACGAGAAAGGCAAATCAGCCAGGAATTAGGCATGTCCCCAAGGAAAAAGCTGTGGAGGCAGGCATGTTGTGCTACTTTTGCGCTCTTCTTGGGTAGTCCTTCGCAGCTGCTGTGTTCTTGGAACTCAGGGCTTTCTGGTTAATAGAGCCCTTACCCTAGGCGTAACTCAAACCTTAACCCTAGGAAGGAAAATCAGCCTATGGTTCGGGATGGTCTCATGGAAATATCAGTGGTGGCAGCCAAGTTGCGTCACTTTTGCGCTCCCCTTGGGATGCCTTTCGCAGCTGCAGTGTGCCTGGAGCCCAGGGCTTCCTGGTTTTAAAAGTCCTAGGCCTAAGCCTAACAGTAACCCTAGGAAGGTAAATCAGCCGGGTATTAGGGTTCTTCCTAAGGGAAAAGCCGTGAAAGCAGCCATGTTGTGGCACTTCTGCACTCCCTTTGGGATGCCTTTGGCAGATGAAGTAAGCCTGGAACTCAGGGCTTCCTGGTTAAAGAAATCACAGCCCTAGGCTGAACCCTAACCCTAACCCTAGGCAGATAAATCAGCCTAGGTATAGGGATGGTGCCAAGGAAAAAGCTGTGAAAGCTGCCATGTTGTTGCACTTTTGTACTCCCCTTGGGATGCCTTTCGCAGCTGCAGTGTGCCTGGAGCCCAGGGCTTCCTAGTTTTAAAAATCCTAGCCCTAGGCCTAAGCCTAACAGTAACGTGGGAAGGTAAATCAGCCTGGTGTTAGGCTTCTTGCCAAGGAAAAAGCCGTGAAAGCAGCCATGTTGTGGCACTTTTGCACTCCCTTTTGGATGCCTTTCACAGCTCCAGTGTGCGTGGAACTCAGGGCTTCCTGATTTTAAAAATCCTAGCCCTAGGCCGAACCCCAACCCTAAGACGAGAAAGGCAAATCAGCCAGGAATTAGGCATGTCCACAAGGAAAAAGCTGTGGAGGCAGGCATGTTGTGGTACTTTTGCGCTCTTCTTGGCTAGTCCTTCGCAGCTGCTGTGTTCTTGGAACTCAGGGCTTTCTGGTTAATAGAGCCCTTACCCTAGGCGTAACTCAAACCTTAACCCTAGGAAGGAAAATCAGCCTATGGTTCGGGATGGTCTCATGGAAATATCAGTTGTGGCAGCCAAGTTGCGTCACTTTTGCGCTCCCCTTGGGATGCCTTTCGCAGCTGCAGTGTGCCTGGAGCCCAGGGCTTCCTGGTTTTAAAAGTCCTAGGCCTAAGCCTAACAGTAACCCTAGGAAGGTAAATCAGCCGGGTATTAGGGTTCTTCCTAAGGGAAAAGCCGTGAAAGCAGCCATGTTGTGGCACTTCTGCACTCCCTTTGGGATGCCTTTGGCAGATGAAGTAAGCCTGGAACTCAGGGCTTCCTGGTTAAAGAAATCCAAGCCCTAGGCTCAACCCTAACCCTAACCCTAGGCAGATAAATCAGCCTAGGTATAGGGATGGTGCCAAGGAAAAAGCTGTGAAAGCTGCCATGTTGTTGCACTTTTGTACTCCCCTTGGGATGCCTTTCGCAGCTGCAGTGTGCCTGGAGCCCAGGGCTTCCTAGTTTTAAAAATCCTAGCCCTAGGCCTAAGCCTAACAGTAACGTGGGAAGGTAAATCAGCCTGGTGTTAGGCTTCTTGCCAAGGAAAAAGCCGTGAAAGCAGCCATGTTGTGGCACTTTTGCACTCCCTTTTGGATGCCTTTCACAGCTCCAGTGTGCGTGGAACTCAGGGCTTCCTGATTTTAAAAATCCTAGCCCTAGGCCGAACCCCAACCCTAAGACGAGAAAGGCAAATCAGCCAGGAATTAGGCATGTCCACAAGGAAAAAGCTGTGGAGGCAGGCATGTTGTGGTACTTTTGCGCTCTTCTTGGCTAGTCCTTCGCAGCTGCTGTGTTCTTGGAACTCAGGGCTTTCTGGTTAATAGAGCCCTTACCCTAGGCGTAACTCAAACCTTAACCCTAGGAAGGAAAATCAACCTATGGTTCGGGATGGTCTCATGGAAATATCAGTGGTGGCAGCCAAGTTGCGTCACTTTTGCGCTCCCCTTGGGATGCCTTTCGCAGCTGCAGTGTGCCTGGAGCCCAGGGCTTCCTGGTTTTAAAAGTCCTAGGCCTAAGCCTAACAGTAACCCTAGGAAGGTAAATCAGCCGGGTATTAGGGTTCTTCCTAAGGGAAAAGCCGTGAAAGCAGCCATGTTGTGGCACTTCTGCACTCCCTTTGGGATGCCTTTGGCAGATGAAGTAAGCCTGGAACTCAGGGCTTCCTGGTTAAAGAAATCCAAGCCCTAGGCTGAACCCTAACCCTAACCCTAGGCAGATAAATCAGCCTAGGTATAGGGATGGTGCCAAGGAAAAAGCTGTGAAAGCTGCCATGTTGTTGGACTTTTGTACTCCCCTTGGGATGCCTTGAACAGCTGCAGTGTGCCTGGAGATAAGGGCTTCCTAGTTTCAAAAATCCTAGCCCTAGGCCTAAGCCTAACAGTAACCCTGGGAAGGTAAACCAGCCTGGTGTTAGGCGTCTTGCCAAGGAAAAAGCCGTGAAAGCAGCCATGTTGTGGCACTTTTGCACTCCCTTTTGGATGCCTTTCACAGCTCCAGTGTGCCTGGAACTCAGGGCTTCCTGATTTTAAAAATCCTAGCCCTAGGCCGAACCCCAACCCTAAGACGAGAAAGGCAAATCAGCCAGGAATTAGGCATGTCCCCAAGGAAAAAGCTGTGGAGGCAGGCATGTTGTGGTACTTTTGCGCTCTTCTTGGCTAGTCCTTCGCAGCTGCTGTGTTCTTGGAACTCAGGGCTTTCTGGTTAATAGAGCCCTTACCCTAGGCGTAACTCAAACCTTAACCCTAGGAAGGAAAATCAGCCTATGGTTCGGGATGGTCTCATGGAAATATCAGTGGTGGCAGCCAAGTTGCGTCACTTTTGCGCTCCCCTTGGGATGCCTTTCGCAGCTGCAGTGTGCCTGGAGCCCAGGGCTTCCTGGTTTTAAAAGTCCTAGGCCTAAGCCTAACAGTAACCCTAGGAAGGTAAATCAGCCGGGTATTAGGGTTCTTCCTAAGGGAAAAGCCGTGAAAGCAGCCATGTTGTGGCACTTCTGCACTCCCTTTGGGATGCCTTTGGCAGATGAAGTAAGCCTGGAACTCAGGGCTTCCTGGTTAAAGAAATCCAAGCCCTAGGCTGAACCCTAACCCTAACCCTAGGCAGATAAATCAGCCTAGGTATAGGGATGGTGCCAAGGAAAAAGCTGTGAAAGCTGCCATGTTGTTGCACTTTTGTACTCCCCTTGGGATGCCTTGAACAGCTGCAGTGTGCCTGGAGATAAGGGCTTCCTAGTTTCAAAAATCCTAGCCCTAGGCCTAAGCCTAACAGTAACCCTGGGAAGGTAAACCAGCCTGGTGTTAGGCGTCTTGCCAAGGAAAAAGCCGTGAAAGCAGCCATGTTGTGGCACTTTTGCACTCCCTTTTGGATGCCTTTCACAGCTCCAGTGTGCCTGGAACTCAGGGCTTCCTGATTTTAAAAATCCTAGCCCTAGGCCGAACCCCAACCCTAAGACGAGAAAGGCAAATCAGCCAGGAATTAGGCATGTCCCCAAGGAAAAAGCTGTGGAGGCAGGCATGTTGTGGTACTTTTGCGCTCTTCTTGGCTAGTCCTTCGCAGCTGCTGTGTTCTTGGAACTCAGGGCTTTCTGGTTAATAGAGCCCTTACCCTAGGCGTAACTCAAACCTTAACCCTAGGAAGGAAAATCAACCTATGGTTCGGGATGGTCTCATGGAAATATCAGTGGTGGCAGCCAAGTTGCGTCACTTTTGCGCTCCCCTTGGGATGCCTTTCGCAGCTGCAGTGTGCCTGGAGCCCAGGGCTTCCTGGTTTTAAAAGTCCTAGGCCTAAGCCTAACAGTAACCCTAGGAAGGTAAATCAGCCGGGTATTAGGGTTCTTCCTAAGGGAAAAGCCGTGAAAGCAGCCATGTTGTGGCACTTCTGCACTCCCTTTGGGATGCCTTTGGCAGATGAAGTAAGCCTGGAACTCAGGGCTTCCTGGTTAAAGAAATCCAAGCCCTAGGCTGAACCCTAACCCTAACCCTAGGCAGATAAATCAGCCTAGGTATAGGGATGGTGCCAACGAAAAAGCTGTGAAAGCAGCCATGTTGTTGCACTTTTGTACTCCCCTTGGGATGCCTTGAACAGCTGCAGTGTGCCTGGAGATAAGGGCTTCCTAGTTTCAAAAATCCTAGCCCTAGGCCTAAGCCTAACAGTAACCCTGGGAAGGTAAACCAGCCTGGTGTTAGGCGTCTTGCCAAGGAAAAAGCCGTGAAAGCAGCCATGTTGTGGCACTTTTGCACTCCCTTTTGGATGCCTTTCACAGCTCCAGTGTGCCTGGAACTCAGGGCTTCCTGATTTTAAAAATCCTAGCCCTAGGCCGAACCCCAACCCTAAGACGAGAAAGGCAAATCAGCCAGGAATTAGGCATGTCCCCAAGGAAAAAGCTGTGGAGGCAGGCATGTTGTGGTACTTTTGCGCTCTTCTTGGCTAGTCCTTCGCAGCTGCTGTGTTCTTGGAACTCAGGGCTTTCTGGTTAATAGAGCCCTTACCCTAGGCGTAACTCAAACCTTAACCCTAGGAAGGAAAATCAGCCTATGGTTCGGGATGGTCTCATGGAAATATCAGTGGTGGCAGCCAAGTTGCGTCACTTTTGCGCTCCCCTTGGGATGCCTTTCGCAGCTGCAGTGTGCCTGGAGCCCAGGGCTTCCTGGTTTTAAAAGTCCTAGGCCTAAGCCTAACAGTAACCCTAGGAAGGTAAATCAGCCGGGTATTAGGGTTCTTCCTAAGGGAAAAGCCGTGAAAGCAGCCATGTTGTGGCACTTCTGCACTCCCTTTGGGATGCCTTTGGCAGATGAAGTAAGCCTGGAACTCAGGGCTTCCTGGTTAAAGAAATCCAAGCCCTAGGCTGAACCCTAACCCTAACCCTAGGCAGATAAATCAGCCTAGGTATAGGGATGGTGCCAAGGAAAAAGCTGTGAAAGCTGCCATGTTGTTGCACTTTTGTACTCCCCTTGGGATGCCTTGAACAGCTGCAGTGTGCCTGGAGATAAGGGCTTCCTAGTTTCAAAAATCCTAGCCCTAGGCCTAAGCCTAACAGTAACCCTGGGAAGGTAAACCAGCCTGGTGTTAGGCGTCTTGCCAAGGAAAAAGCCGTGAAAGCAGCCATGTTGTGGCACTTTTGCACTCCCTTTTGGATGCCTTTCACAGCTCCAGTGTGCCTGGAACTCAGGGCTTCCTGATTTTAAAAATCCTAGCCCTAGGCCGAACCCCAACCCTAAGACGAGAAAGGCAAATCAGCCAGGAATTAGGCATGTCCACAAGGAAAAAGCTGTGGAGGCAGGCATGTTGTGGTACTTTTGCGCTCTTCTTGGCTAGTCCTTCGCAGCTGCTGTGTTCTTGGAACTCAGGGCTTTCTGGTTAATAGAGCCCTTACCCTAGGCGTAACTCAAACCTTAACCCTAGGAAGGAAAATCAGCCTATGGTTCGGGATGGTCTCATGGAAATATCAGTGGTGGCAGCCAAGTTGCGTCACTTTTGCGCTCCCCTTGGGATGCCTTTCGCAGCTGCAGTGTGCCTGGAGCCCAGGGCTTCCTGGTTTTAAAAGTCCTAGGCCTAAGCCTAACAGTAACCCTAGGAAGGTAAATCAGCCGGGTATTAGGGTTCTTCCTAAGGGAAAAGCCGTGAAAGCAGCCATGTTGTGGCACTTCTGCACTCCCTTTGGGATGCCTTTGGCAGATGAAGTAAGCCTGGAACTCAGGGCTTCCTGGTTAAAGAAATCCAAGCCCTAGGCTGAACCCTAACCCTAACCCTAGGCAGATAAATCAGCCTAGGTATAGGGATGGTGCCAAGGAAAAAGCTGTGAAAGCTGCCATGTTGTTGCACTTTTGTACTCCCCTTGGGATGCCTTGAACAGCTGCAGTGTGCCTGGAGCTAAGGGCTTCCTAGTTTTAAAAATCCTAGCCCTAGGCCTAAGCCTAACAGTAACCCTGGGAAGGTAAATCAGCCTGGTGTTAGGCTTCTTGCCAAGGAAAAAGCCGTGAAAGCAGCCACGTTGTGGCACTTTTGCACTCCCTTTTGGATGCCTTTCACAGCTCCAGTGTGCCTGGAACTCAGGGCTTCCTGATTTTAAAAATCCTAGCCCTAGGCCGAACCCCAACCCTAAGACGAGAAAGGCAAATCAGCCAGGAATTAGGCATGTCCACAAGGAAAAAGCTGTGGAGGCAGGCATGTTGTGGTACTTTTGCGCTCTTCTTGGCTAGTCCTTCGCAGCTGCTGTGTTCTTGGAACTCAGGGCTTTCTGGTTAATAGAACCCTTACCCTAGGCGTAACTCAAACCTTAACCCTAGGAAGGAAAATCAGCCTATGGTTCGGGATGGTCTCATGGAAATATCAGTGGTGGCAGCCAAGTTGCGTCACTTTTGCGCTCCCCTTGGGATGCCTTTCGCAGCTGCAGTGTGCCTGGAGCCCAGGGCTTCCTGGTTTTAAAAGTCCTAGGCCTAAGCCTAACAGTAACCCTAGGAAGGTAAATCAGCCGGGTATTAGGGTTCTTCCTAAGGGAAAAGCCGTGAAAGCAGCCATGTTGTGGCACTTCTGCACTCCCTTTGGGATGCCTTTGGCAGATGAAGTAAGCCTGGAACTCAGGGCTTCCTGGTTAAAGAAATCCAAGCCCTAGGCTGAACCCTAACCCTAACCCTAGGCAGATAAATCAGCCTAGGTATAGGGATGGTGCCAAGGAAAAAGCTGTGAAAGCTGCCATGTTGTTGCACTTTTGTACTCCCCTTGGGATGCCTTGAACAGCTGCAGTGTGCCTGGAGGCCAGGGCTTCCTAGTTTTAAAAATCCTAGCCCTAGGCCTAAGCCTAACAGTAACCCTGGGAAGGGAAATCAGCCTGGTGTTAGGCATCTTGCCAAGGAAAAAGCCGTGAAAGCAGCCACGTTGTGGCACTTTTGCACTCCCTTTTGGATGCCTTTCACAGCTCCAGTGTGCCTGGAACTCAGGGCTTCCTGATTTTAAAAATCCTAGCCCTAGGCCGAACCCCAACCCTAAGACGAGAAAGGCAAATCAGCCAGGAATTAGGCATGTCCCCATGGAAAAAGCTGTGGAGGCAGGCATGTTGTGCTACTTTTGCGCTCTTCTTGGCTAGTCCTTCGCAGCTGCTGTGTTCTTGGAACTCAGGGCTTTCTGGTTAATAGAACCCTTACCCTAGGCGTAACTCAAACCTTAACCCTAGGAAGGAAAATCAGCCTATGGTTCGGGATGGTCTCATGGAAATATCAGTGGTGGCAGCCAAGTTGCGTCACTTTTGCGCTCCCCTTGGGATGCCTTTCGCAGCTGCAGTGTGCCTGGAGCCCAGGGCTTCCTGGTTTTAAAAGTCCTAGGCCTAAGCCTAACAGTAACCCTAGGAAGGTAAATCAGCCGGGTATTAGGGTTCTTCCTAAGGGAAAAGCCGTGAAAGCAGCCATGTTGTGGCACTTCTGCACTCCCTTTGGGATGCCTTTGGCAGATGAAGTAAGCCTGGAACTCAGGGCTTCCTGGTTAAAGAAATCCAAGCCCTAGGCTGAACCCTAACCCTAACCCTAGGCAGATAAATCAGCCTAGGTATAGGGATGGTGCCAAGGAAAAAGCTGTGAAAGCTGCCATGTTGTTGCACTTTTTTACTCCCCTTGGGATGCCTTGAACAGCTGCAGTGTGCCTGGAGCCCAGGGCTTCCTAGTTTTAAAAATCCTAGCCCTAGGCCTAAGCCTAACAGTAACCCTGGGAAGGGAAATCAGCCTGGTGTTAGGCATCTTGCCAAGGAAAAAGCCGTGAAAGCAGCCACGTTGTGGCACTTTTGCACTCCCTTTTGGATGCCTTTCACAGCTGCAGTGTGCCTGGAACTCAGGGCTTCCTGATTTTAAAAATCCTAGCCCTAGACCGAACCCCAAGCCTAAGACGAGAAAGGCAAATCAGCCAGGAATTAGGCATGTCCACAAGGAAAAAGCTGTGGAGGCAGGCATGTTGTGGTACTTTTGCGCTCTTCTTGGGTAGTCCTTCGCAGCTGCTGTGTTCTTGGAACTCAGGGCTTTCTGGTTAATAGAACCCTTACCCTAGGCGTAACTCAAACCTTAACCCTAGGAAGGAAAATCAGCCTATGGTTCGGGATGGTCTCATGGAAATATCAGTTGTGGCAGCCAAGTTGCGTCACTTTTGCGCTCCCCTTGGGATGCCTTTTGCAGCTGCAGTGTGCCTGGAGCCCAGGGCTTCCTGGTTTTAAAAGTCCTAGGCCTAAGCCTAACAGTAACCCTAGGAAGGTAAATCAGCCGGGTATTAGGGTTCTTCCTAAGGGAAAAGCCGTGAAAGCAGCCATGTTGTGGCACTTCTGCACTCCCTTTGGGATGCCTTTGGCAGATGAAGTAAGCCTGGAACTCAGGGCTTCCTGGTTAAAGAAATCCAAGCCCTAGGCTGAACCCTAACCCTAACCCTAGGCAGATAAATCAGCCTAGGTATAGGGATGGTGCCAAGGAAAAAGCTGTGAAAGCTGCCATGTTGTTGCACTTTTGTACTCCCCTTGGGATGCCTTGAACAGCTGCAGTGTGCCTGGAGCCCAGGGCTTCCTAGTTTTAAAAATCCTAGCCCTAAACCTAAGCCTAACAGTAACCCTGGGAAGGGAAATCAGCCTGGTGTTAGGCTTCTTGCCAAGGAAAAAGCCGTGAAAGCAGCCATGTTGTGGCACTTTTGCACTCCCTTTTGGATGCCTTTCACAGCTCCAGTGTGCCTGGAACTCAGGGCTTCCTGATTTTAAAAATCCTAGCCCTAGGCCGAACCCCAACCCTAAGACGAGAAAGGCAAATCAGCCAGGAATTAGGCATGTCCCCAAGGAAAAAGCTGTGGAGGCAGGCATGTTGTGGTACTTTTGCGCTCTTCTTGGCTAGTCCTTCGCAGCTGCTGTGTTCTTGGAACTCAGGGCTTTCTGGTTAATAGAGCCCTTACCCTAGGCGTAACTCAAACCTTAACCCTAGGAAGGAAAATCAGCCTATGGTTCGGGATGGTCTCATGGAAATATCAGTGGTGGCAGCCAAGTTGCGTCACTTTTGCGCTCCCCTTGGGATGCCTTTCGCAGCTGCAGTGTGCCTGGAGCCCAGGGCTTCCTGGTTTTAAAAGTCCTAGGCCTAAGCCTAACAGTAACCCTAGGAAGGTAAATCAGCCGGGTATTAGGGTTCTTCCTAAGGGAAAAGCCGTGAAAGCAGCCATGTTGTGGAACTTCTGCACTCCCTTTGGGATGCCTTTGGCAGATGAAGTAAGCCTGGAACTCAGGGCTTCCTGGTTAAAGAAATCCAAGCCCTAGGCTGAACCCTAACCCTAACCCTAGGCAGATAAATCAGCCTAGGTATAGGGATGGTGCCAAGGAAAAAGCTGTGAAAGCTGCCATGTTGTTGCACTTTTGTACTCCCCTTGGGATGCCTTGAACAGCTGCAGTGTGCCTGGAGCTAAGGGCTTCCTAGTTTCAAAAATCCTAGCCCTAGGCCTAAGCCTAACAGTAACCCTGGGAAGGTAAACCAGCCTGGTGTTAGGCGTCTTGCCAAGGAAAAAGCCGTGAAAGCAGCCATGTTGTGGCACTTTTGCACTCCCTTTTGGATGCCTTTCACAGCTCCAGTGTGCCTGGAACTCAGGGCTTCCTGATTTTAAAAATCCTAGCCCTAGGCCGAACCCCAACCCTAAGACGAGAAAGGCAAATCAGCCAGGAATTAGGCATGTCCCCAAGGAAAAAGCTGTGGAGGCAGGCATGTTGTGGTACTTTTGCGCTCTTCTTGGCTAGTCCTTCGCAGCTGCTGTGTTCTTGGAACTCAGGGCTTTCTGGTTAATAGAGCCCTTACCCTAGGCGTAACTCAAACCTTAACCCTAGGAAGGAAAATCAGCCTATGGTTCGGGATGGTCTCATGGAAATATCAGTGGTGGCAGCCAAGTTGCGTCACTTTTGCGCTCCCCTTGGGATGCCTTTCGCAGCTGCAGTGTGCCTGGAGCCCAGGGCTTCCTGGTTTTAAAAGTCCTAGGCCTAAGCCTAACAGTAACCCTAGGAAGGTAAATCAGCCGGGTATTAGGGTTCTTCCTAAGGGAAAAGCCGTGAAAGCAGCCATGTTGTGGCACTTCTGCACTCCCTTTGGGATGCCTTTGGCAGATGAAGTAAGCCTGGAACTCAGGGCTTCCTGGTTAAAGAAATCCAAGCCCTAGGCTGAACCCTAACCCTAACCCTAGGCAGATAAATCAGCCTAGGTATAGGGATGGTGCCAAGGAAAAAGCTGTGAAAGCTGCCATGTTGTTGCACTTTTGTACTCCCCTTGGGATGCCTTGAACAGCTGCAGTGTGCCTGGAGCTAAGGGCTTCCTAGTTTTAAAAATCCTAGCCCTAGGCCTAAGCCTAACAGTAACCCTGGGAAGGTAAATCAGCCTGGTGTTAGGCTTCTTGCCAAGGAAAAAGCCGTGAAAGCAGCCACGTTGTGGCACTTTTGCACTCCCTTTTGGATGCCTTTCACAGCTCCAGTGTGCCTGGAACTCAGGGCTTCCTGATTTTAAAAATCCTAGCCCTAGGCCGAACCCCAACCCTAAGACGAGAAAGGCAAATCAGCCAGGAATTAGGCATGTCCACAAGGAAAAAGCTGTGGAGGCAGGCATGTTGTGGTACTTTTGCGCTCTTCTTGGCTAGTCCTTCGCAGCTGCTGTGTTCTTGGAACTCAGGGCTTTCTGGTTAATAGAACCCTTACCCTAGGCGTAACTCAAACCTTAACCCTAGGAAGGAAAATCAGCCTATGGTTCGGGATGGTCTCATGGAAATATCAGTGGTGGCAGCCAAGTTGCGTCACTTTTGCGCTCCCCTTGGGATGCCTTTCGCAGCTGCAGTGTGCCTGGAGCCCAGGGCTTCCTGGTTTTAAAAGTCCTAGGCCTAAGCCTAACAGTAACCCTAGGAAGGTAAATCAGCCGGGTATTAGGGTTCTTCCTAAGGGAAAAGCCGTGAAAGCAGCCATGTTGTGGCACTTCTGCACTCCCTTTGGGATGCCTTTGGCAGATGAAGTAAGCCTGGAACTCAGGGCTTCCTGGTTAAAGAAATCCAAGCCCTAGGCTGAACCCTAACCCTAACCCTAGGCAGATAAATCAGCCTAGGTATAGGGATGGTGCCAAGGAAAAAGCTGTGAAAGCTGCCATGTTGTTGCACTTTTGTACTCCCCTTGGGATGCCTTGAACAGCTGCAGTGTGCCTGGAGGCCAGGGCTTCCTAGTTTTAAAAATCCTAGCCCTAGGCCTAAGCCTAACAGTAACCCTGGGAAGGGAAATCAGCCTGGTGTTAGGCATCTTGCCAAGGAAAAAGCCGTGAAAGCAGCCACGTTGTGGCACTTTTGCACTCCCTTTTGGATGCCTTTCACAGCTGCAGTGTGCCTGGAACTCAGGGCTTCCTGATTTTAAAAATCCTAGCCCTAGGCCGAACCCCAACCCTAAGACGAGAAAGGCAAATCAGCCAGGAATTAGGCATGTCCCCATGGAAAAAGCTGTGGAGGCAGGCATGTTGTGCTACTTTTGCGCTCTTCTTGGCTAGTCCTTCGCAGCTGCTGTGTTCTTGGAACTCAGGGCTTTCTGGTTAATAGAACCCTTACCCTAGGCGTAACTCAAACCTTAACCCTAGGAAGGAAAATCAGCCTATGGTTCGGGATGGTCTCATGGAAATATCAGTGGTGGCAGCCAAGTTGCGTCACTTTTGCGCTCCCCTTGGGATGCCTTTCGCAGCTGCAGTGTGCCTGGAGCCCAGGGCTTCCTGGTTTTAAAAGTCCTAGGCCTAAGCCTAACAGTAACCCTAGGAAGGTAAATCAGCCGGGTATTAGGGTTCTTCCTAAGGGAAAAGCCGTGAAAGCAGCCATGTTGTGGCACTTCTGCACTCCCTTTGGGATGCCTTTGGCAGATGAAGTAAGCCTGGAACTCAGGGCTTCCTGGTTAAAGAAATCCAAGCCCTAGGCTGAAGCCTAACCCTAACCCTAGGCAGATAAATCAGCCTAGGTATAGGGATGGTGCCAAGGAAAAAGCTGTGAAAGCTGCCATGTTGTTGCACTTTTTTACTCCCCTTGGGATGCCTTGAACAGCTGCAGTGTGCCTGGAGCCCAGGGCTTCCTAGTTTTAAAAATCCTAGCCCTAGGCCTAAGCCTAACAGTAACCCTGGGAAGGGAAATCAGCCTGGTGTTAGGCATCTTGCCAAGGAAAAAGCCGTGAAAGCAGCCACGTTGTGGCACTTTTGCACTCCCTTTTGGATGCCTTTCACAGCTCCAGTGTGCCTGGAACTCAGGGCTTCCTGATTTTAAAAATCCTAGCCCTAGACCGAACCCCAAGCCTAAGACGAGAAAGGCAAATCAGCCAGGAATTAGGCATGTCCACAAGGAAAAAGCTGTGGAGGCAGGCATGTTGTGGTACTTTTGCGCTCTTCTTGGGTAGTCCTTCGCAGCTGCTGTGTTCTTGGAACTCAGGGCTTTCTGGTTAATAGAACCCTTACCCTAGGCGTAACTCAAACCTTAACCCTAGGAAGGAAAATCAGCCTATGGTTCGGGATGGTCTCATGGAAATATCAGTTGTGGCAGCCAAGTTGCGTCACTTTTGCGCTCCCCTTGGGATGCCTTTTGCAGCTGCAGTGTGCCTGGAGCCCAGGGCTTCCTAGTTTTAAAAATCCTAGCCCTAAACCTAAGCCTAACAGTAACCCTGGGAAGGGAAATCAGCCTGGTGTTAGGCTTCTTGCCAAGGAAAAAGCCGTGAAAGCAGCCATGTTGTGGCACTTTTGCACTCCCTTTTGGATGCCTTTCACAGCTCCAGTGTGCCTGGAACTCAGGGCTTCCTGATTTTAAAAATCCTAGCCCTAGGCCGAACCCCAACCCTAAGACGAGAAAGGCAAATCAGCCAGGAATTAGGCATGTCCCCAAGGAAAAAGCTGTGGAGGCAGGCATGTTGTGGTACTTTTGCGCTCTTCTTGGCTAGTCCTTCGCAGCTGCTGTGTTCTTGGAACTCAGGGCTTTCTGGTTAATAGAGCCCTTACCCTAGGCGTAACTCAAACCTTAACCCTAGGAAGGAAAATCAGCCTATGGTTCGGGATGGTCTCATGGAAATATCAGTGGTGGCAGCCAAGTTGCGTCACTTTTGCGCTCCCCTTGGGATGCCTTTCGCAGCTGCAGTGTGCCTGGAGCCCAGGGCTTCCTGGTTTTAAAAGTCCTAGGCCTAAGCCTAACAGTAACCCTAGGAAGGTAAATCAGCCGGGTATTAGGGTTCTTCCTAAGGGAAAAGCCGTGAAAGCAGCCATGTTGTGGAACTTCTGCACTCCCTTTGGGATGCCTTTGGCAGATGAAGTAAGCCTGGAACTCAGGGCTTCCTGGTTAAAGAAATCCAAGCCCTAGGCTGAACCCTAACCCTAACCCTAGGCAGATAAATCAGCCTAGGTATAGGGATGGTGCCAAGGAAAAAGCTGTGAAAGCTGCCATGTTGTTGCACTTTTGTACTCCCCTTGGGATGCCTTGAACAGCTGCAGTGTGCCTGGAGCTAAGGGCTTCCTAGTTTCAAAAATCCTAGCCCTAGGCCTAAGCCTAACAGTAACCCTGGGAAGGTAAACCAGCCTGGTGTTAGGCGTCTTGCCAAGGAAAAAGCCGTGAAAGCAGCCATGTTGTGGCACTTTTGCACTCCCTTTTGGATGCCTTTCACAGCTCCAGTGTGCCTGGAACTCAGGGCTTCCTGATTTTAAAAATCCTAGCCCTAGGCCGAACCCCAACCCTAAGACGAGAAAGGCAAATCAGCCAGGAATTAGGCATGTCCCCAAGGAAAAAGCTGTGGAGGCAGGCATGTTGTGGTACTTTTGCGCTCTTCTTGGCTAGTCCTTCGCAGCTGCTGTGTTCTTGGAACTCAGGGCTTTCTGGTTAATAGAGCCCTTACCCTAGGCGTAACTCAAACCTTAACCCTAGGAAGGAAAATCAGCCTATGGTTCGGGATGGTCTCATGGAAATATCAGTGGTGGCAGCCAAGTTGCGTCACTTTTGCGCTCCCCTTGGGATGCCTTTCGCAGCTGCAGTGTGCCTGGAGCCCAGGGCTTCCTGGTTTTAAAAGTCCTAGGCCTAAGCCTAACAGTAACCCTAGGAAGGTAAATCAGCCGGGTATTAGGGTTCTTCCTAAGGGAAAAGCCGTGAAAGCAGCCATGTTGTGGCACTTCTGCACTCCCTTTGGGATGCCTTTGGCAGATGAAGTAAGCCTGGAACTCAGGGCTTCCTGGTTAAAGAAATCCAAGCCCTAGGCTGAACCCTAACCCTAACCCTAGGCAGATAAATCAGCCTAGGTATAGGGATGGTGCCAAGGAAAAAGCTGTGAAAGCTGCCATGTTGTTGCACTTTTGTACTCCCCTTGGGATGCCTTGAACAGCTGCAGTGTGCCTGGAGGCCAGGGCTTCCTAGTTTTAAAAATCCTAGCCCTAGGCCTAAGCCTAACAGTAACCCTGGGAAGGTAAATCAGCCTGGTGTTAGGCTTCTTGCCAAGGAAAAAGCCGTGAAAGCAGCCACGTTGTGGCACTTTTGCACTCCCTTTTGGATGCCTTTCACAGCTCCAGTGTGCCTGGAACTCAGGGCTTCCTGATTTTAAAAATCCTAGCCCTAGGCCGAACCCCAACCCTAAGACGAGAAAGGCAAATCAGCCAGGAATTAGGCATGTCCCCAAGGAAAAAGCTGTGGAGGCAGGCATGTTGTGCTACTTTTGCGCTCTTCTTGGCTAGTCCTTCGCAGCTGCTGTGTTCTTGGAACTCAGGGCTTTCTGGTTAATAGAACCCTTACCCTAGGCGTAACTCAAACCTTAAGCCTAGGAAGGAAAATCAGCCTATGGTTCGGGATGGTCTCATGGAAATATCAGTGGTGGCAGCCAAGTTGCGTCACTTTTGCGCTCCCCTAGGGATGCCTTTCGCAGCTGCAGTGTGCCTGGAGCCCAGGGCTTCCTGGTTTTAAAAGTCCTAGGCCTAAGCCTAACAGTAACCCTAGGAAGGTAAATCAGCCGGGTATTAGGGTTCTTCCTAAGGGAAAAGCCGTGAAAGCAGCCATGTTGTGGCACTTCTGCACTCCCTTTGGGATGCCTTTGGCAGATGAAGTAAGCCTGGAACTCAGGGCTTCCTGGTTAAAGAAATCCAAGCCCTAGGCTCAACCCTAACCCTAACCCTAGGCAGATAAATCAGCCTAGGTATAGGGATGGTGCCAAGGAAAAAGCTGTGAAAGCTGCCATGTTGTTGCACTTTTGTACTCCCCTTGGGATGCCTTGAACAGCTGCAGTGTGCCTGGAGCCCAGGGCTTCCTAGTTTTAAAAATCCTAGCCCTAGGCCTAAGCCTAACAGTAACCCTGGGAAGGGAAATCAGCCTGGTGTTAGGCTTCTTGCCAAGGAAAAAGCCGTGAAAGCAGCCACGTTGTGGCACTTTTGCACTCCCTTTTGGATGCCTTTCACAGCTGCAGTGTGCCTGGAACTCAGGGCTTCCTGATTTTAAAAATCCTAGCCCTAGGCCGAACCCCAACACTAAGACGAGAAAGGCAAATCAGCCAGGAATTAGGCATGTCCCCAAGGAAAAAGCTGTGGAGGCAGGCATGTTGTGCTACTTTTGCGCTCTTCTTGGCTAGTCCTTCGCAGCTGCTGTGTTCTTGGAACTCAGGGCTTTCTGGTTAATAGAGCCCTTACCCTAGGCGTAACTCAAACCTTAACCCTAGGAAGGAAAATCAACCTATGGTTCGGGATGGTCTCATGGAAATATCAGTGGTGGCAGCCAAGTTGCGTCACTTTTGCGCTCCCCTTGGGATGCCTTTCGCAGCTGCAGTGTGCCTGGAGCCCAGGGCTTCCTGGTTTTAAAAGTCCTAGGCCTAAGCCTAACAGTAACCCTAGGAAGGTAAATCAGCCGGGTATTAGGGTTCTTCCTAAGGGAAAAGCCGTGAAAGCAGCCATGTTGTGGCACTTCTGCACTCCCTTTGGGATGCCTTTGGCAGATGAAGTAAGCCTGGAACTCAGGGCTTCCTGGTTAAAGAAATCCAAGCCCTAGGCTGAACCCTAACCCTAACCCTAGGCAGATAAATCAGCCTAGGTATAGGGATGGTGCCAAGGAAAAAGCTGTGAAAGCTGCCATGTTGTTGCACTTTTGTACTCCCCTTGGGATGCCTTGAACAGCTGCAGTGTGCCTGGAGCTAAGGGCTTCCTAGTTTCAAAAATCCTAGCCCTAGGCCTAAGCCTAACAGTAACCCTGGGAAGGTAAATCAGCCTGGTGTTAGGCTTCTTGCCAAGGAAAAAGCCGTGAAAGCAGCCATGTTGTGGCACTTTTGCACTCCCTTTTGGATGCCTTTCACAGCTGCAGTGTGCCTGGAACTCAGGGCTTCCTGCTTTTAAAAATCCTAGCCCTAGGCCGAACCCCAACCCTAAGACGAGAAAGGCAAATCAGCCAGGAATTAGGCATGTCCCCAAGGAAAAAGCTGTGGAGGCAGGCATGTTGTGCTACTTTTGCGCTCTTCTTGGCTAGTCCTTCGCAGCTGCTGTGTTCTTGGAACTCAGGGCTTTCTGGTTAATAGAGCCCTTACCCTAGGCGTAACTCAAACCTTAACCCTAGGAAGGAAAATCAGCCTATGGTTCGGGATGGTCTCATGGAAATATCAGTGGTGGCAGCCAAGTTGCGTCACTTTTGCGCTCCCCTTGGGATGCCTTTCGCAGCTGCAGTGTGCCTGGAGCCCAGGGCTTCCTGGTTTTAAAAGTCCTAGGCCTAAGCCTAACAGTAACCCTAGGAAGGTAAATCAGCCGGGTATTAGGGTTCTTCCTAAGGGAAAAGCCGTGAAAGCAGCCATGTTGTGGCACTTCTGCACTCCCTTTGGGATGCCTTTGGCAGATGAAGTAAGCCTGGAACTCAGGGCTTCCTGGTTAAAGAAATCCAAGCCCTACGCTGAACCCTAACCCTAACCCTAGGCAGATAAATCAGCCTAGGTATAGGGATGGTGCCAAGGAAAAAGCTGTGAAAGCTGCCATGTTGTTGCACTTTTGTACTCCCCTTGGGATGCCTTGAACAGCTGCAGTGTGCCTGGAGCTAAGGGCTTCCTAGTTTTAAAAATCCTAGCCCTAGGCCTAAGCCTAACAGTAACCCTGGGAAGGTAAATCAGCCTGGTGTTAGGCTTCTTGCCAAGGAAAAAGCCGTGAAAGCAGCCATGTTGTGGCACTTTTGCACTCCCTTTTGGATGCCTTTCACAGCTCCAGTGTGCCTGGAACTCAGGGCTTCCTGATTTTAAAAATCCTAGCCCTAGGCCGAACCCCAACCCTAAGACGAGAAAGGCAAATCAGCCAGGAATTAGGCATGTCCCCAAGGAAAAAGCTGTGGAGGCAGGCATGTTGTGGTACTTTTGCGCTCTTCTTGGCTAGTCCTTCGCAGCTGCTGTGTTCTTGGAACTCAGGGCTTTCTGGTTAATAGAGCCCTTACCCTAGGCGTAACTCAAACCTTAACCCTAGGAAGGAAAATCAGCCTATGGTTCGGGATGGTCTCATGGAAATATCAGTGGTGGCAGCCAAGTTGCGTCACTTTTGCGCTCCCCTTGGGATGCCTTTCGCAGCTGCAGTGTGCCTGGAGCCCAGGGCTTCCTGGTTTTAAAAGTCCTAGGCCTAAGCCTAACAGTAACCCTAGGAAGGTAAATCAGCCGGGTATTAGGGTTCTTCCTAAGGGAAAAGCCGTGAAAGCAGCCATGTTGTGGCACTTCTGCACTCCCTTTGGGATGCCTTTGGCAGATGAAGTAAGCCTGGAACTCAGGGCTTCCTGGTTAAAGAAATCCAAGCCCTAGGCTGAACCCTAACCCTAACCCTAGGCAGATAAATCAGCCTAGGTATAGGGATGGTGCCAAGGAAAAAGCTGTGAAAGCTGCCATGTTGTTGCACTTTTGTACTCCCCTTGGGATGCCTTGAACAGCTGCAGTGTGCCTGGAGCCCAGGGCTTCCTAGTTTTAAAAATCCTAGCCCTAGGCCTAAGCCTAACAGTAACCCTGGGAAGGGAAATCAGCCTGGTGTTAGGCTTCTTGCCAAGGAAAAAGCCGTGAAAGCAGCCATGTTGTGGCACTTTTGCACTCCCTTTTGGATGCCTTTCACAGCTCCAGTGTGCCTGGAACTCAGGGCTTCCTGATTTTAAAAATCCTAGCCCTTGGCCGAACCCCAACCCTAAGACGAGAAAGGCAAATCAGCCAGGAATTAGGCATGTCCCCAAGGAAAAAGCTGTGGAGGCAGGCATGTTGTGGTACTTTTGCGCTCTTCTTGGCTAGTCCTTCGCAGCTGCTGTGTTCTTGGAACTCAGGGCTTTCTGGTTAATAGAGCCCTTACCCTAGGCGTAACTCAAACCTTAACCCTAGGAAGGAAAATCAGCCTATGGTTCGGGATGGTCTCATGGAAATATCAGTGGTGGCAGCCAAGTTGCGTCACTTTTGCGCTCCCCTTGGGATGCCTTTCGCAGCTGCAGTGTGCCTGGAGCCCAGGGCTTCCTGGTTTTAAAAGTCCTAGGCCTAAGCCTAACAGTAACCCTAGGAAGGTAAATCAGCCGGGTATTAGGGTTCTTCCTAAGGGAAAAGCCGTGAAAGCAGCCATGTTGTGGCACTTCTGCACTCCCTTTGGGATGCCTTTGGCAGATGAAGTAAGCCTGGAACTCAGGGCTTCCTGGTTAAAGAAATCCAAGCCCTAGGCTGAACCCTAACCCTAACCCTAGGCAGATAAATCAGCCTAGGTATAGGGATGGTGCCAAGGAAAAAGCTGTGAAAGCTGCCATGTTGTTGCACTTTTGTACTCCCCTTGGGATGCCTTGAACAGCTGCAGTGTGCCTGGAGCTAAGGGCTTCCTAGTTTCAAAAATCCTAGCCCTAGGCCTAAGCCTAACAGTAACCCTGGGAAGGGAAATCAGCCTGGTGTTAGGCGTCTTGCCAAGGAAAAAGCCGTGAAAGCAGCCATGTTGTGGCACTTTTGCACTCCCTTTTGGATGCCTTTCACAGCTGCAGTGTGCCTGGAACTCAGGGCTTCCTGATTTTAAAAATCCTAGCCCTAGGCCGAACCCCAACACTAAGACGAGAAAGGCAAATCAGCCAGGAATTAGGCATGTCCCCAAGGAAAAAGCTGTGGAGGCAGGCATGTTGTGCTACTTTTGCGCTCTTCTTGGCTAGTCCTTCGCAGCTGCTGTGTTCTTGGAACTCAGGGCTTTCTGGTTAATAGAGCCCTTACCCTAGGCGTAACTCAAACCTTAACCCTAGGAAGGAAAATCAACCTATGGTTCGGGATGGTCTCATGGAAATATCAGTGGTGGCAGCCAAGTTGCGTCACTTTTGCGCTCCCCTTGGGATGCCTTTCGCAGCTGCAGTGTGCCTGGAGCCCAGGGCTTCCTGGTTTTAAAAGTCCTAGGCCTAAGCCTAACAGTAACCCTAGGAAGGTAAATCAGCCGGGTATTAGGGTTCTTCCTAAGGGAAAAGCCGTGAAAGCAGCCATGTTGTGGCACTTCTGCACTCCCTTTGGGATGCCTTTGGCAGATGAAGTAAGCCTGGAACTCAGGGCTTCCTGGTTAAAGAAATCCAAGCCCTAGGCTGAACCCTAACCCTAACCCTAGGCAGATAAATCAGCCTAGGTATAGGGATGGTGCCAAGGAAAAAGCTGTGAAAGCTGCCATGTTGTTGCACTTTTGTACTCCCCTTGGGATGCCTTGAACAGCTGCAGTGTGCCTGGAGCCCAGGGCTTCCTAGTTTTAAAAATCCTAGCCCTAGGCCTAAGCCTAACAGTAACCCTGGGAAGGGAAATCAGCCTGGTGTTAGGCTTCTTGCCAAGGAAAAAGCCGTGAAAGCAGCCATGTTGTGGCACTTTTGCACTCCCTTTTGGATGCCTTTCACAGCTCCAGTGTGCCTGGAACTCAGGGCTTCCTGATTTTAAAAATCCTAGCCCTTGGCCGAACCCCAACCCTAAGACGAGAAAGGCAAATCAGCCAGGAATTAGGCATGTCCCCAAGGAAAAAGCTGTGGAGGCAGGCATGTTGTGGTACTTTTGCGCTCTTCTTGGCTAGTCCTTCGCAGCTGCTGTGTTCTTGGAACTCAGGGCTTTCTGGTTAATAGAGCCCTTACCCTAGGCGTAACTCAAACCTTAACCCTAGGAAGGAAAATCAGCCTATGGTTCGGGATGGTCTCATGGAAATATCAGTGGTGGCAGCCAAGTTGCGTCACTTTTGCGCTCCCCTTGGGATGCCTTTCGCAGCTGCAGTGTGCCTGGAGCCCAGGGCTTCCTGGTTTTAAAAGTCCTAGGCCTAAGCCTAACAGTAACCCTAGGAAGGTAAATCAGCCGGGTATTAGGGTTCTTCCTAAGGGAAAAGCCGTGAAAGCAGCCATGTTGTGGCACTTCTGCACTCCCTTTGGGATGCCTTTGGCAGATGAAGTAAGCCTGGAACTCAGGGCTTCCTGGTTAAAGAAATCCAAGCCCTAGGCTGAACCCTAACCCTAACCCTAGGCAGATAAATCAGCCTAGGTATAGGGATGGTGCCAAGGAAAAAGCTGTGAAAGCTGCCATGTTGTTGCACTTTTGTACTCCCCTTGGGATGCCTTGAACAGCTGCAGTGTGCCTGGAGCCCAGGGCTTCCTAGTTTTAAAAATCCTAGCCCTAGGCCTAAGCCTAACAGTAACCCTGGGAAGGTAAATCAGCCTGGTGTTAGGCTTCTTGCCAAGGAAAAAGCCGTGAAAGCAGCCATGTTGTGGCACTTTTGCACTCCCTTTTGGATGCCTTTCACAGCTCCAGTGTGCCTGGAACTCAGGGCTTCCTGATTTTAAAAATCCTAGCCCTAGGCCGAACCCCAACCCTAAGACGAGAAAGGCAAATCAGCCAGGAATTAGGCATGTCCCCAAGGAAAAAGCTGTGGAGGCAGGCATGTTGTGCTACTTTTGCGCTCTTCTTGGCTAGTCCTTCGCAGCTGCTGTGTTCTTGGAACTCAGGGCTTTCTGGTTAATAGAGCCCTTACCCTAGGCGTAACTCAAACCTTAACCCTAGGAAGGAAAATCAACCTATGGTTCGGGATGGTCTCATGGAAATATCAGTGGTGGCAGCCAAGTTGCGTCACTTTTGCGCTCCCCTTGGGATGCCTTTCGCAGCTGCAGTGTGCCTGGAGCCCAGGGCTTCCTGGTTTTAAAAGTCCTAGGCCTAAGCCTAACAGTAACCCTAGGAAGGTAAATCAGCCGGGTATTAGGGTTCTTCCTAAGGGAAAAGCCGTGAAAGCAGCCATGTTGTGGCACTTCTGCACTCCCTTTGGGATGCCTTTGGCAGATGAAGTAAGCCTGGAACTCAGGGCTTCCTGGTTAAAGAAATCCAAGCCCTAGGCTGAAGCCTAACCCTAACCCTATGCAGATAAATCAGCCTAGGTATAGGGATGGTGCCAAGGAAAAAGCTGTGAAAGCTGCCATGTTGTTGCACTTTTGTACTCCCCTTGGGATGCCTTGAACAGCTGCAGTGTGCCTGGAGCCCAGGGCTTCCTAGTTTTAAAAATCCTAGCCCTAGGCCTAAGCCTAACAGTAACCCTGGGAAGGTAAATCAGCCTGGTGTTAGGCTTCTTGCCAAGGAAAAAGCCGTGAAAGCAGCCATGTTGTGGCACTTTTGCACTCCCTTTTGGATGCCTTTCACAGCTCCAGTGTGCCTGGAACTCAGGGCTTCCTGATTTTAAAAATCCTAGCCCTAGGCCGAACCCCAAGCCTAAGACGAGAAAGGCAAATCAGCCAGGAATTAGGCATGTCCCCAAGGAAAAAGCTGTGGAGGCAGGCATGTTGTGGTACTTTTGCGCTCTTCTTGGCTAGTCCTTCGCAGCTGCTGTGTTCTTGGAACTCAGGGCTTTCTGGTTAATAGAACCCTTACCCTAGGCGTAACTCAAACCTTAACCCTAGGAAGGAAAATCAGCCTATGGTTCGGGATGGTCTCATGGAAATATCAGTGGTGGCAGCCAAGTTGCGTCACTTTTGCGCTCCCCTTGGGATGCCTTTCGCAGCTGCAGTGTGCCTGGAGCCCAGGGCTTCCTGGTTTTAAAAGTCCTAGGCCTAAGCCTAACAGTAACCCTAGGAAGGTAAATCAGCCGGGTATTAGGGTTCTTCCTAAGGGAAAAGCCGTGAAAGCAGCCATGTTGTGGCACTTCTGCACTCCCTTTGGGATGCCTTTGGCAGATGAAGTAAGCCTGGAACTCAGGGCTTCCTGGTTAAAGAAATCCAAGCCCTAGGCTGAACCCTAACCCTAACCCTAGGCAGATAAATCAGCCTAGGTATAGGGATGGTGCCAAGGAAAAAGCTGTGAAAGCTGCCATGTTGTTGCACTTTTGTACTCCCCTTGGGATGCCTTGAACAGCTGCAGTGTGCCTGGAGCTAAGGGCTTCCTAGTTTTAAAAATCCTAGCCCTAGGCCTAAGCCTAACAGTAACCCTGGGAAGGTAAATCAGCCTGGTGTTAGCCTTCTTGCCAAGGAAAAAGCCGTGAAAGCAGCCATGTTGTGGCACTTTTGCACTCCCTTTTGGATGCCTTTCACAGCTCCAGTGTGCCTGGAACTCAGGGCTTCCTGATTTTAAAAATCCTAGCCCTAGGCCGAACCCCAACCCTAAGACGAGAAAGGCAAATCAGCCAGGAATTAGGCATGTCCCCAAGGAAAAAGCTGTGGAGGCAGGCATGTTGTGGTACTTTTGCGCTCTTCTTGGCTAGTCCTTCGCAGCTGCTGTGTTCTTGGAACTCAGGGCTTTCTGGTTAATAGAGCCCTTACCCTAGGCGTAACTCAAACCTTAACCCTAGGAAGGAAAATCAACCTATGGTTCGGGATGGTCTCATGGAAATATCAGTGGTGGCAGCCAAGTTGCGTCACTTTTGCGCTCCCCTTGGGATGCCTTTCGCAGCTGCAGTGTGCCTGGAGCCCAGGGCTTCCTGGTTTTAAAAGTCCTAGGCCTAAGCCTAACAGTAACCCTAGGAAGGTAAATCAGCCGGGTATTAGGGTTCTTCCTAAGGGAAAAGCCGTGAAAGCAGCCATGTTGTGGCACTTCTGCACTCCCTTTGGGATGCCTTTGGCAGATGAAGTAAGCCTGGAACTCAGGGCTTCCTGGTTAAAGAAATCCAAGCCCTAGGCTGAACCCTAACCCTAACCCTAGGCAGATAAATCAGCCTAGGTATAGGGATGGTGCCAAGGAAAAAGCTGTGAAAGCTGCCATGTTGTTGCACTTTTGTACTCCCCTTGGGATGCCTTGAACAGCTGCAGTGTGCCTGGAGCTAAGGGCTTCCTAGTTTTAAAAATCCTAGCCCTAGGCCTAAGCCTAACAGTAACCCTGGGAAGGTAAATCAGCCTGGTGTTAGGCTTCTTGCCAAGGAAAAAGCCGTGAAAGCAGCCATGTTGTGGCACTTTTGCACTCCCTTTTGGATGCCTTTCACAGCTCCAGTGTGCCTGGAACTCAGGGCTTCCTGATTTTAAAAATCCTAGCCCTAGGCCGAACCCCAACCCTAAGACGAGAAAGGCAAATCAGCCAGGAATTAGGCATGTCCCCAAGGAAAAAGCTGTGGAGGCAGGCATGTTGTGCTACTTTTGCGCTCTTCTTGGGTAGTCCTTCGCAGCTGCTGTGTTCTTGGAACTCAGGGCTTTCTGGTTAATAGAGCCCTTACCCTAGGCGTAACTCAAACCTTAACCCTAGGAAGGAAAATCAGCCTATGGTTCGGGATGGTCTCATGGAAATATCAGTTGTGGCAGCCAAGTTGCGTCACTTTTGCGCTCCCCTTGGGATGCCTTTCGCAGCTGCAGTGTGCCTGGAGCCCAGGGCTTCCTGGTTTTAAAAGTCCTAGGCCTAAGCCTAACAGTAACCCTAGGAAGGTAAATCAGCCGGGTATTAGGGTTCTTCCTAAGGGAAAAGCCGTGAAAGCAGCCATGTTGTGGCACTTCTGCACTCCCTTTGGGATGCCTTTGGCAGATGAAGTAAGCCTGGAACTCAGGGCTTCCTGGTTAAAGAAATCCAAGCCCTAGGCTGAAGCCTAACCCTAACCCTAGGCAGATAAATCAGCCTAGGTATAGGGATGGTGCCAAGGAAAAAGCTGTGAAAGCTGCCATGTTGTTGCACTTTTGTACTCCCCTTGGGATGCCTTGAACAGCTGCAGTGTGCCTGGAGCTAAGGGCTTCCTAGTTTTAAAAATCCTAGCCCTAGGCCTAAGCCTAACAGTAACCCTGGGAAGGTAAATCAGCCTGGTGTTAGGCTTCTTGCCAAGGAAAAAGCCGTGAAAGCAGCCATGTTGTGGCACTTTTGCACTCCCTTTTGGATGCCTTTCACAGCTCCAGTGTGCCTGGAACTCAGGGCTTCCTGATTTTAAAAATCCTAGCCCTAGGCCGAACCCCAACCCTAAGACGAGAAAGGCAAATCAGCCAGGAATTAGGCATGTCCCCAAGGAAAAAGCTGTGGAGGCAGGCATGTTGTGCTACTTTTGCGCTCTTCTTGGCTAGTCCTTCGCAGCTGCTGTGTTCTTGGAACTCAGGGCTTTCTGGTTAATAGAAACCTTACCCTAGGCGTAACTCAAACCTTAACCCTAGGAAGGAAAATCAGCCTATGGTTCGGGATGGTCTCATGGAAATATCAGTGGTGGCAGCCAAGTTGCGTCACTTTTGCGCTCCCCTTGGGATGCCTTTCGCAGCTGCAGTGTGCCTGGAGCCCAGGGCTTCCTGGTTTTAAAAGTCCTAGGCCTAAGCCTAACAGTAACCCTAGGAAGGTAAATCAGCCGGGTATTAGGGTTCTTCCTAAGGGAAAAGCCGTGAAAGCAGCCATGTTGTGGCACTTCTGCACTCCCTTTGGGATGCCTTTGGCAGATGAAGTAAGCCTGGAACTCAGGGCTTCCTGGTTAAAGAAATCCAAGCCCTAGGCTGAACCCTAACCCTAACCCTAGGCAGATAAATCAGCCTAGGTATAGGGATGGTGCCAAGGAAAAAGCTGTGAAAGCTGCCATGTTGTTGCACTTTTGTACTCCCCTTGGGATGCCTTGAACAGCTGCAGTGTGCCTGGAGCTAAGGGCTTCCTAGTTTTAAAAATCCTAGCCCTAGGCCTAAGCCTAACAGTAACCCTGGGAAGGTAAATCAGCCTGGTGTTAGGCTTCTTGCCAAGGAAAAAGCCGTGAAAGCAGCCATGTTGTGGCACTTTTGCACTCCCTTTTGGATGCCTTTCACAGCTGCAGTGTGCCTGGAACTCAGGGCTTCCTGATTTTAAAAATCCTAGCCCTAGGCCGAACCCCAGCCCTAAGACGAGAAAGGCAAATCAGCCAGGATTTAGGCATGTCCCCAAGGAAAAAGCTGTGGAGGCAGGCATGTTGTGGTACTTTTGCGCTCTTCTTGGCTAGTCCTTCGCAGCTGCTGTGTTCTTGGAACTCAGGGCTTTCTGGTTAATAGAGCCCTTACCCTAGGCGTAACTCAAACCTTAAGCCTAGGAAGGAAAATCAGCCTATGGTTCGGGATGGTCTCATGGAAATATCAGTGGTGGCAGCCAAGTTGCGTCACTTTTGCGCTCCCCTTGGGATGCCTTTCGCAGCTGCAGTGTGCCTGGAGCCCAGGGCTTCCTGGTTTTAAATGTCCTAGGCCTAAGCCTAACAGTAACCCTAGGAAGGTAAATCAGCCGGGTATTAGGGTTCTTCCTAAGGGAAAAGCCGTGAAAGCAGCCATGTTGTGGCACTTCTGCACTCCCTTTGGGATGCCTTTGGCAGATGAAGTAAGCCTGGAACTCAGGGCTTCCTGGTTAAAGAAATCCAAGCCCTAGGCTGAACCCTAACCCTAACCCTAGGCAGATAAATCAGCCTAGGTATAGGGATGGTGCCAAGGAAAAAGCTGTGAAAGCTGCCATGTTGTTGCACTTTTGTACTCCCCTTGGGATGCCTTGAACAGCTGCAGTGTGCCTGGAGCCCAGGGCTTCCTAGTTTTAAAAATCCTAGCCCTAGGCCTAAGCCTAACAGTAACCCTGGGAAGGTAAATCAGCCTGGTGTTAGGCTTCTTGCCAAGGAAAAAGCCGTGAAAGCAGCCATGTTGTGGCACTTTTGCACTCCCTTTTGGATGCCTTTCACAGCTGCAGTGTGCCTGGAACTCAGGGCTTCCTGATTTTAAAAATCCTAGCCCTAGGCCGAACCCCAACCCTAAGACGAGAAAGGCAAATCAGCCAGGAATTAGGCATGTCCCCAAGGAAAAAGCTGTGGAGGCAGGCATGTTGTGCTACTTTTGCGCTCTTCTTGGGTAGTCCTTCGCAGCTGCTGTGTTCTTGGAACTCAGGGCTTTCTGGTTAATAGAGCCCTTACCCTAGGCGTAACTCAAACCTTAACCCTAGGAAGGAAAATCAGCCTATGGTTCGGGATGGTCTCATGGAAATATCAGTGGTGGCAGCCAAGTTGCGTCACTTTTGCGCTCCCCTTGGGATGCCTTTCGCAGCTGCAGTGTGCCTGGAGCCCAGGGCTTCCTGGTTTTAAAAGTCCTAGGCCTAAGCCTAACAGTAACCCTAGGAAGGTAAATCAGCCGGGTATTAGGGTTCTTCCTAAGGGAAAAGCCGTGAAAGCAGCCATGTTGTGGCACTTCTGCACTCCCTTTGGGATGCCTTTGGCAGATGAAGTAAGCCTGGAACTCAGGGCTTCCTGGTTAAAGAAATCCAAGCCCTAGGCTCAACCCTAACCCTAACCCTAGGCAGATAAATCAGCCTAGGTATAGGGATGGTGCCAAGGAAAAAGCTGTGAAAGCTGCCATGTTGTTGCACTTTTGTACTCCCCTTGGGATGCCTTGAACAGCTGCAGTGTGCCTGGAGCCCAGGGCTTCCTAGTTTTAAAAATCCTAGCCCTAGGCCTAAGCCTAACAGTAACCCTGGGAAGGTAAATCAGCCTGGTGTTAGGCTTCTTGCCAAGGAAAAAGCCGTGAAAGCAGCCATGTTGTGGCACTTTTGCACTCCCTTTTGGATGCCTTTCACAGCTCCAGTGTGCCTGGAACTCAGGGCTTCCTGATTTTAAAAATCCTAGCCCTAGGCCGAACCCCAACCCTAAGACGAGAAAGGCAAATCAGCCAGGAATTAGGCATGTCCCCAAGGAAAAAGCTGTGGAGGCAGGCATGTTGTGCTACTTTTGCGCTCTTCTTGGCTAGTCCTTCGCAGCTGCTGTGTTCTTGGAACTCAGGGCTTTCTGGTTAATAGAGCCCTTACCCTAGGCGTAACTCAAACCTTAAGCCTAGGAAGGAAAATCAGCCTATGGTTCGGGATGGTCTCATGGAAATATCAGTGGTGGCAGCCAAGTTGCGTCACTTTTGCGCTCCCCTTGGGATGCCTTTCGCAGCTGCAGTGTGCCTGGAGCCCAGGGCTTCCTGGTTTTAAAAGTCCTAGGCCTAAGCCTAACAGTAACCCTAGGAAGGTAAATCAGCCGGGTATTAGGGTTCTTCCTAAGGGAAAAGCCGTGAAAGCAGCCATGTTGTGGCACTTCTGCACTCCCTTTGGGATGCCTTTGGCAGATGAAGTAAGCCTGGAACTCAGGGCTTCCTGGTTAAAGAAATCCAAGCCCTAGGCTGAACCTTAACCCTAACCCTAGGCAGATAAATCAGCCTAGGTATAGGGATGGTGCCAAGGAAAAGCTGTGAAAGCTGCCATGTTGTTGCACTTTTGTACTCCCCTTGGGATGCCTTGAACAGCTGCAGTGTGCCTGGAGCCCAGGGCTTCCTAGTTTTAAAAATCCTAGCCCTAGGCCTAAGCCTAACAGTAACCCTGGGAAGGTAAATCAGCCTGGTGTTAGGCTTCTTGCCAAGGAAAAAGCCGTGAAAGCAGCCATGTTGTGGCACTTTTGCACTCCCTTTTGGATGCCTTTCACAGCTCCAGTGTGCCTGGAACTCAGGGCTTCCTGATTTTAAAAATCCTAGCCCTAGGCCGAACCCCAACCCTAAGACGAGAAAGGCAAATCAGCCAGGAATTAGGCATGTCCCCAAGGAAAAAGCTGTGGAGGCAGGCATGTTGTGCTACTTTTGCGCTCTTCTTGGCTAGTCCTTCGCAGCTGCTGTGTTCTTGGAACTCAGGGCTTTCTGGTTAATAGAGCCCTTACCCTAGGCGTAACTCAAACCTTAACCCTAGGAAGGAAAATCAACCTATGGTTCGGGATGGTCTCATGGAAATATCAGTGGTGGCAGCCAAGTTGCGTCACTTTTGCGCTCCCCTTGGGATGCCTTTCGCAGCTGCAGTGTGCCTGGAGCCCAGGGCTTCCTGGTTTTAAAAGTCCTAGGCCTAAGCCTAACAGTAACCCTAGGAAGGTAAATCAGCCGGGTATTAGGGTTCTTCCTAAGGGAAAAGCCGTGAAAGCAGCCATGTTGTGGCACTTCTGCACTCCCTTTGGGATGCCTTTGGCAGATGAAGTAAGCCTGGAACTCAGGGCTTCCTGGTTAAAGAAATCCAAGCCCTAGGCTGAACCCTAACCCTAACCCTAGGCAGATAAATCAGCCTAGGTATAGGGATGGTGCCAAGGAAAAAGCTGTGAAAGCTGCCATGTTGTTGCACTTTTGTACTCCCCTTGGGATGCCTTGAACAGCTGCAGTGTGCCTGGAGCTAAGGGCTTCCTAGTTTTAAAAATCCTAGCCCTAGGCCTAAGCCTAACAGTAACCCTGGGAAGGTAAATCAGCCTGGTGTTAGGCTTCTTGCCAAGGAAAAAGCCGTGAAAGCAGCCATGTTGTGGCACTTTTCACTCCCTTTTGGATGCCTTTCACAGCTCCACTGTGCCTGGAACTCAGGGCTTCCTGATTTTAAAAATCCTAGCCCTAGGCCGAACCCCAACCCTAAGACGAGAAAGGCAAATCAGCCAGGAATTAGGCATGTCCCCAAGGAAAAAGCTGTGGAGGCAGGCATGTTGTGCTACTTTTGCGCTCTTCTTGGCTAGTCCTTCGCAGCTGCTGTGTTCTTGGAACTCAGGGCTTTCTGGTTAATAGAGCCCTTACCCTAGGCGTAACTCAAACCTTAACCCTAGGAAGGAAAATCAGCCTATGGTTCGGGATGGTCTCATGGAAATATCAGTGGTGGCAGCCAAGTTGCGTCACTTTTGCGCTCCCCTAGGGATGCCTTTCGCAGCTGCAGTGTGCCTGGAGCCCAGGGCTTCCTGGTTTTAAAAGTCCTAGGCCTAAGCCTAACAGTAACCCTAGGAAGGTAAATCAGCCGGGTATTAGGGTTCTTCCTAAGGGAAAAGCCGTGAAAGCAGCCATGTTGTGGCACTTCTGCACTCCCTTTGGGATGCCTTTGGCAGATGAAGTAAGCCTGGAACTCAGGGCTTCCTGGTTAAAGAAATCCAAGCCCTAGGCTGAACCCTAACCCTAACCCTAGGCAGATAAATCAGCCTAGCTATAGGGATGGTGCCAAGGAAAAAGCTGTGAAAGCTGCCATGTTGTTGCACTTTTGTACTCCCCTTGGGATGCCTTGAACAGCTGCAGTGTGCCTGGAGCTAAGGGCTTCCTAGTTTTAAAAATCCTAGCCCTAGGCCTAAGCCTAACAGTAACCCTGGGAAGGTAAATCAGCCTGGTGTTAGGCTTCTTGCCAAGGAAAAAGCCGTGAAAGCAGCCATGTTGTGGCACTTTTGCACTCCCTTTTGGATGCCTTTCACAGCTCCAGTGTGCCTGGAACTCAGGGCTTCCTGATTTTAAAAATCCTAGCCCTAGGCCGAACCCCAACACTAAGACGAGAAAGGCAAATCAGCCAGGAATTAGGCATGTCCCCAAGGAAAAAGCTGTGGAGGCAGGCATGTTGTGGTACTTTTGCGCTCTTCTTGGCTAGTCCTTCGCAGCTGCTGTGTTCTTGGAACTCAGGGCTTTCTGGTTAATAGAGCCCTTACCCTAGGCGTAACTCAAACCTTAAGCCTAGGAAGGAAAATCAGCCTATGGTTCGGGATGGTCTCATGGAAATATCAGTTGTGGCAGCCAAGTTGCGTCACTTTTGCGCTCCCCTTGGGATGCCTTTCGCAGCTGCAGTGTGCCTGGAGCCCAGGGCTTCCTGGTTTTAAAAGTCCTAGGCCTAAGCCTAACAGTAACCCTAGGAAGGTAAATCAGCCGGGTATTAGGGTTCTTCCTAAGGGAAAAGCCGTGAAAGCAGCCATGTTGTGGCACTTCTGCACTCCCTTTGGGATGCCTTTGGCAGATGAAGTAAGCCTGGAACTCAGGGCTTCCTGGTTAAAGAAATCCAAGCCCTAGGCTGAACCCTAACCCTAACCCTAGGCAGATAAATCAGCCTAGGTATAGGGATGGTGCCAAGGAAAAAGCTGTGAAAGCTGCCATGTTGTTGCACTTTTTTACTCCCCTTGGGATGCCTTGAACAGCTGCAGTGTGCCTGGAGCCCAGGGCTTCCTAGTTTTAAAAATCCTAGCCCTAGGCCTAAGCCTAACAGTAACCCTGGGAAGGTAAATCAGCCTGGTGTTAGGCTTCTTGCCAAGGAAAAAGCCGTGAAAGCAGCCATGTTGTGGCACTTTTGCACTCCCTTTTGGATGCCTTTCACAGCTGCAGTGTGCCTGGAACTCAGGGCTTCCTGATTTTAAAAATCCTAGCCCTAGGCCGAACCCCAACCCTAAGACGAGAAAGGCAAATCAGCCAGGAATTAGGCATGTCCCCAAGGAAAAAGCTGTGGAGGCAGGCATGTTGTGCTACTTTTGCGCTCTTCTTGGCTAGTCCTTCGCAGCTGCTGTGTTCTTGGAACTCAGGGCTTTCTGGTTAATAGAGCCCTTACCCTAGGCGTAACTCAAACCTTAACCCTAGGAAGGAAAATCAACCTATGGTTCGGGATGGTCTCATGGAAATATCAGTGGTGGCAGCCAAGTTGCGTCACTTTTGCGCTCCCCTTGGGATGCCTTTCGCAGCTGCAGTGTGCCTGGAGCCCAGGGCTTCCTGGTTTTAAAAGTCCTAGGCCTAAGCCTAACAGTAACCCTAGGAAGGTAAATCAGCCGGGTATTAGGGTTCTTCCTAAGGGAAAAGCCGTGAAAGCAGCCATGTTGTGGCACTTCTGCACTCCCTTTGGGATGCCTTTGGCAGATGAAGTAAGCCTGGAACTCAGGGCTTCCTGGTTAAAGAAATCCAAGCCCTAGGCTGAAGCCTAACCCTAACCCTAGGCAGATAAATCAGCCTAGGTATAGGGATGGTGCCAAGGAAAAAGCTGTGAAAGCTGCCATGTTGTTGGACTTTTGTACTCCCCTTGGGATGCCTTGAACAGCTGCAGTGTGCCTGGAGCCCAGGGCTTCCTAGTTTTAAAAATCCTAGCCCTAGGCCTAAGCCTAACAGTAACCCTGGGAAGGTAAATCAGCCTGGTGTTAGGCTTCTTGCCAAGGAAAAAGCCGTGAAAGCAGCCATGTTGTGGCACTTTTGCACTCCCTTTTGGATGCCTTTCACAGCTCCAGTGTGCGTGGAACTCAGGGCTTCCTGATTTTAAAAATCCTAGCCCTAGGCCGAACCCCAACCCTAAGACGAGAAAGGCAAATCAGCCAGGAATTAGGCATGTCCCCAAGGAAAAAGCTGTGGAGGCAGGCATGTTGTGGTACTTTTGCGCTCTTCTTGGGTAGTCCTTCGCAGCTGCTGTGTTCTTGGAACTCAGGGCTTTCTGGTTAATAGAGCCCTTACCCTAGGCGTAACTCAAACCTTAACCCTAGGAAGGAAAATCAGCCTATGGTTCGGGATGGTCTCATGGAAATATCAGTGGTGGCAGCCAAGTTGCGTCACTTTTGCGCTCCCCTTGGGATGCCTTTCGCAGCTGCAGTGTGCCTGGAGCCCAGGGCTTCCTGGTTTTAAAAGTCCTAGGCCTAAGCCTAACAGTAACCCTAGGAAGGTAAATCAGCCGGGTATTAGGGTTCTTCCTAAGGGAAAAGCCGTGAAAGCAGCCATGTTGTGGCACTTCTGCACTCCCTTTGGGATGCCTTTGGCAGATGAAGTAAGCCTGGAACTCAGGGCTTCCTGGTTAAAGAAATCCAAGCCCTAGGCTGAACCCTAACCCTAACCCTAGGCAGATAAATCAGCCTAGGTATAGGGATGGTGCCAAGGAAAAGCTGTGAAAGCTGCCATGTTGTTGCACTTTTGTACTCCCCTTGGGATGCCTTGAACAGCTGCAGTGTGCCTGGAGCCCAGGGCTTCCTAGTTTTAAAAATCCTAGCCCTAGGCCTAAGCCTAACAGTAACCCTGGGAAGGTAAATCAGCCTGGTGTTAGGCTTCTTGCCAAGGAAAAAGCCGTGAAAGCAGCCATGTTGTGGCACTTTTGCACTCCCTTTTGGATGCCTTTCACAGCTGCAGTGTGCCTGGAACTCAGGGCTTCCTGATTTTAAAAATCCTAGCCCTAGGCCGAACCCCAACCCTAAGACGAGAAAGGCAAATCAGCCAGGAATTAGGCATGTCCCCAAGGAAAAAGCTGTGGAGGCAGGCATGTTGTGCTACTTTTGCGCTCTTCTTGGCTAGTCCTTCGCAGCTGCTGTGTTCTTGGAACTCAGGGCTTTCTGGTTAATAGAGCCCTTACCCTAGGCGTAACTCAAACCTTAAGCCTAGGAAGGAAAATCAGCCTATGGTTCGGGATGGTCTCATGGAAATATCAGTGGTGGCAGCCAAGTTGTGTCACTTTTGCGCTCCCCTTGGGATGCCTTTCGCAGCTGCAGTGTGCCTGGAGCCCAGGGCTTCCTGGTTTTAAAAGTCCTAGGCCTAAGCCTAACAGTAACCCTAGGAAGGTAAATCAGCCGGGTATTAGGGTTCTTCCTAAGGGAAAAGCCGTGAAAGCAGCCATGTTGTGGCACTTCTGCACTCCCTTTGGGATGCCTTTGGCAGATGAAGTAAGCCTGGAACTCAGGGCTTCCTGGTTAAAGAAATCCAAGCCCTAGGCTGAACCCTAACCCTAACCCTAGGCAGATAAATCAGCCTAGGTATAGGGATGGTGCCAAGGAAAAAGCTGTGAAAGCTGCCATGTTGTTGCACTTTTTTACTCCCCTTGGGATGCCTTGAACAGCTGCAGTGTGCCTGGAGCTAAGGGCTTCCTAGTTTTAAAAATCCTAGCCCTAGGCCTAAGCCTAACAGTAACCCTGGGAAGGTAAATCAGCCTGGTGTTAGGCTTCTTGCCAAGGAAAAAGCCGTGAAAGCAGCCATGTTGTGGCACTTTTGCACTCCCTTTTGGATGCCTTTCACAGCTCCAGTGTGCCTGGAACTCAGGGCTTCCTGATTTTAAAAATCCTAGCCCTAGGCCGAACCCCAACCCTAAGACGAGAAAGGCAAATCAGCCAGGAATTAGGCATGTCCCCAAGGAAAAAGCTGTGGAGGCAGGCATGTTGTGCTACTTTTGCGCTCTTCTTGGCTAGTCCTTCGCAGCTGCTGTGTTCTTGGAACTCAGGGCTTTCTGGTTAATAGAACCCTTACCCTAGGCGTAACTCAAACCTTAACCCTAGGAAGGAAAATCAGCCTATGGTTCGGGATGGTCTCATGGAAATATCAGTGGTGGCAGCCAAGTTGCGTCACTTTTGCGCTCCCCTAGGGATGCCTTTCGCAGCTGCAGTGTGCCTGGAGCCCAGGGCTTCCTGGTTTTAAAAGTCCTAGGCCTAAGCCTAACAGTAACCCTAGGAAGGTAAATCAGCCGGGTATTAGGGTTCTTCCTAAGGGAAAAGCCGTGAAAGCAGCCATGTTGTGGCACTTCTGCACTCCCTTTGGGATGCCTTTGGCAGATGAAGTAAGCCTGGAACTCAGGGCTTCCTGGTTAAAGAAATCCAAGCCCTAGGCTGAAGCCTAACCCTAACCCTAGGCAGATAAATCAGCCTAGGTATAGGGATGGTGCCAAGGAAAAAGCTGTGAAAGCTGCCATGTTGTTGCACTTTTGTACTCCCCTTGGGATGCCTTGAACAGCTGCAGTGTGCCTGGAGCTAAGGGCTTCCTAGTTTTAAAAATCCTAGCCCTAGCCCTAAGCCTAACAGTAACCCTGGGAAGGTAAATCAGCCTGGTGTTAGGCTTCTTGCCAAGGAAAAAGCCGTGAAAGCAGCCATGTTGTGGCACTTTTGCACTCCCTTTTGGATGCCTTTCACAGCTGCAGTGTGCCTGGAACTCAGGGCTTCCTGATTTTAAAAATCCTAGCCCTAGGCCGAACCCCAGCCCTAAGACGAGAAAGGCAAATCAGCCAGGAATTAGGCATGTCCCCAAGGAAAAAGCTGTGGAGGCAGGCATGTTGTGGTACTTTTGCGCTCTTCTTGGCTAGTCCTTCGCAGATGCTGTGTTCTTGGAACTCAGGGCTTTCTGGTTAATAGAGCCCTTACCCTAGGCGTAACTCAAACCTTAAGCCTAGGAAGGAAAATCAGCCTATGGTTCGGGATGGTCTCATGGAAATATCAGTGGTGGCAGCCAAGTTGCGTCACTTTTGCGCTCCCCTTGGGATGCCTTTCGCAGCTGCAGTGTGCCTGGAGCCCAGGGCTTCCTGGTTTTAAAAGTCCTAGGCCTAAGCCTAACAGTAACCCTAGGAAGGTAAATCAGCCGGGTATTAGGGTTCTTCCTAAGGGAAAAGCCGTGAAAGCAGCCATGTTGTGGCACTTCTGCACTCCCTTTGGGATGCCTTTGGCAGATGAAGTAAGCCTGGAACTCAGGGCTTCCTGGTTAAAGAAATCCAAGCCCTAGGCTGAACCCTAACCCTAACCCTAGGCAGATAAATCAGCCTAGGTATAGGGATGGTGCCAAGGAAAAAGCTGTGAAAGCTGCCATGTTGTTGCACTTTTTTACTCCCCTTGGGATGCCTTGAACAGCTGCAGTGTGCCTGGAGCCCAGGGCTTCCTAGTTTTAAAAATCCTAGCCCTAGGCCTAAGCCTAACAGTAACCCTGGGAAGGGAAATCAGCCTGGTGTTAGGCTTCTTGCCAAGGAAAAAGCCGTGAAAGCAGCCATGTTGTGGCACTTTTGCACTCCCTTTTGGATGCCTTTCACAGCTCCAGTGTGCCTGGAACTCAGGGCTTCCTGATTTTAAAAATCCTAGCCCTAGGCCGAACCCCAACCCTAAGACGAGAAAGGCAAATCAGCCAGGAATTAGGCATGTCCCCAAGGAAAAAGCTGTGGAGGCAGGCATGTTGTGCTACTTTTGCGCTCTTCTTGGCTAGTCCTTCGCAGCTGCTGTGTTCTTGGAACTCAGGGCTTTCTGGTTAATAGAGCCCTTACCGTAGGCGTAACTCAAACCTTAACCCTAGGAAGGAAAATCAACCTATGGTTCGGGATGGTCTCATGGAAATATCAGTGGTGGCAGCCAAGTTGCATCACTTTTGCGCTCCCCTTGGGATGCCTTTCGCAGCTGCAGTGTGCCTGGAGCCCAGGGCTTCCTGGTTTTAAAAGTCCTAGGCCTAAGCCTAACAGTAACCCTAGGAAGGTAAATCAGCCGGGTATTAGGGTTCTTCCTAAGGGAAAAGCCGTGAAAGCAGCCATGTTGTGGCACTTCTGCACTCCCTTTGGGATGCCTTTGGCAGATGAAGTAAGCCTGGAACTCAGGGCTTCCTGGTTAAAGAAATCCAAGCCCTAGGCTGAACCCTAACCCTAACCCTAGGCAGATAAATCAGCCTAGGTATAGGGATGGTGCCAAGGAAAAGCTGTGAAAGCTGCCATGTTGTTGCACTTTTGTACTCCCCTTGGGATGCCTTGAACAGCTGCAGTGTGCCTGGAGCCCAGGGCTTCCTAGTTTTAAAAATCCTAGCCCTAGGCCTAAGCCTAACAGTAACCCTGGGAAGGGAAATCAGCCTGGTGTTAGGCTTCTTGCCAAGGAAAAAGCCGTGAAAGCAGCCATGTTGTGGCACTTTTGCACTCCCTTTTGGATGCCTTTCACAGCTCCAGTGTGCCTGGAACTCAGGGCTTCCTGATTTTAAAAATCCTAGCCCTAGGCCGAACCCCAACCCTAAGACAAGAAAGGCAAATCAGCCAGGAATTAGGCATGTCCCCAAGGAAAAAGCTGTGGAGGCAGGCATGTTGTGCTACTTTTGCGCTCTTCTTGGCTAGTCCTTCGCAGCTGCTGTGTTCTTGGAACTCAGGGCTTTCTGGTTAATAGAGCCCTTACCCTAGGCGTAACTCAAACCTTAACCCTAGGAAGGAAAATCAGCCTATGGTTCGGGATGGTCTCATGGAAATATCAGTGGTGGCAGCCAAGTTGCATCACTTTTGCGCTCCCCTTGGGATGCCTTTCGCAGCTGCAGTGTGCCTGGAGCCCAGGGCTTCCTGGTTTTAAAAGTCCTAGGCCTAAGCCTAACAGTAACCCTAGGAAGGTAAATCAGCCGGGTATTAGGGTTCTTCCTAAGGGAAAAGCCGTGAAAGCAGCCATGTTGTGGCACTTCTGCACTCCCTTTGGGATGCCTTTGGCAGATGAAGTAAGCCTGGAACTCAGGGCTTCCTGGTTAAAGAAATCCAAGCCCTAGGCTGAACCCTAACCCTAACCCTAGGCAGATAAATCAGCCTAGGTATAGGGATGGTGCCAAGGAAAAAGCTGTGAAAGCTGCCATGTTGTTGCACTTTTGTACTCCCCTTGGGATGCCTTGAACAGCTGCAGTGTGCCTGGAGCTAAGGGCTTCCTAGTTTTAAAAATCCTAGCCCTAGGCCTAAGCCTAACAGTAACCCTGGGAAGGTAAATCAGCCTGGTGTTAGGCTTCTTGCCAAGGAAAAAGCCGTGAAAGCAGCCATGTTGTGGCACTTTTGCACTCCCTTTTGGATGCCTTTCACAGCTCCAGTGTGCCTGGAACTCAGGGCTTCCTGATTTTAAAAATCCTAGCCCTAGGCCGAACCCCAGCCCTAAGACGAGAAAGGCAAATCAGCCAGGAATTAGGCATGTCCCCAAGGAAAAAGCTGTGGAGGCAGGCATGTTGTGGTACTTTTGCGCTCTTCTTGGCTAGTCCTTCGCAGCTGCTGTGTTCTTGGAACTCAGGGCTTTCTGGTTAATAGAGCCCTTACCCTAGGCGTAACTCAAACCTTAACCCTAGGAAGGAAAATCAGCCTATGGTTCGGGATGCTCTCATGGAAATATCAGTGGTGGCAGCCAAGTTGCGTCACTTTTGCGCTCCCCTTGGGATGCCTTTCGCAGCTGCAGTGTGCCTGGAGCCCAGGGCTTCCTGGTTTTAAAAGTCCTAGGCCTAAGCCTAACAGTAACCCTAGGAAGGTAAATCAGCCGGGTATTAGGGTTCTTCCTAAGGGAAAAGCCGTGAAAGCAGCCATGTTGTGGCACTTCTGCACTCCCTTTGGGATGCCTTTGGCAGATGAAGTAAGCCTGGAACTCAGGGCTTCCTGGTTAAAGAAATCCAAGCCCTAGGCTGAACCCTAACCCTAACCCTAGGCAGATAAATCAGCCTAGGTATAGGGATGGTGCCAAGGAAAAAGCTGTGAAAGCTGCCATGTTGTTGCACTTTTTTACTCCCCTTGGGATGCCTTGAACAGCTGCAGTGTGCCTGGAGCTAAGGGCTTCCTAGTTTTAAAAATCCTAGCCCTAGCCCTAAGCCTAACAGTAACCCTGGGAAGGTAAATCAGCCTGGTGTTAGGCTTCTTGCCAAGGAAAAAGCCGTGAAAGCAGCCATGTTGTGGCACTTTTGCACTCCCTTTTGGATGCCTTTCACAGCTCCAGTGTGCCTGGAACTCAGGGCTTCCTGATTTTAAAAATCCTAGCCCTAGGCCGAACCCCAGCCCTAAGACGAGAAAGGCAAATCAGCCAGGAATTAGGCATGTCCCCAAGGAAAAAGCTGTGGAGGCAGGCATGTTGTGGTACTTTTGCGCTCTTCTTGGCTAGTCCTTCGCAGATGCTGTGTTCTTGGAACTCAGGGCTTTCTGGTTAATAGAGCCCTTACCCTAGGCGTAACTCAAACCTTAAGCCTAGGAAGGAAAATCAGCCTATGGTTCGGGATGGTCTCATGGAAATATCAGTGGTGGCAGCCAAGTTGCGTCACTTTTGCGCTCCCCTTGGGATGCCTTTCGCAGCTGCAGTGTGCCTGGAGCCCAGGGCTTCCTGGTTTTAAAAGTCCTAGGCCTAAGCCTAACAGTAACCCTAGGAAGGTAAATCAGCCGGGTATTAGGGTTCTTCCTAAGGGAAAAGCCGTGAAAGCAGCCATGTTGTGGCACTTCTGCACTCCCTTTGGGATGCCTTTGGCAGATGAAGTAAGCCTGGAACTCAGGGCTTCCTGGTTAAAGAAATCCAAGCCCTAGGCTGAACCCTAACCCTAACCCTAGGCAGATAAATCAGCCTAGGTATAGGGATGGTGCCAAGGAAAAAGCTGTGAAAGCTGCCATGTTGTTGCACTTTTTTACTCCCCTTGGGATGCCTTGAACAGCTGCAGTGTGCCAGGAGCCCAGGGCTTCCTAGTTTTAAAAATCCTAGCCCTAGGCCTAAGCCTAACAGTAACCCTGGGAAGGTAAATCAGCCTGGTGTTAGGCTTCTTGCCAAGGAAAAAGCCGTGAAAGCAGCCATGTTGTGGCACTTTTGCACTCCCTTTTGGATGCCTTTCACAGCTCCAGTGTGCCTGGAACTCAGGGCTTCCTGATTTTAAAAATCCTAGCCCTAGGCCGAACCCCAACCCTAAGACGAGAAAGGCAAATCAGCCAGGAATTAGGCATGTCCCCAAGGAAAAAGCTGTGGAGGCAGGCATGTTGTGGTACTTTTGCGCTCTTCTTGGCTAGTCCTTCGCAGCTGCTGTGTTCTTGGAACTCAGGGCTTTCTGGTTAATAGAGCCCTTACCCTAGGCGTAACTCAAACCTTAACCCTAGGAAGGAAAATCAGCCTATGGTTCGGGATGCTCTCATGGAAATATCAGTGGTGGCAGCCAAGTTGCGTCACTTTTGCGCTCCCCTTGGGATGCCTTTCGCAGCTGCAGTGTGCCTGGAGCCCAGGGCTTCCTGGTTTTAAAAGTCCTAGGCCTAAGCCTAACAGTAACCCTAGGAAGGTAAATCAGCCGGGTATTAGGGTTCTTCCTAAGGGAAAAGCCGTGAAAGCAGCCATGTTGTGGCACTTCTGCACTCCCTTTGGGATGCCTTTGGCAGATGAAGTAAGCCTGGAACTCAGGGCTTCCTGGTTAAAGAAATCCAAGCCCTAGGCTGAACCCTAACCCTAACCCTAGGCAGATAAATCAGCCTAGGTATAGGGATGGTGCCAAGGAAAAAGCTGTGAAAGCTGCCATGTTGTTGCACTTTTTTACTCCCCTTGGGATGCCTTGAACAGCTGCAGTGTGCCTGGAGCTAAGGGCTTCCTAGTTTTAAAAATCCTAGCCCTAGCCCTAAGCCTAACAGTAACCCTGGGAAGGTAAATCAGCCTGGTGTTAGGCTTCTTGCCAAGGAAAAAGCCGTGAAAGCAGCCATGTTGTGGCACTTTTGCACTCCCTTTTGGATGCCTTTCACAGCTCCAGTGTGCCTGGAACTCAGGGCTTCCTGATTTTAAAAATCCTAGCCCTAGGCCGAACCCCAGCCCTAAGACGAGAAAGGCAAATCAGCCAGGAATTAGGCATGTCCCCAAGGAAAAAGCTGTGGAGGCAGGCATGTTGTGGTACTTTTGCGCTCTTCTTGGCTAGTCCTTCGCAGCTGCTGTGTTCTTGGAACTCAGGGCTTTCTGGTTAATAGAGCCCTTACCCTAGGCGTAACTCAAACCTTAAGCCTAGGAAGGAAAATCAGCCTATGGTTCGGGATGGTCTCATGGAAATATCAGTGGTGGCAGCCAAGTTGCGTCACTTTTGCGCTCCCCTTGGGATGCCTTTCGCAGCTGCAGTGTGCCTGGAGCCCAGGGCTTCCTGGTTTTAAAAGTCCTAGGCCTAAGCCTAACAGTAACCCTAGGAAGGTAAATCAGCCGGGTATTAGGGTTCTTCCTAAGGGAAAAGCCGTGAAAGCAGCCATGTTGTGGCACTTCTGCACTCCCTTTGGGATGCCTTTGGCAGATGAAGTAAGCCTGGAACTCAGGGCTTCCTGGTTAAAGAAATCCAAGCCCTAGGCTGAACCCTAACCCTAACCCTAGGCAGATAAATCAGCCTAGGTATAGGGATGGTGCCAAGGAAAAAGCTGTGAAAGCTGCCATGTTGTTGCACTTTTGTACTCCCCTTGGGATGCCTTGAACAGCTGCAGTGTGCCAGGAGCCCAGGGCTTCCTAGTTTTAAAAATCCTAGCCCTAGCCCTAAGCCTAACAGTAACCCTGGGAAGGTAAATCAGCCTGGTGTTAGGCTTCTTGCCAAGGAAAAAGCCGTGAAAGCAGCCATGTTGTGGCACTTTTGCACTCCCTTTTGGATGCCTTTCACAGCTCCAGTGTGCCTGGAACTCAGGGCTTCCTGATTTTAAAAATCCTAGCCCTAGGCCGAACCCCAACCCTAAGACGAGAAAGGCAAATCAGCCAGGAATTAGGCATGTCCCCAAGGAAAAAGCTGTGGAGGCAGGCATGTTGTGCTACTTTTGCGCTCTTCTTGGCTAGTCCTTCGCAGCTGCTGTGTTCTTGGAACTCAGGGCTTTCTGGTTAATAGAGCCCTTACCCTAGGCGTAACTCAAACCTTAACCCTAGGAAGGAAAATCAACCTATGGTTCGGGATGGTCTCATGGAAATATCAGTGGTGGCAGCCAAGTTGCGTCACTTTTGCGCTCCCGTTGGGATGCCTTTCGCAGCTGCAGTGTGCCTGGAGCCCAGGGCTTCCTGGTTTTAAAAGTCCTAGGCCTAAGCCTAACAGTAACCCTAGGAAGGTAAATCAGCCGGGTATTAGGGTTCTTCCTAAGGGAAAAGCCGTGAAAGCAGCCATGTTGTGGCACTTCTGCACTCCCTTTGGGATGCCTTTGGCAGATGAAGTAAGCCTGGAACTCAGGGCTTCCTGGTTAAAGAAATCCAAGCCCTAGGCTGAACCCTAACCCTAACCCTAGGCAGATAAATCAGCCTAGGTATAGGGATGGTGCCAAGGAAAAAGCTGTGAAAGCTGCCATGTTGTTGCACTTTTGTACTCCCCTTGGGATGCCTTGAACAGCTGCAGTGTGCCTGGAGCTAAGGGCTTCCTAGTTTTAAAAATCCTAGCCCTAGGCCTAAGCCTAACAGTAACCCTGGGAAGGTAAATCAGCCTGGTGTTAGGCTTCTTGCCAAGGAAAAAGCCGTGAAAGCAGCCATGTTGTGGCACTTTTCACTCCCTTTTGGATGCCTTTCACAGCTCCAGTGTGCCTGGAACTCAGGGCTTCCTGATTTTAAAAATCCTAGCCCTAGGCCGAACCCCAACCCTAAGACGAGAAAGGCAAATCAGCCAGGAATTAGGCATGTCCCCAAGGAAAAAGCTGTGGAGGCAGGCATGTTGTGGTACTTTTGCGCTCTTCTTGGCTAGTCCTTCGCAGCTGCTGTGTTCTTGGAACTCAGGGCTTTCTGGTTAATAGAGCCCTTACCCTAGGCGTAACTCAAACCTTAAGCCTAGGAAGGAAAATCAGCCTATGGTTCGGGATGGTCTCATGGAAATATCAGTGGTGGCAGCCAAGTTGCGTCACTTTTGCGCTCCCCTTGGGATGCCTTTCGCAGCTGCAGTGTGCCTGGAGCCCAGGGCTTCCTGGTTTTAAAAGTCCTAGGCCTAAGCCTAACAGTAACCCTAGGAAGGTAAATCAGCCGGGTATTAGGGTTCTTCCTAAGGGAAAAGCCGTGAAAGCAGCCATGTTGTGGCACTTCTGCACTCCCTTTGGGATGCCTTTGGCAGATGAAGTAAGCCTGGAACTCAGGGCTTCCTGGTTAAAGAAATCCAAGCCCTAGGCTGAACCCTAACCCTAACCCTAGGCAGATAAATCAGCCTAGGTATAGGGATGGTGCCAAGGAAAAAGCTGTGAAAGCTGCCATGTTGTTGCACTTTTGTACTCCCCTTGGGATGCCTTGAACAGCTGCAGTGTGCCTGGAGCTAAGGGCTTCCTAGTTTTAAAAATCCTAGCCCTAGGCCTAAGCCTAACAGTAACCCTGGGAAGGTAAATCAGCCTGGTGTTAGGCTTCTTGCCAAGGAAAAAGCCGTGAAAGCAGCCATGTTGTGGCACTTTTGCACTCCCTTTTGGATGCCTTTCACAGCTCCAGTGTGCCTGGAACTCAGGGCTTCCTGATTTTAAAAATCCTAGCCCTAGGCCGAACCCCAGCCCTAAGACGAGAAAGGCAAATCAGCCAGGAATTAGGCATGTCCCCAAGGAAAAAGCTGTGGAGGCAGGCATGTTGTGGTACTTTTGCGCTCTTCTTGGCTAGTCCTTCGCAGATGCTGTGTTCTTGGAACTCAGGGCTTTCTGGTTAATAGAGCCCTTACCCTAGGCGTAACTCAAACCTTAAGCCTAGGAAGGAAAATCAGCCTATGGTTCGGGATGGTCTCATGGAAATATCAGTGGTGGCAGCCAAGTTGCGTCACTTTTGCGCTCCCCTTGGGATGCCTTTCGCAGCTGCAGTGTGCCTGGAGCCCAGGGCTTCCTGGTTTTAAAAGTCCTAGGCCTAAGCCTAACAGTAACCCTAGGAAGGTAAATCAGCCGGGTATTAGGGTTCTTCCTAAGGGAAAAGCCGTGAAAGCAGCCATGTTGTGGCACTTCTGCACTCCCTTTGGGATGCCTTTGGCAGATGAAGTAAGCCTGGAACTCAGGGCTTCCTGGTTAAAGAAATCCAAGCCCTAGGCTGAACCCTAACCCTAACCCTAGGCAGATAAATCAGCCTAGGTATAGGGATGGTGCCAAGGAAAAAGCTGTGAAAGCTGCCATGTTGTTGCACTTTTTTACTCCCCTTGGGATGCCTTGAACAGCTGCAGTGTGCCTGGAGCCCAGGGCTTCCTAGTTTTAAAAATCCTAGCCCTAGGCCTAAGCCTAACAGTAACCCTGGGAAGGTAAATCAGCCTGGTGTTAGGCTTCTTGCCAAGGAAAAAGCCGTGAAAGCAGCCATGTTGTGGCACTTTTGCACTCCCTTTTGGATGCCTTTCACAGCTGCAGTGTGCCTGGAACTCAGGGCTTCCTGATTTTAAAAATCCTAGCCCTAGGCCGAACCCCAACCCTAAGACGAGAAAGGCAAATCAGCCAGGAATTAGGCATGTCCCCAAGGAAAAAGCTGTGGAGGCAGGCATGTTGTGCTACTTTTGCGCTCTTCTTGGCTAGTCCTTCGCAGCTGCTGTGTTCTTGGAACTCAGGGCTTTCTGGTTAATAGAGCCCTTACCCTAGGCGTAACTCAAACCTTAAGCCTAGGAAGGAAAATCAGCCTATGGTTCGGGATGGTCTCATGGAAATATCAGTGGTGGCAGCCAAGTTGCGTCACTTTTGCGCTCCCCTTGGGATGCCTTTCGCAGCTGCAGTGTGCCTGGAGCCCAGGGCTTCCTGGTTTTAAAAGTCCTAGGCCTAAGCCTAACAGTAACCCTAGGAAGGTAAATCAGCCGGGTATTAGGGTTCTTCCTAAGGGAAAAGCCGTGAAAGCAGCCATGTTGTGGCACTTCTGCACTCCCTTTGGGATGCCTTTGGCAGATGAAGTAAGCCTGGAACTCAGGGCTTCCTGGTTAAAGAAATCCAAGCCCTAGGCTGAACCCTAACCCTAACCCTAGGCAGATAAATCAGCCTAGGTATAGGGATGGTGCCAAGGAAAAAGCTGTGAAAGCTGCCATGTTGTTGCACTTTTTTACTCCCCTTGGGATGCCTTGAACAGCTGCAGTGTGCCTGGAGCCCAGGGCTTCCTAGTTTTAAAAATCCTAGCCCTAGCCCTAAGCCTAACAGTAACCCTGGGAAGGTAAATCAGCCTGGTGTTAGGCTTCTTGCCAAGGAAAAAGCCGTGAAAGCAGCCATGTTGTGGCACTTTTGCACTCCCTTTTGGATGCCTTTCACAGCTCCAGTGTGCCTGGAACTCAGGGCTTCCTGATTTTAAAAATCCTAGCCCTAGGCCGAACCCCAACCCTAAGACGAGAAAGGCAAATCAGCCAGGAATTAGGCATGTCCCCAAGGAAAAAGCTGTGGAGGCAGGCATGTTGTGCTACTTTTGCGCTCTTCTTGGCTAGTCCTTCGCAGCTGCTGTGTTCTTGGAACTCAGGGCTTTCTGGTTAATAGAGCCCTTACCCTAGGCGTAACTCAAACCTTAAGCCTAGGAAGGAAAATCAGCCTATGGTTCGGGATGGTCTCATGGAAATATCAGTGGTGGCAGCCAAGTTGCGTCACTTTTGCGCTCCCCTTGGGATGCCTTTCGCAGCTGCAGTGTGCCTGGAGCCCAGGGCTTCCTGGTTTTAAAAGTCCTAGGCCTAAGCCTAACAGTAACCCTAGGAAGGTAAATCAGCCGGGTATTAGGGTTCTTCCTAAGGGAAAAGCCGTGAAAGCAGCCATGTTGTGGCACTTCTGCACTCCCTTTGGGATGCCTTTGGCAGATGAAGTAAGCCTGGAACTCAGGGCTTCCTGGTTAAAGAAATCCAAGCCCTAGGCTGAACCCTAACCCTAACCCTAGGCAGATAAATCAGCCTAGGTATAGGGATGGTGCCAAGGAAAAAGCTGTGAAAGCTGCCATGTTGTTGCACTTTTGTACTCCCCTTGGGATGCCTTGAACAGCTGCAGTGTGCCTGGAGCTAAGGGCTTCCTAGTTTTAAAAATCCTAGCCCTAGGCCTAAGCCTAACAGTAACCCTGGGAAGGTAAATCAGCCTGGTGTTAGGCTTCTTGCCAAGGAAAAAGCCGTGAAAGCAGCCATGTTGTGGCACTTTTCACTCCCTTTTGGATGCCTTTCACAGCTCCAGTGTGCCTGGAACTCAGGGCTTCCTGATTTTAAAAATCCTAGCCCTAGGCCGAACCCCAACCCTAAGACGAGAAAGGCAAATCAGCCAGGAATTAGGCATGTCCCCAAGGAAAAAGCTGTGGAGGCAGGCATGTTGTGGTACTTTTGCGCTCTTCTTGGCTAGTCCTTCGCAGCTGCTGTGTTCTTGGAACTCAGGGCTTTCTGGTTAATAGAGCCCTTACCCTAGGCGTAACTCAAACCTTAACCCTAGGAAGGAAAATCAGCCTATGGTTCGGGATGGTCTCATGGAAATATCAGTGGTGGCAGCCAAGTTGCGTCACTTTTGCGCTCCCCTAGGGATGCCTTTCGCAGCTGCAGTGTGCCTGGAGCCCAGGGCTTCCTGGTTTTAAAAGTCCTAGGCCTAAGCCTAACAGTAACCCTAGGAAGGTAAATCAGCCGGGTATTAGGGTTCTTCCTAAGGGAAAAGCCGTGAAAGCAGCCATGTTGTGGCACTTCTGCACTCCCTTTGGGATGCCTTTGGCAGATGAAGTAAGCCTGGAACTCAGGGCTTCCTGGTTAAAGAAATCCAAGCCCTAGGCTGAAGCCTAACCCTAACCCTAGGCAGATAAATCAGCCTAGGTATAGGGATGGTGCCAAGGAAAAAGCTGTGAAAGCTGCCATGTTGTTGCACTTTTGTACTCCCCTTGGGATGCCTTGAACAGCTGCAGTGTTCCTGGAGCTAAGGGCTTCCTAGTTTTAAAAATCCTAGCCCTAGGCCTAAGCCTAACAGTAACCCTGGGAAGGTAAATCAGCCTGGTGTTAGGCTTCTTGCCAAGGAAAAAGCCGTGAAAGCAGCCATGTTGTGGCACTTTTGCACTCCCTTTTGGATGCCTTTCACAGCTCCAGTGTGCCTGGAACTCAGGGCTTCCTGATTTTAAAAATCCTAGCCCTAGGCCGAACCCCAACCCTAAGACGAGAAAGGCAAATCAGCCAGGAATTAGGCATGTCCCCAAGGAAAAAGCTGTGGAGGCAGGCATGTTGTGCTACTTTTGCGCTCTTCTTGGCTAGTCCTTCGCAGCTGCTGTGTTCTTGGAACTCAGGGCTTTCTGGTTAATAGAGCCCTTACCCTAGGCGTAACTCAAACCTTAAGCCTAGGAAGGAAAATCAGCCTATGGTTCGGGATGGTCTCATGGAAATATCAGTGGTGGCAGCCAAGTTGCGTCACTTTTGCGCTCCCCTTGGGATGCCTTTCGCAGCTGCAGTGTGCCTGGAGCCCAGGGCTTCCTGGTTTTAAAAGTCCTAGGCCTAAGCCTAACAGTAACCCTAGGAAGGTAAATCAGCCGGGTATTAGGGTTCTTCCTAAGGGAAAAGCCGTGAAAGCAGCCATGTTGTGGCACTTCTGCACTTCCTTTGGGATGCCTTTGGCAGATGAAGTAAGCCTGGAACTCAGGGCTTCCTGGTTAAAGAAATCCAAGCCCTAGGCTGAACCCTAACCCTAACCCTAGGCAGATAAATCAGCCTAGGTATAGGGATGGTGCCAAGGAAAAAGCTGTGAAAGCTGCCATGTTGTTGCACTTTTTTACTCCCCTTGGGATGCCTTGAACAGCTGCAGTGTGCCTGGAGCCCAGGGCTTCCTAGTTTTAAAAATCCTAGCCCTAGGCCTAAGCCTAACAGTAACCCTGGGAAGGTAAATCAGCCTGGTGTTAGGCTTCTTGCCAAGGAAAAAGCCGTGAAAGCAGCCATGTTGTGGCACTTTTGCACTCCCTTTTGGATGCCTTTCACAGCTGCAGTGTGCCTGGAACTCAGGGCTTCCTGATTTTAAAAATCCTAGCCCTAGGCCGAACCCCAACCCTATGACGAGAAAGGCAAATCAGCCAGGAATTAGGCATGTCCCCAAGGAAAAAGCTGTGGAGGCAGGCATGTTGTGCTACTTTTGCGCTCTTCTTGGCTAGTCCTTCGCAGCTGCTGTGTTCTTGGAACTCAGGGCTTTCTGGTTAATAGAGCCCTTACCCTAGGCGTAACTCAAACCTTAACCCTAGGAAGGAAAATCAACCTATGGTTCGGGATGGTCTCATGGAAATATCAGTGGTGGCAGCCAAGTTGCGTCACTTTTGCGCTCCCCTTGGGATGCCTTTCGCAGCTGCAGTGTGCCTGGAGCCCAGGGCTTCCTGGTTTTAAAAGTCCTAGGCCTAAGCCTAACAGTAACCCTAGGAAGGTAAATCAGCCGGGTATTAGGGTTCTTCCTAAGGGAAAAGCCGTGAAAGCAGCCATGTTGTGGCACTTCTGCACTCCCTTTGGGATGCCTTTGGCAGATGAAGTAAGCCTGGAACTCAGGGCTTCCTGGTTAAAGAAATCCAAGCCCTAGGCTGAACCCTAACCCTAACCCTAGGCAGATAAATCAGCCTAGGTATAGGGATGGTGCCAAGGAAAAAGCTGTGAAAGCTGCCATGTTGTTGCACTTTTGTACTCCCCTTGGGATGCCTTGAACAGCTGCAGTGTGCCTGGAGCCCAGGGCTTCCTAGTTTTAAAAATCCTAGCCCTAGGCCTAAGCCTAACAGTAACCCTGGGAAGGTAAATCAGCCTGGTGTTAGGCTTCTTGCCAAGGAAAAAGCCGTGAAAGCAGCCATGTTGTGGCACTTTTGCACTCCCTTTTGGATGCCTTTCACAGCTCCACTGTGCCTGGAACTCAGGGCTTCCTGATTTTAAAAATCCTAGCCCTAGGCCGAACCCCAACCCTAAGACGAGAAAGGCAAATCAGCCAGGAATTAGGCATGTCCCCAAGGAAAAAGCTGTGGAGGCAGGCATGTTGTGGTACTTTTGCGCTCTTCTTGGCTAGTCCTTCGCAGCTGCTGTGTTCTTGGAACTCAGGGCTTTCTGGTTAATAGAGCCCTTACCCTAGGCGTAACTCAAACCTTAAGCCTAGGAAGGAAAATCAGCCTATGGTTCGGGATGGTCTCATGGAAATATCAGTGGTGGCAGCCAAGTTGCGTCACTTTTGCGGTCCCCTTGGGATGCCTTTCGCAGCTGCAGTGTGCCTGGAGCCCAGGGCTTCCTGGTTTTAAAAGTCCTAGGCCTAAGCCTAACAGTAACCCTAGGAAGGTAAATCAGCCGGGTATTAGGGTTCTTCCTAAGGGAAAAGCCGTGAAAGCAGCCATGTTGTGGCACTTCTGCACTCCCTTTGGGATGCCTTTGGCAGATGAAGTAAGCCTGGAACTCAGGGCTTCCTGGTTAAAGAAATCCAAGCCCTAGGCTGAACCCTAACCCTAACCCTAGGCAGATAAATCAGCCTAGGTATAGGGATGGTGCCAAGGAAAAGCTGTGAAAGCTGCCATGTTGTTGCACTTTTGTACTCCCCTTGGGATGCCTTGAACAGCTGCAGTGTGCCTGGAGCCCAGGGCTTCCTAGTTTTAAAAATCCTAGCCCTAGGCCTAAGCCTAACAGTAACCCTGGGAAGGTAAATCAGCCTGGTGTTAGGCTTCTTGCCAAGGAAAAAGCCGTGAAAGCAGCCATGTTGTGGCACTTTTGCACTCCCTTTTGGATGCCTTTCACAGCTCCAGTGTGCCTGGAACTCAGGGCTTCCTGATTTTAAAAATCCTAGCCCTAGGCCGAACCCCAACCCTAAGACGAGAAAGGCAAATCAGCCAGGAATTAGGCATGTCCCCAAGGAAAAAGCTGTGGAGGCAGGCATGTTGTGCTACTTTTGCGCTCTTCTTGGGTAGTCCTTCGCAGCTGCTGTGTTCTTGGAACTCAGGGCTTTCTGGTTAATAGAGCCCTTACCCTAGGCGTAACTCAAACCTTAACCCTAGGAAGGAAAATCAGCCTATGGTTCGGGATGGTCTCATGGAAATATCAGTGGTGGCAGCCAAGTTGCGTCACTTTTGCGCTCCCCTTGGGATGCCTTTCGCAGCTGCAGTGTGCCTGGAGCCCAGGGCTTCCTGGTTTTAAAAGTCCTAGGCCTAAGCCTAACAGTAACCCTAGGAAGGTAAATCAGCCGGGTATTAGGGTTCTTCCTAAGGGAAAAGCCGTGAAAGCAGCCATGTTGTGGCACTTCTGCACTCCCTTTGGGATGCCTTTGGCAGATGAAGTAAGCCTGGAACTCAGGGCTTCCTGGTTAAAGAAATCCAAGCCCTAGGCTGAACCCTAACCCTAACCCTAGGCAGATAAATCAGCCTAGGTATAGGGATGGTGCCAAGGAAAAAGCTGTGAAAGCTGCCATGTTGTTGCACTTTTGTACTCCCCTTGGGATGCCTTGAACAGCTGCAGTGTGCCTGGAGCTAAGGGCTTCCTAGTTTTAAAAATCCTAGCCCTAGGCCTAAGCCTAACAGTAACCCTGGGAAGGTAAATCAGCCTGGTGTTAGGCTTCTTGCCAAGGAAAAAGCCGTGAAAGCAGCCATGTTGTGGCACTTTTCACTCCCTTTTGGATGCCTTTCACAGCTCCACTGTGCCTGGAACTCAGGGCTTCCTGATTTTAAAAATCCTAGCCCTAGGCCGAACCCCAACCCTAAGACGAGAAAGGCAAATCAGCCAGGAATTAGGCATGTCCCCAAGGAAAAAGCTGTGGAGGCAGGCATGTTGTGCTACTTTTGCGCTCTTCTTGGCTAGTCCTTCGCAGCTGCTGTGTTCTTGGAACTCAGGGCTTTCTGGTTAATAGAGCCCTTACCCTAGGCGTAACTCAAACCTTAACCCTAGGAAGGAAAATCAGCCTATGGTTCGGGATGCTCTCATGGAAATATCAGTGGTGGCAGCCAAGTTGCGTCACTTTTGCGCTCCCCTAGGGATGCCTTTCGCAGCTGCAGTGTGCCTGGAGCCCAGGGCTTCCTGGTTTTAAAAGTCCTAGGCCTAAGCCTAACAGTAACCCTAGGAAGGTAAATCAGCCGGGTATTAGGGTTCTTCCTAAGGGAAAAGCCGTGAAAGCAGCCATGTTGTGGCACTTCTGCACTCCCTTTGGGATGCCTTTGGCAGATGAAGTAAGCCTGGAACTCAGGGCTTCCTGGTTAAAGAAATCCAAGCCCTAGGCTGAACCCTAACCCTAACCCTAGGCAGATAAATCAGCCTAGGTATAGGGATGGTGCCAAGGAAAAGCTGTGAAAGCTGCCATGTTGTTGCACTTTTGTACTCCCCTTGGGATGCCTTGAACAGCTGCAGTGTGCCTGGAGCCCAGGGCTTCCTAGTTTTAAAAATCCTAGCCCTAGCCCTAAGCCTAACAGTAACCCTGGGAAGGTAAATCAGCCTGGTGTTAGGCTTCTTGCCAAGGAAAAAGCCGTGAAAGCAGCCATGTTGTGGCACTTTTGCACTCCCTTTTGGATGCCTTTCACAGCTCCAGTGTGCCTGGAACTCAGGGCTTCCTGATTTTAAAAATCCTAGCCCTAGGCCGAACCCCAACCCTAAGACGAGAAAGGCAAATCAGCCAGGAATTAGGCATGTCCCCAAGGAAAAAGCTGTGGAGGCAGGCATGTTGTGCTACTTTTGCGCTCTTCTTGGCTAGTCCTTCGCAGCTGCTGTGTTCTTGGAACTCAGGGCTTTCTGGTTAATAGAGCCCTTACCCTAGGCGTAACTCAAACCTTAACCCTAGGAAGGAAAATCAGCCTATGGTTCGGGATGGTCTCATGGAAATATCAGTGGTGGCAGCCAAGTTGCGTCACTTTTGCGCTCCCCTAGGGATGCCTTTCGCAGCTGCAGTGTGCCTGGAGCCCAGGGCTTCCTGGTTTTAAAAGTCCTAGGCCTAAGCCTAACAGTAACCCTAGGAAGGTAAATCAGCCGGGTATTAGGGTTCTTCCTAAGGGAAAAGCCGTGAAAGCAGCCATGTTGTGGCACTTCTGCACTCCCTTTGGGATGCCTTTGGCAGATGAAGTAAGCCTGGAACTCAGGGCTTCCTGGTTAAAGAAATCCAAGCCCTAGGCTGAACCCTAACCCTAACCCTAGGCAGATAAATCAGCCTAGGTATAGGGATGGTGCCAAGGAAAAAGCTGTGAAAGCTGCCATGTTGTTGCACTTTTGTACTCCCCTTGGGATGCCTTGAACAGCTGCAGTGTGCCTGGAGCTAAGGGCTTCCTAGTTTTAAAAATCCTAGCCCTAGGCCTAAGCCTAACAGTAACCCTGGGAAGGTAAATCAGCCTGGTGTTAGGCTTCTTGCCAAGGAAAAAGCCGTGAAAGCAGCCATGTTGTGGCACTTTTGCACTCCCTTTTGGATGCCTTTCACAGCTCCACTGTGCCTGGAACTCAGGGCTTCCTGATTTTAAAAATCCTAGCCCTAGGCCGAACCCCAGCCCTAAGACGAGAAAGGCAAATCAGCCAGGAATTAGGCATGTCCCCAAGGAAAAAGCTGTGGAGGCAGGCATGTTGTGGTACTTTTGCGCTCTTCTTGGCTAGTCCTTCGCAGCTGCTGTGTTCTTGGAACTCAGGGCTTTCTGGTTAATAGAGCCCTTACCCTAGGCGTAACTCAAACCTTAAGCCTAGGAAGGAAAATCAGCCTATGGTTCGGGATGGTCTCATGGAAATATCAGTGGTGGCAGCCAAGTTGCGTCACTTTTGCGCTCCCCTTGGGATGCCTTTCGCAGCTGCAGTGTGCCTGGAGCCCAGGGCTTCCTGGTTTTAAAAGTCCTAGGCCTAAGCCTAACAGTAACCCTAGGAAGGTAAATCAGCCGGGTATTAGGGTTCTTCCTAAGGGAAAAGCCGTGAAAGCAGCCATGTTGTGGCACTTCTGCACTCCCTTTGGGATGCCTTTGGCAGATGAAGTAAGCCTGGAACTCAGGGCTTCCTGGTTAAAGAAATCCAAGCCCTAGGCTGAACCCTAACCCTAACCCTAGGCAGATAAATCAGCCTAGGTATAGGGATGGTGCCAAGGAAAAAGCTGTGAAAGCTGCCATGTTGTTGCACTTTTTTACTCCCCTTGGGATGCCTTGAACAGCTGCAGTGTGCCTGGAGCCCAGGGCTTCCTAGTTTTAAAAATCCTAGCCCTAGGCCTAAGCCTAACAGTAACCCTGGGAAGGTAAATCAGCCTGGTGTTAGGCTTCTTGCCAAGGAAAAAGCCGTGAAAGCAGCCATGTTGTGGCACTTTTGCACTCCCTTTTGGATGCCTTTCACAGCTGCAGTGTGCCTGGAACTCAGGGCTTCCTGATTTTAAAAATCCTAGCCCTAGGCCGAACCCCAACCCTATGACGAGAAAGGCAAATCAGCCAGGAATTAGGCATGTCCCCAAGGAAAAAGCTGTGGAGGCAGGCATGTTGTGCTACTTTTGCGCTCTTCTTGGCTAGTCCTTCGCAGCTGCTGTGTTCTTGGAACTCAGGGCTTTCTGGTTAATAGAGCCCTTACCCTAGGCGTAACTCAAACCTTAACCCTAGGAAGGAAAATCAACCTATGGTTCGGGATGGTCTCATGGAAATATCAGTGGTGGCAGCCAAGTTGCGTCACTTTTGCGCTCCCCTTGGGATGCCTTTCGCAGCTGCAGTGTGCCTGGAGCCCAGGGCTTCCTGGTTTTAAAAGTCCTAGGCCTAAGCCTAACAGTAACCCTAGGAAGGTAAATCAGCCGGGTATTAGGGTTCTTCCTAAGGGAAAAGCCGTGAAAGCAGCCATGTTGTGGCACTTCTGCACTCCCTTTGGGATGCCTTTGGCAGATGAAGTAAGCCTGGAACTCAGGGCTTCCTGGTTAAAGAAATCCAAGCCCTAGGCTGAACCCTAACCCTAACCCTAGGCAGATAAATCAGCCTAGGTATAGGGATGGTGCCAAGGAAAAAGCTGTGAAAGCTGCCATGTTGTTGCACTTTTGTACTCCCCTTGGGATGCCTTGAACAGCTGCAGTGTGCCTGGAGCCCAGGGCTTCCTAGTTTTAAAAATCCTAGCCCTAGGCCTAAGCCTAACAGTAACCCTGGGAAGGTAAATCAGCCTGGTGTTAGGCTTCTTGCCAAGGAAAAAGCCGTGAAAGCAGCCATGTTGTGGCACTTTTGCACTCCCTTTTGGATGCCTTTCACAGCTCCACTGTGCCTGGAACTCAGGGCTTCCTGATTTTAAAAATCCTAGCCCTAGGCCGAACCCCAACCCTAAGACGAGAAAGGCAAATCAGCCAGGAATTAGGCATGTCCCCAAGGAAAAAGCTGTGGAGGCAGGCATGTTGTGGTACTTTTGCGCTCTTCTTGGCTAGTCCTTCGCAGCTGCTGTGTTCTTGGAACTCAGGGCTTTCTGGTTAATAGAGCCCTTACCCTAGGCGTAACTCAAACCTTAAGCCTAGGAAGGAAAATCAGCCTATGGTTCGGGATGGTCTCATGGAAATATCAGTGGTGGCAGCCAAGTTGCGTCACTTTTGCGGTCCCCTTGGGATGCCTTTCGCAGCTGCAGTGTGCCTGGAGCCCAGGGCTTCCTGGTTTTAAAAGTCCTAGGCCTAAGCCTAACAGTAACCCTAGGAAGGTAAATCAGCCGGGTATTAGGGTTCTTCCTAAGGGAAAAGCCGTGAAAGCAGCCATGTTGTGGCACTTCTGCACTCCCTTTGGGATGCCTTTGGCAGATGAAGTAAGCCTGGAACTCAGGGCTTCCTGGTTAAAGAAATCCAAGCCCTAGGCTGAACCCTAACCCTAACCCTAGGCAGATAAATCAGCCTAGGTATAGGGATGGTGCCAAGGAAAAGCTGTGAAAGCTGCCATGTTGTTGCACTTTTGTACTCCCCTTGGGATGCCTTGAACAGCTGCAGTGTGCCTGGAGCCCAGGGCTTCCTAGTTTTAAAAATCCTAGCCCTAGGCCTAAGCCTAACAGTAACCCTGGGAAGGTAAATCAGCCTGGTGTTAGGCTTCTTGCCAAGGAAAAAGCCGTGAAAGCAGCCATGTTGTGGCACTTTTGCACTCCCTTTTGGATGCCTTTCACAGCTCCAGTGTGCCTGGAACTCAGGGCTTCCTGATTTTAAAAATCCTAGCCCTAGGCCGAACCCCAACCCTAAGACGAGAAAGGCAAATCAGCCAGGAATTAGGCATGTCCCCAAGGAAAAAGCTGTGGAGGCAGGCATGTTGTGCTACTTTTGCGCTCTTCTTGGGTAGTCCTTCGCAGCTGCTGTGTTCTTGGAACTCAGGGCTTTCTGGTTAATAGAGCCCTTACCCTAGGCGTAACTCAAACCTTAACCCTAGGAAGGAAAATCAGCCTATGGTTCGGGATGGTCTCATGGAAATATCAGTGGTGGCAGCCAAGTTGCGTCACTTTTGCGCTCCCCTTGGGATGCCTTTCGCAGCTGCAGTGTGCCTGGAGCCCAGGGCTTCCTGGTTTTAAAAGTCCTAGGCCTAAGCCTAACAGTAACCCTAGGAAGGTAAATCAGCCGGGTATTAGGGTTCTTCCTAAGGGAAAAGCCGTGAAAGCAGCCATGTTGTGGCACTTCTGCACTCCCTTTGGGATGCCTTTGGCAGATGAAGTAAGCCTGGAACTCAGGGCTTCCTGGTTAAAGAAATCCAAGCCCTAGGCTGAACCCTAACCCTAACCCTAGGCAGATAAATCAGCCTAGGTATAGGGATGGTGCCAAGGAAAAAGCTGTGAAAGCTGCCATGTTGTTGCACTTTTGTACTCCCCTTGGGATGCCTTGAACAGCTGCAGTGTGCCTGGAGCTAAGGGCTTCCTAGTTTTAAAAATCCTAGCCCTAGGCCTAAGCCTAACAGTAACCCTGGGAAGGTAAATCAGCCTGGTGTTAGGCTTCTTGCCAAGGAAAAAGCCGTGAAAGCAGCCATGTTGTGGCACTTTTCACTCCCTTTTGGATGCCTTTCACAGCTCCACTGTGCCTGGAACTCAGGGCTTCCTGATTTTAAAAATCCTAGCCCTAGGCCGAACCCCAACCCTAAGACGAGAAAGGCAAATCAGCCAGGAATTAGGCATGTCCCCAAGGAAAAAGCTGTGGAGGCAGGCATGTTGTGCTACTTTTGCGCTCTTCTTGGCTAGTCCTTCGCAGCTGCTGTGTTCTTGGAACTCAGGGCTTTCTGGTTAATAGAGCCCTTACCCTAGGCGTAACTCAAACCTTAACCCTAGGAAGGAAAATCAGCCTATGGTTCGGGATGCTCTCATGGAAATATCAGTGGTGGCAGCCAAGTTGCGTCACTTTTGCGCTCCCCTAGGGATGCCTTTCGCAGCTGCAGTGTGCCTGGAGCCCAGGGCTTCCTGGTTTTAAAAGTCCTAGGCCTAAGCCTAACAGTAACCCTAGGAAGGTAAATCAGCCGGGTATTAGGGTTCTTCCTAAGGGAAAAGCCGTGAAAGCAGCCATGTTGTGGCACTTCTGCACTCCCTTTGGGATGCCTTTGGCAGATGAAGTAAGCCTGGAACTCAGGGCTTCCTGGTTAAAGAAATCCAAGCCCTAGGCTGAACCCTAACCCTAACCCTAGGCAGATAAATCAGCCTAGGTATAGGGATGGTGCCAAGGAAAAGCTGTGAAAGCTGCCATGTTGTTGCACTTTTGTACTCCCCTTGGGATGCCTTGAACAGCTGCAGTGTGCCTGGAGCCCAGGGCTTCCTAGTTTTAAAAATCCTAGCCCTAGCCCTAAGCCTAACAGTAACCCTGGGAAGGTAAATCAGCCTGGTGTTAGGCTTCTTGCCAAGGAAAAAGCCGTGAAAGCAGCCATGTTGTGGCACTTTTGCACTCCCTTTTGGATGCCTTTCACAGCTCCAGTGTGCCTGGAACTCAGGGCTTCCTGATTTTAAAAATCCTAGCCCTAGGCCGAACCCCAACCCTAAGACGAGAAAGGCAAATCAGCCAGGAATTAGGCATGTCCCCAAGGAAAAAGCTGTGGAGGCAGGCATGTTGTGCTACTTTTGCGCTCTTCTTGGCTAGTCCTTCGCAGCTGCTGTGTTCTTGGAACTCAGGGCTTTCTGGTTAATAGAGCCCTTACCCTAGGCGTAACTCAAACCTTAACCCTAGGAAGGAAAATCAGCCTATGGTTCGGGATGGTCTCATGGAAATATCAGTGGTGGCAGCCAAGTTGCGTCACTTTTGCGCTCCCCTAGGGATGCCTTTCGCAGCTGCAGTGTGCCTGGAGCCCAGGGCTTCCTGGTTTTAAAAGTCCTAGGCCTAAGCCTAACAGTAACCCTAGGAAGGTAAATCAGCCGGGTATTAGGGTTCTTCCTAAGGGAAAAGCCGTGAAAGCAGCCATGTTGTGGCACTTCTGCACTCCCTTTGGGATGCCTTTGGCAGATGAAGTAAGCCTGGAACTCAGGGCTTCCTGGTTAAAGAAATCCAAGCCCTAGGCTGAACCCTAACCCTAACCCTAGGCAGATAAATCAGCCTAGGTATAGGGATGGTGCCAAGGAAAAAGCTGTGAAAGCTGCCATGTTGTTGCACTTTTGTACTCCCCTTGGGATGCCTTGAACAGCTGCAGTGTGCCTGGAGCTAAGGGCTTCCTAGTTTTAAAAATCCTAGCCCTAGGCCTAAGCCTAACAGTAACCCTGGGAAGGTAAATCAGCCTGGTGTTAGGCTTCTTGCCAAGGAAAAAGCCGTGAAAGCAGCCATGTTGTGGCACTTTTGCACTCCCTTTTGGATGCCTTTCACAGCTCCACTGTGCCTGGAACTCAGGGCTTCCTGATTTTAAAAATCCTAGCCCTAGGCCGAACCCCAGCCCTAAGACGAGAAAGGCAAATCAGCCAGGAATTAGGCATGTCCCCAAGGAAAAAGCTGTGGAGGCAGGCATGTTGTGGTACTTTTGCGCTCTTCTTGGCTAGTCCTTCGCAGCTGCTGTGTTCTTGGAACTCAGGGCTTTCTGGTTAATAGAGCCCTTACCCTAGGCGTAACTCAAACCTTAAGCCTAGGAAGGAAAATCAGCCTATGGTTCGGGATGGTCTCATGGAAATATCAGTGGTGGCAGCCAAGTTGCGTCACTTTTGCGCTCCCCTTGGGATGCCTTTCGCAGCTGCAGTGTGCCTGGAGCCCAGGGCTTCCTGGTTTTAAAAGTCCTAGGCCTAAGCCTAACAGTAACCCTAGGAAGGTAAATCAGCCGGGTATTAGGGTTCTTCCTAAGGGAAAAGCCGTGAAAGCAGCCATGTTGTGGCACTTCTGCACTCCCTTTGGGATGCCTTTGGCAGATGAAGTAAGCCTGGAACTCAGGGCTTCCTGGTTAAAGAAATCCAAGCCCTAGGCTGAACCCTAACCCTAACCCTAGGCAGATAAATCAGCCTAGGTATAGGGATGGTGCCAAGGAAAAAGCTGTGAAAGCTGCCATGTTGTTGCACTTTTTTACTCCCCTTGGGATGCCTTGAACAGCTGCAGTGTGCCTGGAGCTAAGGGCTTCCTAGTTTTAAAAATCCTAGCCCTAGGCCTAAGCCTAACAGTAACCCTGGGAAGGTAAATCAGCCTGGTGTTAGGCTTCTTGCCAAGGAAAAAGCCGTGAAAGCAGCCATGTTGTGGCACTTTTGCACTCCCTTTTGGATGCCTTTCACAGCTCCAGTGTGCCTGGAACTCAGGGCTTCCTGATTTTAAAAATCCTAGCCCTAGGCCGAACCCCAACCCTAAGACGAGAAAGGCAAATCAGCCAGGAATTAGGCATGTCCCCAAGGAAAAAGCTGTGGAGGCAGGCATGTTGTGCTACTTTTGCGCTCTTCTTGGCTAGTCCTTCGCAGCTGCTGTGTTCTTGGAACTCAGGGCTTTCTGGTTAATAGAGCCCTTACCCTAGGCGTAACTCAAACCTTAACCCTAGGAAGGAAAATCAACCTATGGTTCGGGATGGTCTCATGGAAATATCAGTGGTGGCAGCCAAGTTGCGTCACTTTTGCGCTCCCCTTGGGATGCCTTTCGCAGCTGCAGTGTGCCTGGAGCCCAGGGCTTCCTGGTTTTAAAAGTCCTAGGCCTAAGCCTAACAGTAACCCTAGGAAGGTAAATCAGCCGGGTATTAGGGTTCTTCCTAAGGGAAAAGCCGTGAAAGCAGCCATGTTGTGGCACTTCTGCACTCCCTTTGGGATGCCTTTGGCAGATGAAGTAAGCCTGGAACTCAGGGCTTCCTGGTTAAAGAAATCCAAGCCCTAGGCTGAACCCTAACCCTAACCCTAGGCAGATAAATCAGCCTAGGTATAGGGATGGTGCCAAGGAAAAAGCTGTGAAAGCTGCCATGTTGTTGCACTTTTGTACTCCCCTTGGGATGCCTTGAACAGCTGCAGTGTGCCTGGAGCCCAGGGCTTCCTAGTTTTAAAAATCCTAGCCCTAGGCCTAAGCCTAACAGTAACCCTGGGAAGGTAAATCAGCCTGGTGTTAGGCTTCTTGCCAAGGAAAAAGCCGTGAAAGCAGCCATGTTGTGGCACTTTTGCACTCCCTTTTGGATGCCTTTCACAGCTCCACTGTGCCTGGAACTCAGGGCTTCCTGATTTTAAAAATCCTAGCCCTAGGCCGAACCCCAACCCTAAGACGAGAAAGGCAAATCAGCCAGGAATTAGGCATGTCCCCAAGGAAAAAGCTGTGGAGGCAGGCATGTTGTGGTACTTTTGCGCTCTTCTTGGCTAGTCCTTCGCAGCTGCTGTGTTCTTGGAACTCAGGGCTTTCTGGTTAATAGAGCCCTTACCCTAGGCGTAGCTCAAACCTTAACCCTAGGAAGGAAAATCAGCCTATGGTTCGGGATGGTCTCATGGAAATATCAGTGGTGGCAGCCAAGTTGCGTCACTTTTGCGCTCCCCTAGGGATGCCTTTTGCAGCTGCAGTGTGCCTGGAGCCCAGGGCTTCCTGGTTTTAAAAGTCCTAGGCCTAAGCCTAACAGTAACCCTAGGAAGGTAAATCAGCCGGGTATTAGGGTTCTTCCTAAGGGAAAAGCCGTGAAAGCAGCCATGTTGTGGCACTTCTGCACTCCCTTTGGGATGCCTTTGGCAGATGAAGTAAGCCTGGAACTCAGGGCTTCCTGGTTAAAGAAATCCAAGCCCTAGGCTGAACCCTAACCCTAACCCTAGGCAGATAAATCAGCCTAGGTATAGGGATGGTGCCAAGGAAAAAGCTGTGAAAGCTGCCATGTTGTTGCACTTTTGTACTCCCCTTGGGATGCCTTGAACAGCTGCAGTGTGCCTGGAGCTAAGGGCTTCCTAGTTTTAAAAATCCTAGCCCTAGGCCTAAGCCTAACAGTAACCCTGGGAAGGTAAATCAGCCTGGTGTTAGGCTTCTTGCCAAGGAAAAAGCCGTGAAAGCAGCCATGTTGTGGCACTTTTGCACTCCCTTTTGGATGCCTTTCACAGCTCCAGTGTGCCTGGAACTCAGGGCTTCCTGATTTTAAAAATCCTAGCCCTAGGCCGAACCCCAGCCCTAAGACGAGAAAGGCAAATCAGCCAGGAATTAGGCATGTCCCCAAGGAAAAAGCTGTGGAGGCAGGCATGTTGTGGTACTTTTGCGCTCTTCTTGGCTAGTCCTTCGCAGCTGCTGTGTTCTTGGAACTCAGGGCTTTCTGGTTAATAGAGCCCTTACCCTAGGCGTAACTCAAACCTTAACCCTAGGAAGGAAAATCAGCCTATGGTTCGGGATGGTCTCATGGAAATATCAGTGGTGGCAGCCAAGTTGCGTCACTTTTGCGCTCCCCTTGGGATGCCTTTCGCAGCTGCAGTGTGCCTGGAGCCCAGGGCTTCCTGGTTTTAAAAGTCCTAGGCCTAAGCCTAACAGTAACCCTAGGAAGGTAAATCAGCCGGGTATTAGGGTTCTTCCTAAGGGAAAAGCCGTGAAAGCAGCCATGTTGTGGCACTTCTGCACTCCCTTTGGGATGCCTTTGGCAGATGAAGTAAGCCTGGAACTCAGGGCTTCCTGGTTAAAGAAATCCAAGCCCTAGGCTGAACCCTAACCCTAACCCTAGGCAGATAAATCAGCCTAGGTATAGGGATGGTGCCAAGGAAAAGCTGTGAAAGCTGCCATGTTGTTGCACTTTTGTACTCCCCTTGGGATGCCTTGAACAGCTGCAGTGTGCCTGGAGCCCAGGGCTTCCTAGTTTTAAAAATCCTAGCCCTAGGCCTAAGCCTAACAGTAACCCTGGGAAGGTAAATCAGCCTGGTGTTAGGCTTCTTGCCAAGGAAAAAGCCGTGAAAGCAGCCATGTTGTGGCACTTTTGCACTCCCTTTTGGATGCCTTTCACAGCTGCAGTGTGCCTGGAACTCAGGGCTTCCTGATTTTAAAAATCCTAGCCCTAGGCCGAACCCCAACCCTAAGACGAGAAAGGCAAATCAGCCAGGAATTAGGCATGTCCCCAAGGAAAAAGCTGTGGAGGCAGGCATGTTGTGGTACTTTTGCGCTCTTCTTGGCTAGTCCTTCGCAGCTGCTGTGTTCTTGGAACTCAGGGCTTTCTGGTTAATAGAGCCCTTACCCTAGGCGTAACTCAAACCTTAACCCTAGGAAGGAAAATCAGCCTATGGTTCGGGATGGTCTCATGGAAATATCAGTGGTGGCAGCCAAGTTGCGTCACTTTTGCGCTCCCCTTGGGATGCCTTTCGCAGCTGCAGTGTGCCTGGAGCCCAGGGCTTCCTGGTTTTAAAAGTCCTAGGCCTAAGCCTAACAGTAACCCTAGGAAGGTAAATCAGCCGGGTATTAGGGTTCTTCCTTAGGGAAAAGCCGTGAAAGCAGCCATGTTGTGGCACTTCTGCACTCCCTTTGGGATGCCTTTGGCAGATGAAGTAAGCCTGGAACTCAGGGCTTCCTGGTTAAAGAAATCCAAGCCCTAGGCTGAACCCTAACCCTAACCCTAGGCAGATAAATCAGCCTAGGTATAGGGATGGTGCCAAGGAAAAGCTGTGAAAGCTGCCATGTTGTTGCACTTTTGTACTCCCCTTGGGATGCCTTGAACAGCTGCAGTGTGCCTGGAGCCCAGGGCTTCCTAGTTTTAAAAATCCTAGCCCTAGGCCTAAGCCTAACAGTAACCCTGGGAAGGTAAATCAGCCTGGTGTTAGGCTTCTTGCCAAGGAAAAAGCCGTGAAAGCAGCCATGTTGTGGCACTTTTGCACTCCCTTTTGGATGCCTTTCACAGCTCCAGTGTGCCTGGAACTCAGGGCTTCCTGATTTTAAAAATCCTAGCCCTAGGCCGAACCCCAACCCTAAGACGAGAAAGGCAAATCAGCCAGGAATTAGGCATGTCCCCAAGGAAAAAGCTGTGGAGGCAGGCATGTTGTGGTACTTTTGCGCTCTTCTTGGCTAGTCCTTCGCAGCTGCTGTGTTCTTGGAACTCAGGGCTTTCTGGTTAATAGAGCCCTTACCCTAGGCGTAACTCAAACCTTAACCCTAGGAAGGAAAATCAGCCTATGGTTCGGGATGGTCTCATGGAAATATCAGTGGTGGCAGCCAAGTTGCGTCACTTTTGCGCTCCCCTTGGGATGCCTTTCGCAGCTGCAGTGTGCCTGGAGCCCAGGGCTTCCTGGTTTTAAAAGTCCTAGGCCTAAGCCTAACAGTAACCCTAGGAAGGTAAATCAGCCGGGTATTAGGGTTCTTCCTAAGGGAAAAGCCGTGAAAGCAGCCATGTTGTGGCACTTCTGCACTCCCTTTGGGATGCCTTTGGCAGATGAAGTAAGCCTGGAACTCAGGGCTTCCTGGTTAAAGAAATCCAAGCCCTAGGCTGAACCCTAACCCTAACCCTAGGCAGATAAATCAGCCTAGGTATAGGGATGGTGCCAAGGAAAAAGCTGTGAAAGCTGCCATGTTGTTGCACTTTTGTACTCCCCTTGGGATGCCTTGAACAGCTGCAGTGTGCCTGGAGCTAAGGGCTTCCTAGTTTTAAAAATCCTAGCCCTAGGCCTAAGCCTAACAGTAACCCTGGGAAGGTAAATCAGCCTGGTGTTAGGCTTCTTGCCAAGGAAAAAGCCGTGAAAGCAGCCATGTTGTGGCACTTTTCACTCCCTTTTGGATGCCTTTCACAGCTCCAGTGTGCCTGGAACTCAGGGCTTCCTGATTTTAAAAATCCTAGCCCTAGGCCGAACCCCAACCCTAAGACGAGAAAGGCAAATCAGCCAGGAATTAGGCATGTCCCCAAGGAAAAAGCTGTGGAGGCAGGCATGTTGTGGTACTTTTGCGCTCTTCTTGGCTAGTCCTTCGCAGCTGCTGTGTTCTTGGAACTCAGGGCTTTCTGGTTAATAGAGCCCTTACCCTAGGCGTAACTCAAACCTTAACCCTAGGAAGGAAAATCAGCCTATGGTTCGGGATGGTCTCATGGAAATATCAGTGGTGGCAGCCAAGTTGCGTCACTTTTGCGCTCCCCTAGGGATGCCTTTCGCAGCTGCAGTGTGCCTGGAGCCCAGGGCTTCCTGGTTTTAAAAGTCCTAGGCCTAAGCCTAACAGTAACCCTAGGAAGGTAAATCAGCCGGGTATTAGGGTTCTTCCTAAGGGAAAAGCCGTGAAAGCAGCCATGTTGTGGCACTTCTGCACTCCCTTTGGGATGCCTTTGGCAGATGAAGTAAGCCTGGAACTCAGGGCTTCCTGGTTAAAGAAATCCAAGCCCTAGGCTGAACCCTAACCCTAACCCTAGGCAGATAAATCAGCCTAGGTATAGGGATGGTGCCAAGGAAAAAGCTGTGAAAGCTGCCATGTTGTTGCACTTTTGTACTCCCCTTGGGATGCCTTGAACAGCTGCAGTGTGCCTGGAGCTAAGGGCTTCCTAGTTTTAAAAATCCTAGCCCTAGGCCTAAGCCTAACAGTAACCCTGGGAAGGTAAATCAGCCTGGTGTTAGGCTTCTTGCCAAGGAAAAAGCCGTGAAAGCAGCCATGTTGTGGCACTTTTGCACTCCCTTTTGGATGCCTTTCACAGCTCCAGTGTGCCTGGAACTCAGGGCTTCCTGATTTTAAAAATCCTAGCCCTAGGCCGAACCCCAACACTAAGACGAGAAAGGCAAATCAGCCAGGAATTAGGCATGTCCCCAAGGAAAAAGCTGTGGAGGCAGGCATGTTGTGGTACTTTTGCGCTCTTCTTGGCTAGTCCTTCGCAGCTGCTGTGTTCTTGGAACTCAGGGCTTTCTGGTTAATAGAGCCCTTACCCTAGGCGTAACTCAAACCTTAAGCCTAGGAAGGAAAATCAGCCTATGGTTCGGGATGGTCTCATGGAAATATCAGTGGTGGCAGCCAAGTTGCGTCACTTTTGCGCTCCCCTTGGGATGCCTTTCGCAGCTGCAGTGTGCCTGGAGCCCAGGGCTTCCTGGTTTTAAAAGTCCTAGGCCTAAGCCTAACAGTAACCCTAGGAAGGTAAATCAGCCGGGTATTAGGGTTCTTCCTAAGGGAAAAGCCGTGAAAGCAGCCATGTTGTGGCACTTCTGCACTCCCTTTGGGATGCCTTTGGCAGATGAAGTAAGCCTGGAACTCAGGGCTTCCTGGTTAAAGAAATCCAAGCCCTAGGCTGAACCCTAACCCTAACCCTAGGCAGATAAATCAGCCTAGGTATAGGGATGGTGCCAAGGAAAAAGCTGTGAAAGCTGCCATGTTGTTGCACTTTTTTACTCCCCTTGGGATGCCTTGAACAGCTGCAGTGTGCCTGGAGCCCAGGGCTTCCTAGTTTTAAAAATCCTAGCCCTAGGCCTAAGCCTAACAGTAACCCTGGGAAGGTAAATCAGCCTGGTGTTAGGCTTCTTGCCAAGGAAAAAGCCGTGAAAGCAGCCATGTTGTGGCACTTTTGCACTCCCTTTTGGATGCCTTTCACAGCTGCAGTGTGCCTGGAACTCAGGGCTTCCTGATTTTAAAAATCCTAGCCCTAGGCCGAACCCCAACCCTAAGACGAGAAAGGCAAATCAGCCAGGAATTAGGCATGTCCCCAAGGAAAAAGCTGTGGAGGCAGGCATGTTGTGCTACTTTTGCGCTCTTCTTGGCTAGTCCTTCGCAGCTGCTGTGTTCTTGGAACTCAGGGCTTTCTGGTTAATAGAGCCCTTACCCTAGGCGTAACTCAAACCTTAACCCTAGGAAGGAAAATCAACCTATGGTTCGGGATGGTCTCATGGAAATATCAGTGGTGGCAGCCAAGTTGCGTCACTTTTGCGCTCCCCTTGGGATGCCTTTCGCAGCTGCAGTGTGCCTGGAGCCCAGGGCTTCCTGGTTTTAAAAGTCCTAGGCCTAAGCCTAACAGTAACCCTAGGAAGGTAAATCAGCCGGGTATTAGGGTTCTTCCTAAGGGAAAAGCCGTGAAAGCAGCCATGTTGTGGCACTTCTGCACTCCCTTTGGGATGCCTTTGGCAGATGAAGTAAGCCTGGAACTCAGGGCTTCCTGGTTAAAGAAATCCAAGCCCTAGGCTGAACCCTAACCCTAACCCTAGGCAGATAAATCAGCCTAGGTATAGGGATGGTGCCAAGGAAAAAGCTGTGAAAGCTGCCATGTTGTTGCACTTTTGTACTCCCCTTGGGATGCCTTGAACAGCTGCAGTGTGCCTGGAGCCCAGGGCTTCCTAGTTTTAAAAATCCTAGCCCTAGGCCTAAGCCTAACAGTAACCCTGGGAAGGTAAATCAGCCTGGTGTTAGGCTTCTTGCCAAGGAAAAAGCCGTGAAAGCAGCCATGTTGTGGCACTTTTGCACTCCCTTTTGGATGCCTTTCACAGCTCCAGTGTGCCTGGAACTCAGGGCTTCCTGATTTTAAAAATCCTAGCCCTAGGCCGAACCCCAACCCTAAGACGAGAAAGGCAAATCAGCCAGGAATTAGGCATGTCCCCAAGGAAAAAGCCGTGAAAGCAGCCATGTTGTGGCACTTTTGCACTCCCTTTTGGATGCCTTTCACAGCTGCAGTGTGCCTGGAACTCAGGGCTTCCTGATTTTAAAAATCCTAGCCCTAGGCCGAACCCCAACCCTAAGACGAGAAAGGCAAATCAGCCAGGAATTAGGCATGTCCCCAAGGAAAAAGCTGTGGAGGCAGGCATGTTGTGCTACTTTTGCGCTCTTCTTGGCTAGTCCTTCGCAGCTGCTGTGTTCTTGGAACTCAGGGCTTTCTGGTTAATAGAGCCCTTACCCTAGGCGTAACTCAAACCTTAACCCTAGGAAGGAAAATCAGCCTATGGTTCGGGATGGTCTCATGGAAATATCAGTGGTGGCAGCCAAGTTGCGTCACTTTTGCGCTCCCCTTGGGATGCCTTTCGCAGCTGCAGTGTGCCTGGAGCCCAGGGCTTCCTGGTTTTAAAAGTCCTAGGCCTAAGCCTAACAGTAACCCTAGGAAGGTAAATCAGCCGGGTATTAGGGTTCTTCCTAAGGGAAAAGCCGTGAAAGCAGCCATGTTGTGGCACTTCTGCACTCCCTTTGGGATGCCTTTGGCAGATGAAGTAAGCCTGGAACTCAGGGCTTCCTGGTTAAAGAAATCCAAGCCCTAGGCTGAACCCTAACCCTAACCCTAGGCAGATAAATCAGCCTAGGTATAGGGATGGTGCCAAGGAAAAAGCTGTGAAAGCTGCCATGTTGTTGCACTTTTGTACTCCCCTTGGGATGCCTTGAACAGCTGCAGTGTGCCTGGAGCTAAGGGCTTCCTAGTTTTAAAAATCCTAGCCCTAGGCCTAAGCCTAACAGTAACCCTGGGAAGGTAAATCAGCCTGGTGTTAGGCTTCTTGCCAAGGAAAAAGCCGTGAAAGCAGCCATGTTGTGGCACTTTTCACTCCCTTTTGGATGCCTTTCACAGCTCCAGTGTGCCTGGAACTCAGGGCTTCCTGATTTTAAAAATCCTAGCCCTAGGCCGAACCCCAACCCTAAGACGAGAAAGGCAAATCAGCCAGGAATTAGGCATGTCCCCAAGGAAAAAGCTGTGGAGGCAGGCATGTTGTGGTACTTTTGCGCTCTTCTTGGCTAGTCCTTCGCAGCTGCTGTGTTCTTGGAACTCAGGGCTTTCTGGTTAATAGAGCCCTTACCCTAGGCGTAACTCAAACCTTAACCCTAGGAAGGAAAATCAGCCTATGGTTCGGGATGGTCTCATGGAAATATCAGTGGTGGCAGCCAAGTTGCGTCACTTTTGCGCTCCCCTAGGGATGCCTTTCGCAGCTGCAGTGTGCCTGGAGCCCAGGGCTTCCTGGTTTTAAAAGTCCTAGGCCTAAGCCTAACAGTAACCCTAGGAAGGTAAATCAGCCGGGTATTAGGGTTCTTCCTAAGGGAAAAGCCGTGAAAGCAGCCATGTTGTGGCACTTCTGCACTCCCTTTGGGATGCCTTTGGCAGATGAAGTAAGCCTGGAACTCAGGGCTTCCTGGTTAAAGAAATCCAAGCCCTAGGCTGAACCCTAACCCTAACCCTAGGCAGATAAATCAGCCTAGGTATAGGGATGGTGCCAAGGAAAAAGCTGTGAAAGCTGCCATGTTGTTGCACTTTTGTACTCCCCTTGGGATGCCTTGAACAGCTGCAGTGTGCCTGGAGCTAAGGGCTTCCTAGTTTTAAAAATCCTAGCCCTAGGCCTAAGCCTAACAGTAACCCTGGGAAGGTAAATCAGCCTGGTGTTAGGCTTCTTGCCAAGGAAAAAGCCGTGAAAGCAGCCATGTTGTGGCACTTTTGCACTCCCTTTTGGATGCCTTTCACAGCTCCAGTGTGCCTGGAACTCAGGGCTTCCTGATTTTAAAAATCCTAGCCCTAGGCCGAACCCCAACACTAAGACGAGAAAGGCAAATCAGCCAGGAATTAGGCATGTCCCCAAGGAAAAAGCTGTGGAGGCAGGCATGTTGTGGTACTTTTGCGCTCTTCTTGGCTAGTCCTTCGCAGCTGCTGTGTTCTTGGAACTCAGGGCTTTCTGGTTAATAGAGCCCTTACCCTAGGCGTAACTCAAACCTTAAGCCTAGGAAGGAAAATCAGCCTATGGTTCGGGATGGTCTCATGGAAATATCAGTGGTGGCAGCCAAGTTGCGTCACTTTTGCGCTCCCCTTGGGATGCCTTTCGCAGCTGCAGTGTGCCTGGAGCCCAGGGCTTCCTGGTTTTAAAAGTCCTAGGCCTAAGCCTAACAGTAACCCTAGGAAGGTAAATCAGCCGGGTATTAGGGTTCTTCCTAAGGGAAAAGCCGTGAAAGCAGCCATGTTGTGGCACTTCTGCACTCCCTTTGGGATGCCTTTGGCAGATGAAGTAAGCCTGGAACTCAGGGCTTCCTGGTTAAAGAAATCCAAGCCCTAGGCTGAACCCTAACCCTAACCCTAGGCAGATAAATCAGCCTAGGTATAGGGATGGTGCCAAGGAAAAAGCTGTGAAAGCTGCCATGTTGTTGCACTTTTTTACTCCCCTTGGGATGCCTTGAACAGCTGCAGTGTGCCTGGAGCCCAGGGCTTCCTAGTTTTAAAAATCCTAGCCCTAGGCCTAAGCCTAACAGTAACCCTGGGAAGGTAAATCAGCCTGGTGTTAGGCTTCTTGCCAAGGAAAAAGCCGTGAAAGCAGCCATGTTGTGGCACTTTTGCACTCCCTTTTGGATGCCTTTCACAGCTGCAGTGTGCCTGGAACTCAGGGCTTCCTGATTTTAAAAATCCTAGCCCTAGGCCGAACCCCAACCCTAAGACGAGAAAGGCAAATCAGCCAGGAATTAGGCATGTCCCCAAGGAAAAAGCTGTGGAGGCAGGCATGTTGTGCTACTTTTGCGCTCTTCTTGGCTAGTCCTTCGCAGCTGCTGTGTTCTTGGAACTCAGGGCTTTCTGGTTAATAGAGCCCTTACCCTAGGCGTAACTCAAACCTTAACCCTAGGAAGGAAAATCAACCTATGGTTCGGGATGGTCTCATGGAAATATCAGTGGTGGCAGCCAAGTTGCGTCACTTTTGCGCTCCCCTTGGGATGCCTTTCGCAGCTGCAGTGTGCCTGGAGCCCAGGGCTTCCTGGTTTTAAAAGTCCTAGGCCTAAGCCTAACAGTAACCCTAGGAAGGTAAATCAGCCGGGTATTAGGGTTCTTCCTAAGGGAAAAGCCGTGAAAGCAGCCATGTTGTGGCACTTCTGCACTCCCTTTGGGATGCCTTTGGCAGATGAAGTAAGCCTGGAACTCAGGGCTTCCTGGTTAAAGAAATCCAAGCCCTAGGCTGAACCCTAACCCTAACCCTAGGCAGATAAATCAGCCTAGGTATAGGGATGGTGCCAAGGAAAAAGCTGTGAAAGCTGCCATGTTGTTGCACTTTTGTACTCCCCTTGGGATGCCTTGAACAGCTGCAGTGTGCCTGGAGCCCAGGGCTTCCTAGTTTTAAAAATCCTAGCCCTAGGCCTAAGCCTAACAGTAACCCTGGGAAGGTAAATCAGCCTGGTGTTAGGCTTCTTGCCAAGGAAAAAGCCGTGAAAGCAGCCATGTTGTGGCACTTTTGCACTCCCTTTTGGATGCCTTTCACAGCTCCAGTGTGCCTGGAACTCAGGGCTTCCTGATTTTAAAAATCCTAGCCCTAGGCCGAACCCCAACCCTAAGACGAGAAAGGCAAATCAGCCAGGAATTAGGCATGTCCCCAAGGAAAAAGCCGTGAAAGCAGCCATGTTGTGGCACTTTTGCACTCCCTTTTGGATGCCTTTCACAGCTGCAGTGTGCCTGGAACTCAGGGCTTCCTGATTTTAAAAATCCTAGCCCTAGGCCGAACCCCAACCCTAAGACGAGAAAGGCAAATCAGCCAGGAATTAGGCATGTCCCCAAGGAAAAAGCTGTGGAGGCAGGCATGTTGTGCTACTTTTGCGCTCTTCTTGGCTAGTCCTTCGCAGCTGCTGTGTTCTTGGAACTCAGGGCTTTCTGGTTAATAGAGCCCTTACCCTAGGCGTAACTCAAACCTTAAGCCTAGGAAGGAAAATCAGCCTATGGTTCGGGATGGTCTCATGGAAATATCAGTGGTGGCAGCCAAGTTGCGTCACTTTTGCGCTCCCCTTGGGATGCCTTTCGCAGCTGCAGTGTGCCTGGAGCCCAGGGCTTCCTGGTTTTAAAAGTCCTAGGCCTAAGCCTAACAGTAACCCTAGGAAGGTAAATCAGCCGGGTATTAGGGTTCTTCCTAAGGGAAAAGCCGTGAAAGCAGCCATGTTGTGGCACTTCTGCACTCCCTTTGGGATGCCTTTGGCAGATGAAGTAAGCCTGGAACTCAGGGCTTCCTGGTTAAAGAAATCCAAGCCCTAGGCTGAACCCTAACCCTAACCCTAGGCAGATAAATCAGCCTAGGTATAGGGATGGTGCCAAGGAAAAGCTGTGAAAGCTGCCATGTTGTTGCACTTTTGTACTCCCCTTGGGATGCCTTGAACAGCTGCAGTGTGCCTGGAGCCCAGGGCTTCCTAGTTTTAAAAATCCTAGCCCTAGGCCTAAGCCTAACAGTAACCCTGGGAAGGTAAATCAGCCTGGTGTTAGGCTTCTTGCCAAGGAAAAAGCCGTGAAAGCAGCCATGTTGTGGCACTTTTGCACTCCCTTTTGGATGCCTTTCACAGCTCCAGTGTGCCTGGAACTCAGGGCTTCCTGATTTTAAAAATCCTAGCCCTAGGCCGAACCCCAACCCTAAGACGAGAAAGGCAAATCAGCCAGGAATTAGGCATGTCCCCAAGGAAAAAGCTGTGGAGGCAGGCATGTTGTGCTACTTTTGCGCTCTTCTTGGCTAGTCCTTCGCAGCTGCTGTGTTCTTGGAACTCAGGGCTTTCTGGTTAATAGAGCCCTTACCCTAGGCGTAACTCAAACCTTAACCCTAGGAAGGAAAATCAGCCTATGGTTCGGGATGGTCTCATGGAAATATCAGTGGTGGCAGCCAAGTTGCGTCACTTTTGCGCTCCCCTAGGGATGCCTTTCGCAGCTGCAGTGTGCCTGGAGCCCAGGGCTTCCTGGTTTTAAAAGTCCTAGGCCTAAGCCTAACAGTAACCCTAGGAAGGTAAATCAGCCGGGTATTAGGGTTCTTCCTAAGGGAAAAGCCGTGAAAGCAGCCATGTTGTGGCACTTCTGCACTCCCTTTGGGATGCCTTTGGCAGATGAAGTAAGCCTGGAACTCAGGGCTTCCTGGTTAAAGAAATCCAAGCCCTAGGCTGAACCCTAACCCTAACCCTAGGCAGATAAATCAGCCTAGGTATAGGGATGGTGCCAAGGAAAAAGCTGTGAAAGCTGCCATGTTGTTGCACTTTTGTACTCCCCTTGGGATGCCTTGAACAGCTGCAGTGTGCCTGGAGCCCAGGGCTTCCTAGTTTTAAAAATCCTAGCCCTAGGCCTAAGCCTAACAGTAACCCTGGGAAGGTAAATCAGCCTGGTGTTAGGCTTCTTGCCAAGGAAAAAGCCGTGAAAGCAGCCATGTTGTGGCACTTTTGCACTCCCTTTTGGATGCCTTTCACAGCTGCAGTGTGCCTGGAACTCAGGGCTTCCTGATTTTAAAAATCCTAGCCCTAGGCCGAACCCCAACCCTAAGACGAGAAAGGCAAATCAGCCAGGAATTAGGCATGTCCCCAAGGAAAAAGCTGTGGAGGCAGGCATGTTGTGGTACTTTTGCGCTCTTCTTGGCTAGTCCTTCGCAGCTGCTGTGTTCTTGGAACTCAGGGCTTTCTGGTTAATAGAGCCCTTACCCTAGGCGTAACTCAAACCTTAACCCTAGGAAGGAAAATCAGCCTATGGTTCGGGATGGTCTCATGGAAATATCAGTTGTGGCAGCCAAGTTGCGTCACTTTTGCGCTCCCCTTGGGATGCCTTTCGCAGCTGCAGTGTGCCTGGAGCCCAGGGCTTCCTGGTTTTAAAAGTCCTAGGCCTAAGCCTAACAGTAACCCTAGGAAGGTAAATCAGCCGGGTATTAGGGTTCTTCCTAAGGGAAAAGCCGTGAAAGCAGCCATGTTGTGGCACTTCTGCACTCCCTTTGGGATGCCTTTGGCAGATGAAGTAAGCCTGGAACTCAGGGCTTCCTGGTTAAAGAAATCCAAGCCCTAGGCTGAACCCTAACCCTAACCCTAGGCAGATAAATCAGCCTAGGTATAGGGATGGTGCCAAGGAAAAAGCTGTGAAAGCTGCCATGTTGTTGCACTTTTTTACTCCCCTTGGGATGCCTTGAACAGCTGCAGTGTGCCTGGAGCCCAGGGCTTCCTAGTTTTAAAAATCCTAGCCCTAGCCCTAAGCCTAACAGTAACCCTGGGAAGGTAAATCAGCCTGGTGTTAGGCTTCTTGCCAAGGAAAAAGCCGTGAAAGCAGCCATGTTGTGGCACTTTTGCACTCCCTTTTGGATGCCTTTCACAGCTCCAGTGTGCCTGGAACTCAGGGCTTCCTGATTTTAAAAATCCTAGCCCTAGGCCGAACCCCAACCCTAAGACGAGAAAGGCAAATCAGCCAGGAATTAGGCATGTCCCCAAGGAAAAAGCTGTGGAGGCAGGCATGTTGTGCTACTTTTGCGCTCTTCTTGGCTAGTCCTTCGCAGCTGCTGTGTTCTTGGAACTCAGGGCTTTCTGGTTAATAGAGCCCTTACCCTAGGCGTAACTCAAACCTTAAGCCTAGGAAGGAAAATCAGCCTATGGTTCGGGATGGTCTCATGGAAATATCAGTGGTGGCAGCCAAGTTGCGTCACTTTTGCGCTCCCCTTGGGATGCCTTTCGCAGCTGCAGTGTGCCTGGAGCCCAGGGCTTCCTGGTTTTAAAAGTCCTAGGCCTAAGCCTAACAGTAACCCTAGGAAGGTAAATCAGCCGGGTATTAGGGTTCTTCCTAAGGGAAAAGCCGTGAAAGCAGCCATGTTGTGGCACTTCTGCACTCCCTTTGGGATGCCTTTGGCAGATGAAGTAAGCCTGGAACTCAGGGCTTCCTGGTTAAAGAAATCCAAGCCCTAGGCTGAACCCTAACCCTAACCCTAGGCAGATAAATCAGCCTAGGTATAGGGATGGTGCCAAGGAAAAGCTGTGAAAGCTGCCATGTTGTTGCACTTTTGTACTCCCCTTGGGATGCCTTGAACAGCTGCAGTGTGCCTGGAGCCCAGGGCTTCCTAGTTTTAAAAATCCTAGCCCTAGGCCTAAGCCTAACAGTAACCCTGGGAAGGTAAATCAGCCTGGTGTTAGGCTTCTTGCCAAGGAAAAAGCCGTGAAAGCAGCCATGTTGTGGCACTTTTGCACTCCCTTTTGGATGCCTTTCACAGCTCCAGTGTGCCTGGAACTCAGGGCTTCCTGATTTTAAAAATCCTAGCCCTAGGCCGAACCCCAACCCTAAGACGAGAAAGGCAAATCAGCCAGGAATTAGGCATGTCCCCAAGGAAAAAGCTGTGGAGGCAGGCATGTTGTGCTACTTTTGCGCTCTTCTTGGCTAGTCCTTCGCAGCTGCTGTGTTCTTGGAACTCAGGGCTTTCTGGTTAATAGAGCCCTTACCCTAGGCGTAACTCAAACCTTAACCCTAGGAAGGAAAATCAGCCTATGGTTCGGGATGGTCTCATGGAAATATCAGTGGTGGCAGCCAAGTTGCGTCACTTTTGCGCTCCCCTTGGGATGCCTTTCGCAGCTGCAGTGTGCCTGGAGCCCAGGGCTTCCTGGTTTTAAAAGTCCTAGGCCTAAGCCTAACAGTAACCCTAGGAAGGTAAATCAGCCGGGTATTAGGGTTCTTCCTAAGGGAAAAGCCGTGAAAGCAGCCATGTTGTGGCACTTCTGCACTCCCTTTGGGATGCCTTTGGCAGATGAAGTAAGCCTGGAACTCAGGGCTTCCTGGTTAAAGAAATCCAAGCCCTAGGCTGAACCCTAACCCTAACCCTAGGCAGATAAATCAGCCTAGGTATAGGGATGGTGCCAAGGAAAAAGCTGTGAAAGCTGCCATGTTGTTGCACTTTTTTACTCCCCTTGGGATGCCTTGAACAGCTGCAGTGTGCCTGGAGCTAAGGGCTTCCTAGTTTTAAAAATCCTAGCCCTAGGCCTAAGCCTAACAGTAACCCTGGGAAGGTAAATCAGCCTGGTGTTAGGCTTCTTGCCAAGGAAAAAGCCGTGAAAGCAGCCATGTTGTGGCACTTTTCACTCCCTTTTGGATGCCTTTCACAGCTCCAGTGTGCCTGGAACTCAGGGCTTCCTGATTTTAAAAATCCTAGCCCTAGGCCGAACCCCAACCCTAAGACGAGAAAGGCAAATCAGCCAGGAATTAGGCATGTCCCCAAGGAAAAAGCTGTGGAGGCAGGCATGTTGTGGTACTTTTGCGCTCTTCTTGGCTAGTCCTTCGCAGCTGCTGTGTTCTTGGAACTCAGGGCTTTCTGGTTAATAGAGCCCTTACCCTAGGCGTAACTCAAACCTTAACCCTAGGAAGGAAAATCAGCCTATGGTTCGGGATGGTCTCATGGAAATATCAGTGGTGGCAGCCAAGTTGCGTCACTTTTGCGCTCCCCTAGGGATGCCTTTCGCAGCTGCAGTGTGCCTGGAGCCCAGGGCTTCCTGGTTTTAAAAGTCCTAGGCCTAAGCCTAACAGTAACCCTAGGAAGGTAAATCAGCCGGGTATTAGGGTTCTTCCTAAGGGAAAAGCCGTGAAAGCAGCCATGTTGTGGCACTTCTGCACTCCCTTTGGGATGCCTTTGGCAGATGAAGTAAGCCTGGAACTCAGGGCTTCCTGGTTAAAGAAATCCAAGCCCTAGGCTGAACCCTAACCCTAACCCTAGGCAGATAAATCAGCCTAGGTATAGGGATGGTGCCAAGGAAAAAGCTGTGAAAGCTGCCATGTTGTTGCACTTTTGTACTCCCCTTGGGATGCCTTGAACAGCTGCAGTGTGCCTGGAGCTAAGGGCTTCCTAGTTTTAAAAATCCTAGCCCTAGGCCTAAGCCTAACAGTAACCCTGGGAAGGTAAATCAGCCTGGTGTTAGGCTTCTTGCCAAGGAAAAAGCCGTGAAAGCAGCCATGTTGTGGCACTTTTGCACTCCCTTTTGGATGCCTTTCACAGCTCCAGTGTGCCTGGAACTCAGGGCTTCCTGATTTTAAAAATCCTAGCCCTAGGCCGAACCCCAACCCTAAGACGAGAAAGGCAAATCAGCCAGGAATTAGGCATTTCCCCAAGGAAAAAGCTGTGGAGGCAGGCATGTTGTGGTACTTTTGCGCTCTTCTTGGCTAGTCCTTCGCAGCTGCTGTGTTCTTGGAACTCAGGGCTTTCTGGTTAATAGACCCTTATCCTAGGCGTAACTCAAACCTTAAGCCTAGGAAGGAAAATCAGCCTATGGTTCGGGATGGTCTCATGGAAATATCAGTGGTGGCAGCCAAGTTGCGTCACTTTTGCGCTCCCCTTGGGATGCCTTTCGCAGCTGCAGTGTGCCTGGAGCCCAGGGCTTCCTGGTTTTAAAAGTCCTAGGCCTAAGCCTAACAGTAACCCTAGGAAGGTAAATCAGCCGGGTATTAGGGTTCTTCCTAAGGGAAAAGCCGTGAAAGCAGCCATGTTGTGGCACTTCTGCACTCCCTTTGGGATGCCTTTGGCAGATGAAGTAAGCCTGGAACTCAGGGCTTCCTGGTTAAAGAAATCCAAGCCCTAGGCTGAACCCTAACCCTAACCCTAGGCAGATAAATCAGCCTAGGTATAGGGATGGTGCCAAGGAAAAAGCTGTGAAAGCTGCCATGTTGTTGCACTTTTTTACTCCCCTTGGGATGCCTTGAACAGCTGCAGTGTGCCTGGAGCCCAGGGCTTCCTAGTTTTAAAAATCCTAGCCCTAGGCCTAAGCCTAACAGTAACCCTGGGAAGGTAAATCAGCCTGGTGTTAGGCTTCTTGCCAAGGAAAAAGCCGTGAAAGCAGCCATGTTGTGGCACTTTTGCACTCCCTTTTGGATGCCTTTCACAGCTGCAGTGTGCCTGGAACTCAGGGCTTCCTGATTTTAAAAATCCTAGCCCTAGGCCGAACCCCAACCCTAAGACGAGAAAGGCAAATCAGCCAGGAATTAGGCATGTCCCCAAGGAAAAAGCTGTGGAGGCAGGCATGTTGTGCTACTTTTGCGCTCTTCTTGGCTAGTCCTTCGCAGCTGCTGTGTTCTTGGAACTCAGGGCTTTCTGGTTAATAGAGCCCTTACCCTAGGCGTAACTCAAACCTTAACCCTAGGAAGGAAAATCAACCTATGGTTCGGGATGGTCTCATGGAAATATCAGTGGTGGCAGCCAAGTTGCGTCACTTTTGCGCTCCCCTTGGGATGCCTTTCGCAGCTGCAGTGTGCCTGGAGCCCAGGGCTTCCTGGTTTTAAAAGTCCTAGGCCTAAGCCTAACAGTAACCCTAGGAAGGTAAATCAGCCGGGTATTAGGGTTCTTCCTAAGGGAAAAGCCGTGAAAGCAGCCATGTTGTGGCACTTCTGCACTCCCTTTGGGATGCCTTTGGCAGATGAAGTAAGCCTGGAACTCAGGGCTTCCTGGTTAAAGAAATCCAAGCCCTAGGCTGAACCCTAACCCTAACCCTAGGCAGATAAATCAGCCTAGGTATAGGGATGGTGCCAAGGAAAAAGCTGTGAAAGCTGCCATGTTGTTGCACTTTTGTACTCCCCTTGGGATGCCTTGAACAGCTGCAGTGCGCCTGGAGCCCAGGGCTTCCTAGTTTTAAAAATCCTAGCCCTAGGCCTAAGCCTAACAGTAACCCTGGGAAGGTAAATCAGCCTGGTGTTAGGCTTCTTGCCAAGGAAAAAGCCGTGAAAGCAGCCATGTTGTGGCACTTTTGCACTCCCTTTTGGATGCCTTTCACAGCTGCAGTGTGCCTGGAACTCAGGGCTTCCTGATTTTAAAAATCCTAGCCCTAGGCCGAACCCCAACCCTAAGACGAGAAAGGCAAATCAGCCAGGAATTAGGCATGTCCCCAAGGAAAAAGCCGTGAAAGCAGCCATGTTGTGGCACTTTTGCACTCCCTTTTGGATGCCTTTCACAGCTGCAGTGTGCCTGGAACTCAGGGCTTCCTGATTTTAAAAATCCTAGCCCTAGGCCGAACCCCAACCCTAAGACGAGAAAGGCAAATCAGCCAGGAATTAGGCATGTCCCCAAGGAAAAAGCTGTGGAGGCAGGCATGTTGTGCTACTTTTGCGCTCTTCTTGGCTAGTCCTTCGCAGCTGCTGTGTTCTTGGAACTCAGGGCTTTCTGGTTAATAGAGCCCTTACCCTAGGCGTAACTCAAACCTTAACCCTAGGAAGGAAAATCAGCCTATGGTTCGGGATGGTCTCATGGAAATATCAGTGGTGGCAGCCAAGTTGCGTCACTTTTGCGCTCCCCTTGGGATGCCTTTCGCAGCTGCAGTGTGCCTGGAGCCCAGGGCTTCCTGGTTTTAAAAGTCCTAGGCCTAAGCCTAACAGTAACCCTAGGAAGGTAAATCAGCCGGGTATTAGGGTTCTTCCTAAGGGAAAAGCCGTGAAAGCAGCCATGTTGTGGCACTTCTGCACTCCCTTTGGGATGCCTTTGGCAGATGAAGTAAGCCTGGAACTCAGGGCTTCCTGGTTAAAGAAATCCAAGCCCTAGGCTGAACCCTAACCCTAACCCTAGGCAGATAAATCAGCCTAGGTATAGGGATGGTGCCAAGGAAAAGCTGTGAAAGCTGCCATGTTGTTGCACTTTTGTACTCCCCTTGGGATGCCTTGAACAGCTGCAGTGTGCCTGGAGCTAAGGGCTTCCTAGTTTTAAAAATCCTAGCCCTAGGCCTAAGCCTAACAGTAACCCTGGGAAGGTAAATCAGCCTGGTGTTAGGCTTCTTGCCAAGGAAAAAGCCGTGAAAGCAGCCATATTGTGGCACTTTTCACTCCCTTTTGGATGCCTTTCACAGCTCCAGTGTGCCTGGAACTCAGGGCTTCCTGATTTTAAAAATCCTAGCCCTAGGCCGAACCCCAACCCTAAGACGAGAAAGGCAAATCAGCCAGGAATTAGGCATGTCCCCAAGGAAAAAGCTGTGGAGGCAGGCATGTTGTGGTACTTTTGCGCTCTTCTTGGCTAGTCCTTCGCAGCTGCTGTGTTCTTGGAACTCAGGGCTTTCTGGTTAATAGAGCCCTTACCCTAGGCGTAACTCAAACCTTAAGCCTAGGAAGGAAAATCAGCCTATGGTTCGGGATGGTCTCATGGAAATATCAGTGGTGGCAGCCAAGTTGCGTCACTTTTGCGCTCCCCTTGGGATGCCTTTCGCAGCTGCAGTGTGCCTGGAGCCCAGGGCTTCCTGGTTTTAAAAGTCCTAGGCCTAAGCCTAACAGTAACCCTAGGAAGGTAAATCAGCCGGGTATTAGGGTTCTTCCTAAGGGAAAAGCCGTGAAAGCAGCCATGTTGTGGCACTTCTGCACTCCCTTTTGGATGCCTTTGGCAGATGAAGTAAGCCTGGAACTCAGGGCTTCCTGGTTAAAGAAATCCAAGCCCTAGGCTGAACCCTAACCCTAACCCTAGGCAGATAAATCAGCCTAGGTATAGGGATGGTGCCAAGGAAAAAGCTGTGAAAGCTGCCATGTTGTTGCACTTTTTTACTCCCCTTGGGATGCCTTGAACAGCTGCAGTGTGCCTGGAGCCCAGGGCTTCCTAGTTTTAAAAATCCTAGCCCTAGGCCTAAGCCTAACAGTAACCCTGGGAAGGTAAATCAGCCTGGTGTTAGGCTTCTTGCCAAGGAAAAAGCCGTGAAAGCAGCCATGTTGTGGCACTTTTGCACTCCCTTTTGGATGCCTTTCACAGCTGCAGTGTGCCTGGAACTCAGGGCTTCCTGATTTTAAAAATCCTAGCCCTAGGCCGAACCCCAACCCTAAGACGAGAAAGGCAAATCAGCCAGGAATTAGGCATGTCCCCAAGGAAAAAGCTGTGGAGGCAGGCATGTTGTGCTACTTTTGCGCTCTTCTTGGCTAGTCCTTCGCAGCTGCTGTGTTCTTGGAACTCAGGGCTTTCTGGTTAATAGAGCCCTTACCCTAGGCGTAACTCAAACCTTAAGCCTAGGAAGGAAAATCAGCCTATGGTTCGGGATGGTCTCATGGAAATATCAGTGGTGGCAGCCAAGTTGCGTCACTTTTGCGCTCCCCTTGGGATGCCTTTCGCAGCTGCAGTGTGCCTGGAGCCCAGGGCTTCCTGGTTTTAAAAGTCCTAGGCCTAAGCCTAACAGTAACCCTAGGAAGGTAAATCAGCCGGGTATTAGGGTTCTTCCTAAGGGAAAAGCCGTGAAAGCAGCCATGTTGTGGCACTTCTGCACTCCCTTTGGGATGCCTTTGGCAGATGAAGTAAGCCTGGAACTCAGGGCTTCCTGGTTAAAGAAATCCAAGCCCTAGGCTGAACCCTAACCCTAACCCTAGGCAGATAAATCAGCCTAGGTATAGGGATGGTGCCAAGGAAAAGCTGTGAAAGCTGCCATGTTGTTGCACTTTTGTACTCCCCTTGGGATGCCTTGAACAGCTGCAGTGTGCCTGGAGCTAAGGGCTTCCTAGTTTTAAAAATCCTAGCCCTAGGCCTAAGCCTAACAGTAACCCTGGGAAGGTAAATCAGCCTGGTGTTAGGCTTCTTGCCAAGGAAAAAGCCGTGAAAGCAGCCATGTTGTGGCACTTTTGCACTCCCTTTTGGATGCCTTTCACAGCTCCAGTGTGCCTGGAACTCAGGGCTTCCTGATTTTAAAAATCCTAGCCCTAGGCCGAACCCCAACCCTAAGACGAGAAAGGCAAATCAGCCAGGAATTAGGCATGTCCCCAAGGAAAAAGCTGTGGAGGCAGGCATGTTGTGCTACTTTTGCGCTCTTCTTGGCTAGTCCTTCGCAGCTGCTGTGTTCTTGGAACTCAGGGCTTTCTGGTTAATAGAGCCCTTACCCTAGGCGTAACTCAAACCTTAACCCTAGGAAGGAAAATCAGCCTATGGTTCGGGATGGTCTCATGGAAATATCAGTGGTGGCAGCCAAGTTGCGTCACTTTTGCGCTCCCCTTGGGATGCCTTTCGCAGCTGCAGTGTGCCTGGAGCCCAGGGCTTCCTGGTTTTAAAAGTCCTAGGCCTAAGCCTAACAGTAACCCTAGGAAGGTAAATCAGCCGGGTATTAGGGTTCTTCCTAAGGGAAAAGCCGTGAAAGCAGCCATGTTGTGGCACTTCTGCACTCCCTTTGGGATGCCTTTGGCAGATGAAGTAAGCCTGGAACTCAGGGCTTCCTGGTTAAAGAAATCCAAGCCCTAGGCTGAACCCTAACCCTAACCCTAGGCAGATAAATCAGCCTAGGTATAGGGATGGTGCCAAGGAAAAAGCTGTGAAAGCTGCCATGTTGTTGCACTTTTGTACTCCCCTTGGGATGCCTTGAACAGCTGCAGTGTGCCTGGAGCTAAGGGCTTCCTAGTTTTAAAAATCCTAGCCCTAGGCCTAAGCCTAACAGTAACCCTGGGAAGGGAAATCAGCCTGGTGTTAGGCTTCTTGCCAAGGAAAAAGCCGTGAAAGCAGCCATGTTGTGGCACTTTTCACTCCCTTTTGGATGCCTTTCACAGCTCCAGTGTGCCTGGAACTCAGGGCTTCCTGATTTTAAAAATCCTAGCCCTAGGCCGAACCCCAACCCTAAGACGAGAAAGGCAAATCAGCCAGGAATTAGGCATGTCCCCAAGGAAAAAGCTGTGGAGGCAGGCATGTTGTGGTACTTTTGCGCTCTTCTTGGCTAGTCCTTCGCAGCTGCTGTGTTCTTGGAACTCAGGGCTTTCTGGTTAATAGAGCCCTTACCCTAGGCGTAACTCAAACCTTAACCCTAGGAAGGAAAATCAGCCTATGGTTCGGGATGGTCTCATGGAAATATCAGTGGTGGCAGCCAAGTTGCGTCACTTTTGCGCTCCCCTAGGGATGCCTTTCGCAGCTGCAGTGTGCCTGGAGCCCAGGGCGTCCTGGTTTTAAAAGTCCTAGGCCTAAGCCTAACAGTAACCCTAGGAAGGTAAATCAGCCGGGTATTAGGGTTCTTCCTAAGGGAAAAGCCGTGAAAGCAGCCATGTTGTGGCACTTCTGCACTCCCTTTGGGATGCCTTTGGCAGATGAAGTAAGCCTGGAACTCAGGGCTTCCTTGTTAAAGAAATCCAAGCCCTAGGCTGAACCCTAACCCTAACCCTAGGCAGATAAATCAGCCTAGGTATAGGGATGGTGCCAAGGAAAAAGCTGTGAAAGCTGCCATGTTGTTGCACTTTTGTACTCCCCTTGGGATGCCTTGAACAGCTGCAGTGTGCCTGGAGCTAAGGGCTTCCTAGTTTTAAAAATCCTAGCCCTAGGCCTAAGCCTAACAGTAACCCTGGGAAGGTAAATCAGCCTGGTGTTAGGCTTCTTGCCAAGGAAAAAGCCGTGAAAGCAGCCATGTTGTGGCACTTTTGCACTCCCTTTTGGATGCCTTTCACAGCTCCAGTGTGCCTGGAACTCAGGGCTTCCTGATTTTAAAAATCCTAGCCCTAGGCCGAACCCCAACCCTAAGACGAGAAAGGCAAATCAGCCAGGAATTAGGCATTTCCCCAAGGAAAAAGCTGTGGAGGCAGGCATGTTGTGGTACTTTTGCGCTCTTCTTGGCTAGTCCTTCGCAGCTGCTGTGTTCTTGGAACTCAGGGCTTTCTGGTTAATAGACCCTTATCCTAGGCGTAACTCAAACCTTAAGCCTAGGAAGGAAAATCAGCCTATGGTTCGGGATGGTCTCATGGAAATATCAGTGGTGGCAGCCAAGTTGCGTCACTTTTGCGCTCCCCTTGGGATGCCTTTCGCAGCTGCAGTGTGCCTGGAGCCCAGGGCTTCCTGGTTTTAAAAGTCCTAGGCCTAAGCCTAACAGTAACCCTAGGAAGGTAAATCAGCCGGGTATTAGGGTTCTTCCTAAGGGAAAAGCCGTGAAAGCAGCCATGTTGTGGCACTTCTGCACTCCCTTTGGGATGCCTTTGGCAGATGAAGTAAGCCTGGAACTCAGGGCTTCCTGGTTAAAGAAATCCAAGCCCTAGGCTGAACCCTAACCCTAACCCTAGGCAGATAAATCAGCCTAGGTATAGGGATGGTGCCAAGGAAAAAGCTGTGAAAGCTGCCATGTTGTTGCACTTTTTTACTCCCCTTGGGATGCCTTGAACAGCTGCAGTGTGCCTGGAGCCCAGGGCTTCCTAGTTTTAAAAATCCTAGCCCTAGGCCTAAGCCTAACAGTAACCCTGGGAAGGTAAATCAGCCTGGTGTTAGGCTTCTTGCCAAGGAAAAAGCCGTGAAAGCAGCCATGTTGTGGCACTTTTGCACTCCCTTTTGGATGCCTTTCACAGCTGCAGTGTGCCTGGAACTCAGGGCTTCCTGATTTTAAAAATCCTAGCCCTAGGCCGAACCCCAACCCTAAGACGAGAAAGGCAAATCAGCCAGGAATTAGGCATGTCCCCAAGGAAAAAGCTGTGGAGGCAGGCATGTTGTGCTACTTTTGCGCTCTTCTTGGCTAGTCCTTCGCAGCTGCTGTGTTCTTGGAACTCAGGGCTTTCTGGTTAATAGAGCCCTTACCCTAGGCGTAACTCAAACCTTAACCCTAGGAAGGAAAATCAACCTATGGTTCAGGATGGTCTCATGGAAATATCAGTGGTGGCAGCCAAGTTGCGTCACTTTTGCGCTCCCCTTGGGATGCCTTTCGCAGCTGCAGTGTGCCTGGAGCCCAGGGCTTCCTGGTTTTAAAAGTCCTAGGCCTAAGCCTAACAGTAACCCTAGGAAGGTAAATCAGCCGGGTATTAGGGTTCTTCCTAAGGGAAAAGCCGTGAAAGCAGCCATGTTGTGGCACTTCTGCACTCCCTTTGGGATGCCTTTGGCAGATGAAGTAAGCCTGGAACTCAGGGCTTCCTGGTTAAAGAAATCCAAGCCCTAGGCTGAACCCTAACCCTAACCCTAGGCAGATAAATCAGCCTAGGTATAGGGATGGTGCCAAGGAAAAAGCTGTGAAAGCTGCCATGTTGTTGCACTTTTGTACTCCCCTTGGGATGCCTTGAACAGCTGCAGTGCGCCTGGAGCCCAGGGCTTCCTAGTTTTAAAAATCCTAGCCCTAGGCCTAAGCCTAACAGTAACCCTGGGAAGGTAAATCAGCCTGGTGTTAGGCTTCTTGCCAAGGAAAAAGCCGTGAAAGCAGCCATGTTGTGGCACTTTTGCACTCCCTTTTGGATGCCTTTCACAGCTGCAGTGTGCCTGGAACTCAGGGCTTCCTGATTTTAAAAATCCTAGCCCTAGGCCGAACCCCAACCCTAAGACGAGAAAGGCAAATCAGCCAGGAATTAGGCATGTCCCCAAGGAAAAAGCCGTGAAAGCAGCCATGTTGTGGCACTTTTGCACTCCCTTTTGGATGCCTTTCACAGCTGCAGTGTGCCTGGAACTCAGGGCTTCCTGATTTTAAAAATCCTAGCCCTAGGCCGAACCCCAACCCTAAGACGAGAAAGGCAAATCAGCCAGGAATTAGGCATGTCCCCAAGGAAAAAGCTGTGGAGGCAGGCATGTTGTGCTACTTTTGCGCTCTTCTTGGCTAGTCCTTCGCAGCTGCTGTGTTCTTGGAACTCAGGGCTTTCTGGTTAATAGAGCCCTTACCCTAGGCGTAACTCAAACCTTAACCCTAGGAAGGAAAATCAGCCTATGGTTCGGGATGGTCTCATGGAAATATCAGTGGTGGCAGCCAAGTTGCGTCACTTTTGCGCTCCCCTTGGGATGCCTTTCGCAGCTGCAGTGTGCCTGGAGCCCAGGGCTTCCTGGTTTTAAAAGTCCTAGGCCTAAGCCTAACAGTAACCCTAGGAAGGTAAATCAGCCGGGTATTAGGGTTCTTCCTAAGGGAAAAGCCGTGAAAGCAGCCATGTTGTGGCACTTCTGCACTCCCTTTGGGATGCCTTTGGCAGATGAAGTAAGCCTGGAACTCAGGGCTTCCTGGTTAAAGAAATCCAAGCCCTAGGCTGAACCCTAACCCTAACCCTAGGCAGATAAATCAGCCTAGGTATAGGGATGGTGCCAAGGAAAAGCTGTGAAAGCTGCCATGTTGTTGCACTTTTGTACTCCCCTTGGGATGCCTTGAACAGCTGCAGTGTGCCTGGAGCTAAGGGCTTCCTAGTTTTAAAAATCCTAGCCCTAGGCCTAAGCCTAACAGTAACCCTGGGAAGGTAAATCAGCCTGGTGTTAGGCTTCTTGCCAAGGAAAAAGCCGTGAAAGCAGCCATATTGTGGCACTTTTCACTCCCTTTTGGATGCCTTTCACAGCTCCAGTGTGCCTGGAACTCAGGGCTTCCTGATTTTAAAAATCCTAGCCCTAGGCCGAACCCCAACCCTAAGACGAGAAAGGCAAATCAGCCAGGAATTAGGCATGTCCCCAAGGAAAAAGCTGTGGAGGCAGGCATGTTGTGGTACTTTTGCGCTCTTCTTGGCTAGTCCTTCGCAGCTGCTGTGTTCTTGGAACTCAGGGCTTTCTGGTTAATAGAGCCCTTACCCTAGGCGTAACTCAAACCTTAAGCCTAGGAAGGAAAATCAGCCTATGGTTCGGGATGGTCTCATGGAAATATCAGTGGTGGCAGCCAAGTTGCGTCACTTTTGCGCTCCCCTTGGGATGCCTTTCGCAGCTGCAGTGTGCCTGGAGCCCAGGGCTTCCTGGTTTTAAAAGTCCTAGGCCTAAGCCTAACAGTAACCCTAGGAAGGTAAATCAGCCGGGTATTAGGGTTCTTCCTAAGGGAAAAGCCGTGAAAGCAGCCATGTTGTGGCACTTCTGCACTCCCTTTTGGATGCCTTTGGCAGATGAAGTAAGCCTGGAACTCAGGGCTTCCTGGTTAAAGAAATCCAAGCCCTAGGCTGAACCCTAACCCTAACCCTAGGCAGATAAATCAGCCTAGGTATAGGGATGGTGCCAAGGAAAAAGCTGTGAAAGCTGCCATGTTGTTGCACTTTTTTACTCCCCTTGGGATGCCTTGAACAGCTGCAGTGTGCCTGGAGCCCAGGGCTTCCTAGTTTTAAAAATCCTAGCCCTAGGCCTAAGCCTAACAGTAACCCTGGGAAGGTAAATCAGCCTGGTGTTAGGCTTCTTGCCAAGGAAAAAGCCGTGAAAGCAGCCATGTTGTGGCACTTTTGCACTCCCTTTTGGATGCCTTTCACAGCTGCAGTGTGCCTGGAACTCAGGGCTTCCTGATTTTAAAAATCCTAGCCCTAGGCCGAACCCCAACCCTAAGACGAGAAAGGCAAATCAGCCAGGAATTAGGCATGTCCCCAAGGAAAAAGCTGTGGAGGCAGGCATGTTGTGCTACTTTTGCGCTCTTCTTGGCTAGTCCTTCGCAGCTGCTGTGTTCTTGGAACTCAGGGCTTTCTGGTTAATAGAGCCCTTACCCTAGGCGTAACTCAAACCTTAACCCTAGGAAGGAAAATCAACCTATGGTTCGGGATGGTCTCATGGAAATATCAGTGGTGGCAGCCAAGTTGCGTCACTTTTGCGCTCCCCTTGGGATGCCTTTTGCAGCTGCAGTGTGCCTGGAGCCCAGGGCTTCCTGGTTTTAAAAGTCCTAGGCCTAAGCCTAACAGTAACCCTAGGAAGGTAAATCAGCCGGGTATTAGGGTTCTTCCTAAGGGAAAAGCCGTGAAAGCAGCCATGTTGTGGCACTTCTGCACTCCCTTTGGGATGCCTTTGGCAGATGAAGTAAGCCTGGAACTCAGGGCTTCCTGGTTAAAGAAATCCAAGCCCTAGGCTGAACCCTAACCCTAACCCTAGGCAGATAAATCAGCCTAGGTATAGGGATGGTGCCAAGGAAAAAGCTGTGAAAGCTGCCATGTTGTTGCACTTTTGTACTCCCCTTGGGATGCCTTGAACAGCTGCAGTGCGCCTGGAGCCCAGGGCTTCCTAGTTTTAAAAATCCTAGCCCTAGGCCTAAGCCTAACAGTAACCCTGGGAAGGTAAATCAGCCTGGTGTTAGGCTTCTTGCCAAGGAAAAAGCCGTGAAAGCAGCCATGTTGTGGCACTTTTGCACTCCCTTTTGGATGCCTTTCACAGCTCCAGTGTGCCTGGAACTCAGGGCTTCCTGATTTTAAAAATCCTAGCCCTAGGCCGAACCCCAACCCTAAGACGAGAAAGGCAAATCAGCCAGGAATTAGGCATGTCCCCAAGGAAAAAGCCGTGAAAGCAGCCATGTTGTGGCACTTTTGCACTCCCTTTTGGATGCCTTTCACAGCTGCAGTGTGCCTGGAACTCAGGGCTTCCTGATTTTAAAAATCCTAGCCCTAGGCCGAACCCCAACCCTAAGACGAGAAAGGCAAATCAGCCAGGAATTAGGCATGTCCCCAAGGAAAAAGCTGTGGAGGCAGGCATGTTGTGCTACTTTTGCGCTCTTCTTGGCTAGTCCTTCGCAGCTGCTGTGTTCTTGGAACTCAGGGCTTTCTGGTTAATAGAGCCCTTACCCTAGGCGTAACTCAAACCTTAACCCTAGGAAGGAAAATCAGCCTATGGTTCGGGATGGTCTCATGGAAATATCAGTGGTGGCAGCCAAGTTGCGTCACTTTTGCGCTCCCCTAGGGATGCCTTTCGCAGCTGCAGTGTGCCTGGAGCCCAGGGCTTCCTGGTTTTAAAAGTCCTAGGCCTAAGCCTAACAGTAACCCTAGGAAGGTAAATCAGCCGGGTATTAGGGTTCTTCCTAAGGGAAAAGCCGTGAAAGCAGCCATGTTGTGGCACTTCTGCACTCCCTTTGGGATGCCTTTGGCAGATGAAGTAAGCCTGGAACTCAGGGCTTCCTGGTTAAAGAAATCCAAGCCCTAGGCTGAACCCTAACCCTAACCCTAGGCAGATAAATCAGCCTAGGTATAGGGATGGTGCCAAGGAAAAAGCTGTGAAAGCTGCCATGTTGTTGCACTTTTTTACTCCCCTTGGGATGCCTTGAACAGCTGCAGTGTGCCTGGAGCCCAGGGCTTCCTAGTTTTAAAAATCCTAGCCCTAGGCCTAAGCCTAACAGTAACCCTGGGAAGGTAAATCAGCCTGGTGTTAGGCTTCTTGCCAAGGAAAAAGCCGTGAAAGCAGCCATGTTGTGGCACTTTTGCACTCCCTTTTGGATGCCTTTCACAGCTGCAGTGTGCCTGGAACTCAGGGCTTCCTGATTTTAAAAATCCTAGCCCTAGGCCGAACCCCAACCCTAAGACGAGAAAGGCAAATCAGCCAGGAATTAGGCATGTCCCCAAGGAAAAAGCTGTGGAGGCAGGCATGTTGTGCTACTTTTGCGCTCTTCTTGGCTAGTCCTTCGCAGCTGCTGTGTTCTTGGAACTCAGGGCTTTCTGGTTAATAGAGCCCTTACCCTAGGCGTAACTCAAACCTTAACCCTAGGAAGGAAAATCAACCTATGGTTCGGGATGGTCTCATGGAAATATCAGTGGTGGCAGCCAAGTTGCGTCACTTTTGCGCTCCCCTTGGGATGCCTTTCGCAGCTGCAGTGTGCCTGGAGCCCAGGGCTTCCTGGTTTTAAAAGTCCTAGGCCTAAGCCTAACAGTAACCCTAGGAAGGTAAATCAGCCGGGTATTAGGGTTCTTCCTAAGGGAAAAGCCGTGAAAGCAGCCATGTTGTGGCACTTCTGCACTCGCTTTGGGATGCCTTTGGCAGATGAAGTAAGCCTGGAACTCAGGGCTTCCTGGTTAAAGAAATCCAAGCCCTAGGCTGAACCCTAACCCTAACCCTAGGCAGATAAATCAGCCTAGGTATAGGGATGGTGCCAAGGAAAAAGCTGTGAAAGCTGCCATGTTGTTGCACTTTTGTACTCCCCTTGCGATGCCTTGAACAGCTGCAGTGTGCCTGGAGCCCAGGGCTTCCTAGTTTTAAAAATCCTAGCCCTAGGCCTAAGCCTAACAGTAACCCTGGGAAGGTAAATCAGCCTGGTGTTAGGCTTCTTGCCAAGGAAAAAGCCGTGAAAGCAGCCATGTTGTGGCACTTTTGCACTCCCTTTTGGATGCCTTTCACAGCTCCAGTGTGCCTGGAACTCAGGGCTTCCTGATTTTAAAAATCCTAGCCCTAGGCCGAACCCCAACCCTAAGACGAGAAAGGCAAATCAGCCAGGAATTAGGCATGTCCCCAAGGAAAAAGCTGTGGAGGCAGGCATGTTGTGGTACTTTTGCGCTCTTCTTGGCTAGTCCTTCGCAGCTGCTGTGTTCTTGGAACTCAGGGCTTTCTGGTTAATAGAGCCCTTACCCTAGGCGTAACTCAAACCTTAACCCTAGGAAGGAAAATCAGCCTATGGTTCGGGATGGTCTCATGGAAATATCAGTGGTGGCAGCCAAGTTGCGTCACTTTTGCGCTCCCCTTGGGATGCCTTTCGCAGCTGCAGTGTGCCTGGAGCCCAGGGCTTCCTGGTTTTAAAAGTCCTAGGCCTAAGCCTAACAGTAACCCTAGGAAGGTAAATCAGCCGGGTATTAGGGTTCTTCCTAAGGGAAAAGCCGTGAAAGCAGCCATGTTGTGGCACTTCTGCACTCCCTTTGGGATGCCTTTGGCAGATGAAGTAAGCCTGGAACTCAGGGCTTCCTGGTTAAAGAAATCCAAGCCCTAGGCTGAACCCTAACCCTAACCCTAGGCAGATAAATCAGCCTAGGTATAGGGATGGTGCCAAGGAAAAGCTGTGAAAGCTGCCATGTTGTTGCACTTTTGTACTCCCCTTGGGATGCCTTGAACAGCTGCAGTGTGCCTGGAGCCCAGGGCTTCCTAGTTTTAAAAATCCTAGCCCTAGGCCTAAGCCTAACAGTAACCCTGGGAAGGTAAATCAGCCTGGTGTTAGGCTTCTTGCCAAGGAAAAAGCCGTGAAAGCAGCCATGTTGTGGCACTTTTGCACTCCCTTTTGGATGCCTTTCACAGCTCCAGTGTGCCTGGAACTCAGGGCTTCCTGATTTTAAAAATCCTAGCCCTAGGCCGAACCCCAACCCTAAGACGAGAAAGGCAAATCAGCCAGGAATTAGGCATGTCCCCAAGGAAAAAGCTGTGGAGGCAGGCATGTTGTGCTACTTTTGCGCTCTTCTTGGCTAGTCCTTCGCAGCTGCTGTGTTCTTGGAACTCAGGGCTTTCTGGTTAATAGAGCCCTTACCCTAGGCGTAACTCAAACCTTAACCCTAGGAAGGAAAATCAGCCTATGGTTCGGGATGGTCTCATGGAAATATCAGTGGTGGCAGCCAAGTTGCGTCACTTTTGCGCTCCCCTTGGGATGCCTTTCGCAGCTGCAGTGTGCCTGGAGCCCAGGGCTTCCTGGTTTTAAAAGTCCTAGGCCTAAGCCTAACAGTAACCCTAGGAAGGTAAATCAGCCGGGTATTAGGGTTCTTCCTAAGGGAAAAGCCGTGAAAGCAGCCATGTTGTGGCACTTCTGCACTCCCTTTGGGATGCCTTTGGCAGATGAAGTAAGCCTGGAACTCAGGGCTTCCTGGTTAAAGAAATCCAAGCCCTAGGCTGAACCCTAACCCTAACCCTAGGCAGATAAATCAGCCTAGGTATAGGGATGGTGCCAAGGAAAAAGCTGTGAAAGCTGCCATGTTGTTGCACTTTTGTACTCCCCTTGGGATGCCTTGAACAGCTGCAGTGTGCCTGGAGCTAAGGGCTTCCTAGTTTTAAAAATCCTAGCCCTAGGCCTAAGCCTAACAGTAACCCTGGGAAGGTAAATCAGCCTGGTGTTAGGCTTCTTGCCAAGGAAAAAGCCGTGAAAGCAGCCATGTTGTGGCACTTTTGCACTCCCTTTTGGATGCCTTTCACAGCTCCAGTGTGCCTGGAACTCAGGGCTTCCTGATTTTAAAAATCCTAGCCCTAGGCCGAACCCCAACCCTAAGACGAGAAAGGCAAATCAGCCAGGAATTAGGCATGTCCCCAAGGAAAAAGCTGTGGAGGCAGGCATGTTGTGGTACTTTTGCGCTCTTCTTGGCTAGTCCTTCGCAGCTGCTGTGTTCTTGGAACTCAGGGCTTTCTGGTTAATAGAGCCCTTACCCTAGGCGTAACTCAAACCTTAACCCTAGGAAGGAAAATCAGCCTATGGTTCGGGATGGTCTCATGGAAATATCAGTGGTGGCAGCCAAGTTGCGTCACTTTTGCGCTCCCCTTGGGATGCCTTTCGCAGCTGCAGTGTGCCTGGAGCCCAGGGCTTCCTGGTTTTAAAAGTCCTAGGCCTAAGCCTAACAGTAACCCTAGGAAGGTAAATCAGCCGGGTATTAGGGTTCTTCCTAAGGGAAAAGCCGTGAAAGCAGCCATGTTGTGGCACTTCTGCACTCCCTTTGGGATGCCTTTGGCAGATGAAGTAAGCCTGGAACTCAGGGCTTCCTGGTTAAAGAAATCCAAGCCCTAGGCTGAAGCCTAACCCTAACCCTAGGCAGATAAATCAGCCTAGGTATAGGGATGGTGCCAAGGAAAAAGCTGTGAAAGCTGCCATGTTGTTGCACTTTTGTACTCCCCTTGGGATGCCTTGAACAGCTGCAGTGTGCCTGGAGCTAAGGGCTTCCTAGTTTTAAAAATCCTAGCCCTAGGCCTAAGCCTAACAGTAACCCTGGGAAGGTAAATCAGCCTGGTGTTAGGCTTCTTGCCAAGGAAAAAGCCGTGAAAGCAGCCATGTTGTGGCACTTTTGCACTCCCTTTTGGATGCCTTTCACAGCTCCAGTGTGCCTGGAACTCAGGGCTTCCTGATTTTAAAAATCCTAGCCCTAGGCCGAACCCCAGCCCTAAGACGAGAAAGGCAAATCAGCCAGGAATTAGGCATGTCCCCAAGGAAAAAGCTGTGGAGGCAGGCATGTTGTGGTACTTTTGCGCTCTTCTTGGCTAGTCCTTCGCAGCTGCTGTGTTCTTGGAACTCAGGGCTTTCTGGTTAATAGAGCCCTTACCCTAGGCGTAACTCAAACCTTAAGCCTAGGAAGGAAAATCAGCCTATGGTTCGGGATGGTCTCATGGAAATATCAGTGGTGGCAGCCAAGTTGCGTCACTTTTGCGCTCCCCTTGGGATGCCTTTCGCAGCTGCAGTGTGCCTGGAGCCCAGGGCTTCCTGGTTTTAAAAGTCCTAGGCCTAAGCCTAACAGTAACCCTAGGAAGGTAAATCAGCCGGGTATTAGGGTTCTTCCTAAGGGAAAAGCCGTGAAAGCAGCCATGTTGTGGCACTTCTGCACTCCCTTTGGGATGCCTTTGGCAGATGAAGTAAGCCTGGAACTCAGGGCTTCCTGGTTAAAGAAATCCAAGCCCTAGGCTGAACCCTAACCCTAACCCTAGGCAGATAAATCAGCCTAGGTATAGGGATGGTGCCAAGGAAAAAGCTGTGAAAGCTGCCATGTTGTTGCACTTTTTTACTCCCCTTGGGATGCCTTGAACAGCTGCAGTGTGCCTGGAGCCCAGGGCTTCCTAGTTTTAAAAATCCTAGCCCTAGGCCTAAGCCTAACAGTAACCCTGGGAAGGTAAATCAGCCTGGTGTTAGGCTTCTTGCCAAGGAAAAAGCCGTGAAAGCAGCCATGTTGTGGCACTTTTGCACTCCCTTTTGGATGCCTTTCACAGCTGCAGTGTGCCTGGAACTCAGGGCTTCCTGATTTTAAAAATCCTAGCCCTAGGCCGAACCCCAACCCTAAGACGAGAAAGGCAAATCAGCCAGGAATTAGGCATGTCCCCAAGGAAAAAGCTGTGGAGGCAGGCATGTTGTGGTACTTTTGCGCTCTTCTTGGCTAGTCCTTCGCAGCTGCTGTGTTCTTGGAACTCAGGGCTTTCTGGTTAATAGAGCCCTTACCCTAGGCGTAACTCAAACCTTAACCCTAGGAAGGAAAATCAACCTATGGTTCGGGATGGTCTCATGGAAATATCAGTGGTGGCAGCCAAGTTGCGTCACTTTTGCGCTCCCCTTGGGATGCCTTTCGCAGCTGCAGTGTGCCTGGAGCCCAGGGCTTCCTGGTTTTAAAAGTCCTAGGCCTAAGCCTAACAGTAACCCTAGGAAGGTAAATCAGCCGGGTATTAGGGTTCTTCCTAAGGGAAAAGCCGTGAAAGCAGCCATGTTGTGGCACTTCTGCACTCCCTTTGGGATGCCTTTGGCAGATGAAGTAAGCCTGGAACTCAGGGCTTCCTGGTTAAAGAAATCCAAGCCCTAGGCTGAACCCTAACCCTAACCCTAGGCAGATAAATCAGCCTAGCTATAGGGATGGTGCCAAGGAAAAAGCTGTGAAAGCTGCCATGTTGTTGCACTTTTGTACTCCCCTTGGGATGCCTTGAACAGCTGCAGTGTGCCTGGAGCCCAGGGCTTCCTAGTTTTAAAAATCCTAGCCCTAGGCCTAAGCCTAACAGTAACCCTGGGAAGGTAAATCAGCCTGGTGTTAGGCTTCTTGCCAAGGAAAAAGCCGTGAAAGCAGCCATGTTGTGGCACTTTTGCACTCCCTTTTGGATGCCTTTCACAGCTCCAGTGTGCCTGGAACTCAGGGCTTCCTGATTTTAAAAATCCTAGCCCTAGGCCGAACCCCAACCCTAAGACGAGAAAGGCAAATCAGCCAGGAATTAGGCATGTCCCCAAGGAAAAAGCTGTGGAGGCAGGCATGTTGTGCTACTTTTGCGCTCTTCTTGGCTAGTCCTTGGCAGCTGCTGTGTTCTTGGAACTCAGGGCTTTCTGGTTAATAGAGCCCTTACCCTAGGCGTAACTCAAACCTTAACCCTAGGAAGGAAAATCAGCCTATGGTTCGGGATGGTCTCATGGAAATATCAGTGGTGGCAGCCAAGTTGCATCACTTTTGCGCTCCCCTTGGGATGCCTTTCGCAGCTGCAGTGTGCCTGGAGCCCAGGGCTTCCTGGTTTTAAAAGTCCTAGGCCTAAGCCTAACAGTAACCCTAGGAAGGTAAATCAGCCGGGTATTAGGGTTCTTCCTAAGGGAAAAGCCGTGAAAGCAGCCATGTTGTGGCACTTCTGCACTCCCTTTGGGATGCCTTTGGCAGATGAAGTAAGCCTGGAACTCAGGGCTTACTGGTTAAAGAAATCCAAGCCCTAGGCTGAACCCTAACCCTAACCCTAGGCAGATAAATCAGCCTAGGTATAGGGATGGTGCCAAGGAAAAGCTGTGAAAGCTGCCATGTTGTTGCACTTTTGTACTCCCCTTGGGATGCCTTGAACAGCTGCAGTGTGCCTGGAGCCCAGGGCTTCCTAGTTTTAAAAATCCTAGCCCTAGGCCTAAGCCTAACAGTAACCCTGGGAAGGTAAATCAGCCTGGTGTTAGGCTTCTTGCCAAGGAAAAAGCCGTGAAAGCAGCCATGTTGTGGCACTTTTGCACTCCCTTTTGGATGCCTTTCACAGCTCCAGTGTGCCTGGAACTCAGGGCTTCCTGATTTTAAAAATCCTAGCCCTAGGCCGAACCCCAACCCTAAGACGAGAAAGGCAAATCAGCCAGGAATTAGGCATGTCCCCAAGGAAAAAGCTGTGGAGGCAGGCATGTTGTGCTACTTTTGCGCTCTTCTTGGCTAGTCCTTCGCAGCTGCTGTGTTCTTGGAACTCAGGGCTTTCTGGTTAATAGAGCCCTTACCCTAGGCGTAACTCAAACCTTAAGCCTAGGAAGGAAAATCAGCCTATGGTTCGGGATGGTCTCATGGAAATATCAGTGGTGGCAGCCAAGTTGCGTCACTTTTGCGCTCCCCTTGGGATGCCTTTCGCAGCTGCAGTGTGCCTGGAGCCCAGGGCTTCCTGGTTTTAAAAGTCCTAGGCCTAAGCCTAACAGTAACCCTAGGAAGGTAAATCAGCCGGGTATTAGGGTTCTTCCTAAGGGAAAAGCCGTGAAAGCAGCCATGTTGTGGCACTTCTGCACTCCCTTTGGGATGCCTTTGGCAGATGAAGTAAGCCTGGAACTCAGGGCTTCCTGGTTAAAGAAATCCAAGCCCTAGGCTGAACCCTAACCCTAACCCTAGGCAGATAAATCAGCCTAGGTATAGGGATGGTGCCAAGGAAAAAGCTGTGAAAGCTGCCATGTTGTTGCACTTTTGTACTCCCCTTGGGATGCCTTGAACAGCTGCAGTGTGCCTGGAGCCCAGGGCTTCCTAGTTTTAAAAATCCTAGCCCTAGGCCTAAGCCTAACAGTAACCCTGGGAAGGTAAATCAGCCTGGTGTTAGGCTTCTTGCCAAGGAAAAAGCCGTGAAAGCAGCCATGTTGTGGCACTTTTGCACTCCCTTTTGGATGCCTTTCACAGCTCCAGTGTGCCTGGAACTCAGGGCTTCCTGATTTTAAAAATCCTAGCCCTAGGCCGAACCCCAACCCTAAGACGAGAAAGGCAAATCAGCCAGGAATTAGGCATGTCCCCAAGGAAAAAGCTGTGGAGGCAGGCATGTTGTGCTACTTTTGCGCTCTTCTTGGCTAGTCCTTCGCAGCTGCTGTGTTCTTGGAACTCAGGGCTTTCTGGTTAATAGAGCCCTTACCCTAGGCGTAACTCAAACCTTAAGCCTAGGAAGGAAAATCAGCCTATGGTTCGGGATGGTCTCATGGAAATATCAGTGGTGGCAGCCAAGTTGCGTCACTTTTGCGCTCCCCTTGGGATGCCTTTCGCAGCTGCAGTGTGCCTGGAGCCCAGGGCTTCCTGGTTTTAAAAGTCCTAGGCCTAAGCCTAACAGTAACCCTAGGAAGGTAAATCAGCCGGGTATTAGGGTTCTTCCTAAGGGAAAAGCCGTGAAAGCAGCCATGTTGTGGCACTTCTGCACTCCCTTTGGGATGCCTTTGGCAGATGAAGTAAGCCTGGAACTCAGGGCTTCCTGGTTAAAGAAATCCAAGCCCTAGGCTGAACCCTAACCCTAACCCTAGGCAGATAAATCAGCCTAGGTATAGGGATGGTGCCAAGGAAAAAGCTGTGAAAGCTGCCATGTTGTTGCACTTTTTTACTCCCCTTGGGATGCCTTGAACAGCTGCAGTGTGCCTGGAGCCCAGGGCTTCCTAGTTTTAAAAATCCTAGCCCTAGGCCTAAGCCTAACAGTAACCCTGGGAAGGTAAATCAGCCTGGTGTTAGGCTTCTTGCCAAGGAAAAAGCCGTGAAAGCAGCCATGTTGTGGCACTTTTGCACTCCCTTTTGGATGCCTTTCACAGCTGCAGTGTGCCTGGAACTCAGGGCTTCCTGATTTTAAAAATCCTAGCCCTAGGCCGAACCCCAACCCTAAGACGAGAAAGGCAAATCAGCCAGGAATTAGGCATGTCCCCAAGGAAAAAGCTGTGGAGGCAGGCATGTTGTGCTACTTTTGCGCTCTTCTTGGGTAGTCCTTCGCAGCTGCTGTGTTCTTGGAACTCAGGGCTTTCTGGTTAATAGAGCCCTTACCCTAGGCGTAACTCAAACCTTAACCCTAGGAAGGAAAATCAACCTATGGTTCGGGATGGTCTCATGGAAATATCAGTGGTGGCAGCCAAGTTGCGTCACTTTTGCGCTCCCCTTGGGATGCCTTTCGCAGCTGCAGTGTGCCTGGAGCCCAGGGCTTCCTGGTTTTAAAAGTCCTAGGCCTAAGCCTAACAGTAACCCTAGGAAGGTAAATCAGCCGGGTATTAGGGTTCTTCCTAAGGGAAAAGCCGTGAAAGCAGCCATGTTGTGGCACTTCTGCACTCCCTTTGGGATGCCTTTGGCAGATGAAGTAAGCCTGGAACTCAGGGCTTCCTGGTTAAAGAAATCCAAGCCCTAGGCTGAAGCCTAACCCTAACCCTAGGCAGATAAATCAGCCTAGGTATAGGGATGGTGCCAAGGAAAAAGCTGTGAAAGCTGCCATGTTGTTGGACTTTTGTACTCCCCTTGGGATGCCTTGAACAGCTGCAGTGTGCCTGGAGCCCAGGGCTTCCTAGTTTTAAAAATCCTAGCCCTAGGCCTAAGCCTAACAGTAACCCTGGGAAGGTAAATCAGCCTGGTGTTAGGCTTCTTGCCAAGGAAAAAGCCGTGAAAGCAGCCATGTTGTGGCACTTTTGCACTCCCTTTTGGATGCCTTTCACAGCTCCAGTGTGCGTGGAACTCAGGGCTTCCTGATTTTAAAAATCCTAGCCCTAGGCCGAACCCCAACCCTAAGACGAGAAAGGCAAATCAGCCAGGAATTAGGCATGTCCCCAAGGAAAAAGCTGTGGAGGCAGGCATGTTGTGGTACTTTTGCGCTCTTCTTGGCTAGTCCTTCGCAGCTGCTGTGTTCTTGGAACTCAGGGCTTTCTGGTTAATAGAGCCCTTACCCTAGGCGTAACTCAAACCTTAACCCTAGGAAGGAAAATCAGCCTATGGTTCGGGATGGTCTCATGGAAATATCAGTGGTGGCAGCCAAGTTGCGGCACTTTTGCGCTCCCCTTGGGATGCCTTTCGCAGCTGCAGTGTGCCTGGAGCCCAGGGCTTCCTGGTTTTAAAAGTCCTAGGCCTAAGCCTAACAGTAACCCTAGGAAGGTAAATCAGCCGGGTATTAGGGTTCTTCCTAAGGGAAAAGCCGTGAAAGCAGCCATGTTGTGGCACTTCTGCACTCCCTTTGGGATGCCTTTGGCAGATGAAGTAAGCCTGGAACTCAGGGCTTCCTGGTTAAAGAAATCCAAGCCCTAGGCTGAACCCTAACCCTAACCCTAGGCAGATAAATCAGCCTAGGTATAGGGATGGTGCCAAGGAAAAAGCTGTGAAAGCTGCCATGTTGTTGCACTTTTTTACTCCCCTTGGGATGCCTTGAACAGCTGCAGTGTGCCTGGAGCCCAGGGCTTCCTAGTTTTAAAAATCCTAGCCCTAGGCCTAAGCCTAACAGTAACCCTGGGAAGGTAAATCAGCCTGGTGTTAGGCTTCTTGCCAAGGAAAAAGCCGTGAAAGCAGCCATGTTGTGGCACTTTTGCACTCCCTTTTGGATGCCTTTCACAGCTGCAGTGTGCCTGGAACTCAGGGCTTCCTGATTTTAAAAATCCTAGCCCTAGGCCGAACCCCAACCCTAAGACGAGAAAGGCAAATCAGCCAGGAATTAGGCATGTCCCCAAGGAAAAAGCTGTGGAGGCAGGCATGTTGTGCTACTTTTGCGCTCTTCTTGGCTAGTCCTTCGCAGCTGCTGTGTTCTTGGAACTCAGGGCTTTCTGGTTAATAGAGCCCTTACCCTAGGCGTAACTCAAACCTTAACCCTAGGAAGGAAAATCAACCTATGGTTCGGGATGGTCTCATGGAAATATCAGTGGTGGCAGCCAAGTTGCGTCACTTTTGCGCTCCCCTTGGGATGCCTTTCGCAGCTGCAGTGTGCCTGGAGCCCAGGGCTTCCTGGTTTTAAAAGTCCTAGGCCTAAGCCTAACAGTAACCCTAGGAAGGTAAATCAGCCGGGTATTAGGGTTCTTCCTAAGGGAAAAGCCGTGAAAGCAGCCATGTTGTGGCACTTCTGCACTCCCTTTGGGATGCCTTTGGCAGATGAAGTAAGCCTGGAACTCAGGGCTTCCTGGTTAAAGAAATCCAAGCCCTAGGCTGAAGCCTAACCCTAACCCTAGGCAGATAAATCAGCCTAGGTATAGGGATGGTGCCAAGGAAAAAGCTGTGAAAGCTGCCATGTTGTTGCACTTTTGTACTCCCCTTGGGATGCCTTGAACAGCTGCAGTGTGCCTGGAGCCCAGGGCTTCCTAGTTTTAAAAATCCTAGCCCTAGGCCTAAGCCTAACAGTAACCCTGGGAAGGTAAATCAGCCTGGTGTTAGGCTTCTTGCCAAGGAAAAAGCCGTGAAAGCAGCCATGTTGTGGCACTTTTGCACTCCCTTTTGGATGCCTTTCACAGCTGCAGTGTGCCTGGAACTCAGGGCTTCCTGATTTTAAAAATCCTAGCCCTAGGCCGAACCCCAACCCTAAGACGAGAAAGGCAAATCAGCCAGGAATTAGGCATGTCCCCAAGGAAAAAGCTGTGGAGGCAGGCATGTTGTGGTACTTTTGCGCTCTTCTTGGCTAGTCCTTCGCAGCTGCTGTGTTCTTGGAACTCAGGGCTTTCTGGTTAATAGAGCCCTTACCCTAGGCGTAACTCAAACCTTAACCCTAGGAAGGAAAATCAGCCTATGGTTCGGGATGGTCTCATGGAAATATCAGTGGTGGCAGCCAAGTTGCGTCACTTTTGCGCTCCCCTTGGGATGCCTTTTGCAGCTGCAGTGTGCCTGGAGCCCAGGGCTTCCTGGTTTTAAAAGTCCTAGGCCTAAGCCTAACAGTAACCCTAGGAAGGTAAATCAGCCGGGTATTAGGGTTCTTCCTAAGGGAAAAGCCGTGAAAGCAGCCATGTTGTGGCACTTCTGCACTCCCTTTGGGATGCCTTTGGCAGATGAAGTAAGCCTGGAACTCAGGGCTTCCTGGTTAAAGAAATCCAAGCCCTAGGCTGAACCCTAACCCTAACCCTAGGCAGATAAATCAGCCTAGGTATAGGGATGGTGCCAAGGAAAAGCTGTGAAAGCTGCCATGTTGTTGCACTTTTGTACTCCCCTTGGGATGCCTTGAACAGCTGCAGTGTGCCTGGAGCCCAGGGCTTCCTAGTTTTAAAAATCCTAGCCCTAGGCCTAAGCCTAACAGTAACCCTGGGAAGGTAAATCAGCCTGGTGTTAGGCTTCTTGCCAAGGAAAAAGCCGTGAAAGCAGCCATGTTGTGGCACTTTTGCACTCCCTTTTGGATGCCTTTCACAGCTGCAGTGTGCCTGGAACTCAGGGCTTCCTGATTTTAAAAATCCTAGCCCTAGGCCGAACCCCAACCCTAAGACGAGAAAGGCAAATCAGCCAGGAATTAGGCATGTCCCCAAGGAAAAAGCTGTGGAGGCAGGCATGTTGTGCTACTTTTGCGCTCTTCTTGGCTAGTCCTTCGCAGCTGCTGTGTTCTTGGAACTCAGGGCTTTCTGGTTAATAGAGCCCTTACCCTAGGCGTAACTCAAACCTTAACCCTAGGAAGGAAAATCAGCCTATGGTTCGGGATGGTCTCATGGAAATATCAGTGGTGGCAGCCAAGTTGCGTCACTTTTGCGCTCCCCTAGGGATGCCTTTCGCAGCTGCAGTGTGCCTGGAACCCAGGGCTTCCTGGTTTTAAAAGTCCTAGGCCTAAGCCTAACAGTAACCCTAGGAAGGTAAATCAGCCGGGTATTAGGGTTCTTCCTAAGGGAAAAGCCGTGAAAGCAGCCATGTTGTGGCACTTCTGCACTCCCTTTGGGATGCCTTTGGCAGATGAAGTAAGCCTGGAACTCAGGGCTTCCTGGTTAAAGAAATCCAAGCCCTAGGCTGAACCCTAACCCTAACCCTAGGCAGATAAATCAGCCTAGGTATAGGGATGGTGCCAAGGAAAAAGCTGTGAAAGCTGCCATGTTGTTGCACTTTTGTACTCCCCTTGGGATGCCTTGAACAGCTGCAGTGTGCCTGGAGCTAAGGGCTTCCTAGTTTTAAAAATCCTAGCCCTAGGCCTAAGCCTAACAGTAACCCTGGGAAGGTAAATCAGCCTGGTGTTAGGCTTCTTGCCAAGGAAAAAGCCGTGAAAGCAGCCATGTTGTGGCACTTTTGCACTCCCTTTTGGATGCCTTTCACAGCTGCAGTGTGCCTGGAACTCAGGGCTTCCTGATTTTAAAAATCCTAGCCCTAGGCCGAACCCCAACCCTAAGACGAGAAAGGCAAATCAGCCAGGAATTAGGCATGTCCCCAAGGAAAAAGCTGTGGAGGCAGGCATGTTGTGCTACTTTTGCGCTCTTCTTGGCTAGTCCTTCGCAGCTGCTGTGTTCTTGGAACTCAGGGCTTTCTGGTTAATAGAGCCCTTACCCTAGGCGTAACTCAAACCTTAACCCTAGGAAGGAAAATCAACCTATGGTTCGGGATGGTCTCATGGAAATATCAGTGGTGGCAGCCAAGTTGCGTCACTTTTGCGCTCCCCTTGGGATGCCTTTCGCAGCTGCAGTGTGCCTGGAGCCCAGGGCTTCCTGGTTTTAAAAGTCCTAGGCCTAAGCCTAACAGTAACCCTAGGAAGGTAAATCAGCCGGGTATTAGGGTTCTTCCTAAGGGAAAAGCCGTGAAAGCAGCCATGTTGTGGCACTTCTGCACTCCCTTTGGGATGCCTTTGGCAGATGAAGTAAGCCTGGAACTCAGGGCTTCCTGGTTAAAGAAATCCAAGCCCTAGGCTGAACCCTAACCCTAACCCTAGGCAGATAAATCAGCCTAGGTATAGGGATGGTGCCAAGGAAAAAGCTGTGAAAGCTGCCATGTTGTTGCACTTTTGTACTCCCCTTGGGATGCCTTGAACAGCTGCAGTGTGCCTGGAGCCCAGGGCTTCCTAGTTTTAAAAATCCTAGCCCTAGGCCTAAGCCTAACAGTAACCCTGGGAAGGTAAATCAGCCTGGTGTTAGGCTTCTTGCCAAGGAAAAAGCCGTGAAAGCAGCCATGTTGTGGCACTTTTGCACTCCCTTTTGGATGCCTTTCACAGCTCCAGTGTGCCTGGAACTCAGGGCTTCCTGATTTTAAAAATCCTAGCCCTAGGCCAAACCCCAACCCTAAGACGAGAAAGGCAAATCAGCCAGGAATTAGGCATGTCCCCAAGGAAAAAGCTGTGGAGGCAGGCATGTTGTGCTACTTTTGCGCTCTTCTTGGCTAGTCCTTCGCAGCTGCTGTGTTCTTGGAACTCAGGGCTTTCTGGTTAATAGAGCCCTTACCCTAGGCGTAACTCAAACCTTAAGCCTAGGAAGGAAAATCAGCCTATGGTTCGGGATGGTCTCATGGAAATATCAGTGGTGGCAGCCAAGTTGCGTCACTTTTGCGCTCCCCTTGGGATGCCTTTCGCAGCTGCAGTGTGCCTGGAGCCCAGGGCTTCCTGGTTTTAAAAGTCCTAGGCCTAAGCCTAACAGTAACCCTAGGAAGGTAAATCAGCCGGGTATTAGGGTTCTTCCTAAGGGAAAAGCCGTGAAAGCAGCCATGTTGTGGCACTTCTGCACTCCCTTTGGGATGCCTTTGGCAGATGAAGTAAGCCTGGAACTCAGGGCTTCCTGGTTAAAGAAATCCAAGCCCTAGGCTGAACCCTAACCCTAACCCTAGGCAGATAAATCAGCCTAGGTATAGGGATGGTGCCAAGGAAAAAGCTGTGAAAGCTGCCATGTTGTTGCACTTTTGTACTCCCCTTGGGATGCCTTGAACAGCTGCAGTGTGCCTGGAGCTAAGGGCTTCCTAGTTTTAAAAATCCTAGCCCTAGGCCTAAGCCTAACAGTAACCCTGGGAAGGTAAATCAGCCTGGTGTTAGGCTTCTTGCCAAGGAAAAAGCCGTGAAAGCAGCCATGTTGTGGCACTTTTGCACTCCCTTTTGGATGCCTTTCACAGCTCCAGTGTGCCTGGAACTCAGGGCTTCCTGATTTTAAAAATCCTAGCCCTAGGCCGAACCCCAACCCTAAGACGAGAAAGGCAAATCAGCCAGGAATTAGGCATGTCCCCAAGGAAAAAGCTGTGGAGGCAGGCATGTTGTGCTACTTTTGCGCTCTTCTTGGCTAGTCCTTCGCAGCTGCTGTGTTCTTGGAACTCAGGGCTTTCTGGTTAATAGAGCCCTTACCCTAGGCGTAACTCAAACCTTAACCCTAGGAAGGAAAATCAGCCTATGGTTCGGGATGGTCTCATGGAAATATCAGTGGTGGCAGCCAAGTTGCGTCACTTTTGCGCTCCCCTTGGGATGCCTTTCGCAGCTGCAGTGTGCCTGGAGCCCAGGGCTTCCTGGTTTTAAAAGTCCTAGGCCTAAGCCTAACAGTAACCCTAGGAAGGTAAATCAGCCGGGTATTAGGGTTCTTCCTAAGGGAAAAGCCGTGAAAGCAGCCATGTTGTGGCACTTCTGCACTCCCTTTGGGATGCCTTTGGCAGATGAAGTAAGCCTGGAACTCAGGGCTTCCTGGTTAAAGAAATCCAAGCCCTAGGCTGAAGCCTAACCCTAACCCTAGGCAGATAAATCAGCCTAGGTATAGGGATGGTGCCAAGGAAAAAGCTGTGAAAGCTGCCATGTTGTTGCACTTTTGTACTCCCCTTGGGATGCCTTGAACAGCTGCAGTGTGCCTGGAGCCCAGGGCTTCCTAGTTTTAAAAATCCTAGCCCTAGGCCTAAGCCTAACAGTAACCCTGGGAAGGTAAATCAGCCTGGTGTTAGGCTTCTTGCCAAGGAAAAAGCCGTGAAAGCAGCCATGTTGTGGCACTTTTGCACTCCCTTTTGGATGCCTTTCACAGCTCCAGTGTGCCTGGAACTCAGGGCTTCCTGATTTTAAAAATCCTAGCCCTAGGCCGAACCCCAGCCCTAAGACGAGAAAGGCAAATCAGCCAGGAATTAGGCATGTCCCCAAGGAAAAAGCTGTGGAGGCAGGCATGTTGTGGTACTTTTGCGCTCTTCTTGGCTAGTCCTTCGCAGCTGCTGTGTTCTTGGAACTCAGGGCTTTCTGGTTAATAGAGCCCTTACCCTAGGCGTAACTCAAACCTTAACCCTAGGAAGGAAAATCAGCCTATGGTTCGGGATGGTCTCATGGAAATATCAGTGGTGGCAGCCAAGTTGCGTCACTTTTGCGCTCCCCTTGGGATGCCTTTCGCAGCTGCAGTGTGCCTGGAGCCCAGGGCTTCCTGGTTTTAAAAGTCCTAGGCCTAAGCCTAACAGTAACCCTAGGAAGGTAAATCAGCCGGGTATTAGGGTTCTTCCTAAGGGAAAAGCCGTGAAAGCAGCCATGTTGTGGCACTTCTGCACTCCCTTTGGGATGCCTTTGGCAGATGAAGTAAGCCTGGAACTCAGGGCTTCCTGGTTAAAGAAATCCAAGCCCTAGGCTGAACCCTAACCCTAACCCTAGGCAGATAAATCAGCCTAGGTATAGGGATGGTGCCAAGGAAAAAGCTGTGAAAGCTGCCATGTTGTTGCACTTTTTTACTCCCCTTGGGATGCCTTGAACAGCTGCAGTGTGCCTGGAGCCCAGGGCTTCCTAGTTTTAAAAATCCTAGCCCTAGGCCTAAGCCTAACAGTAACCCTGGGAAGGTAAATCAGCCTGGTGTTAGGCTTCTTGCCAAGGAAAAAGCCGTGAAAGCAGCCATGTTGTGGCACTTTTGCACTCCCTTTTGGATGCCTTTCACAGCTGCAGTGTGCCTGGAACTCAGGGCTTCCTGATTTTAAAAATCCTAGCCCTAGGCCGAACCCCAACCCTAAGACGAGAAAGGCAAATCAGCCAGGAATTAGGCATGTCCCCAAGGAAAAAGCTGTGGAGGCAGGCATGTTGTGCTACTTTTGCGCTCTTCTTGGCTAGTCCTTCGCAGCTGCTGTGTTCTTGGAACTCAGGGCTTTCTGGTTAATAGAGCCCTTACCCTAGGCGTAACTCAAACCTTAACCCTAGGAAGGAAAATCAACCTATGGTTCGGGATGGTCTCATGGAAATATCAGTGGTGGCAGCCAAGTTGCGTCACTTTTGCGCTCCCCTTGGGATGCCTTTCGCAGCTGCAGTGTGCCTGGAGCCCAGGGCTTCCTGGTTTTAAAAGTCCTAGGCCTAAGCCTAACAGTAACCCTAGGAAGGTAAATCAGCCGGGTATTAGGGTTCTTCCTAAGGGAAAAGCCGTGAAAGCAGCCATGTTGTGGCACTTCTGCACTCCCTTTGGGATGCCTTTGGCAGATGAAGTAAGCCTGGAACTCAGGGCTTCCTGGTTAAAGAAATCCAAGCCCTAGGCTGAACCCTAACCCTAACCCTAGGCAGATAAATCAGCCTAGGTATAGGGATGGTGCCAAGGAAAAAGCTGTGAAAGCTGCCATGTTGTTGCACTTTTGTACTCCCCTTGGGATGCCTTGAACAGCTGCAGTGTGCCTGGAGCCCAGGGCTTCCTAGTTTTAAAAATCCTAGCCCTAGGCCTAAGCCTAACAGTAACCCTGGGAAGGTAAATCAGCCTGGTGTTAGGCTTCTTGCCAAGGAAAAAGCCGTGAAAGCAGCCATGTTGTGGCACTTTTGCACTCCCTTTTGGATGCCTTTCACAGCTCCAGTGTGCCTGGAACTCAGGGCTTCCTGATTTTAAAAATCCTAGCCCTAGGCCGAACCCCAACCCTAAGACGAGAAAGGCAAATCAGCCAGGAATTAGGCATGTCCCCAAGGAAAAAGCTGTGGAGGCAGGCATGTTGTGGTACTTTTGCGCTCTTCTTGGCTAGTCCTTCGCAGCTGCTGTGTTCTTGGAACTCAGGGCTTTCTGGTTAATAGAGCCCTTACCCTAGGCGTAACTCAAACCTTAAGCCTAGGAAGGAAAATCAGCCTATGGTTCGGGATGGTCTCATGGAAATATCAGTGGTGGCAGCCAAGTTGCGTCACTTTTGCGCTCCCCTTGGGATGCCTTTTGCAGCTGCAGTGTGCCTGGAGCCCAGGGCTTCCTGGTTTTAAAAGTCCTAGGCCTAAGCCTAACAGTAACCCTAGGAAGGTAAATCAGCCGGGTATTAGGGTTCTTCCTAAGGGAAAAACCGTGAAAGCAGCCATGTTGTGGCACTTCTGCACTCCCTTTGGGATGCCTTTGGCAGATGAAGTAAGCCTGGAACTCAGGGCTTCCTGGTTAAAGAAATCCAAGCCCTAGGCTGAACCCTAACCCTAACCCTAGGCAGATAAATCAGCCTAGGTATAGGGATGGTGCCAAGGAAAAGCTGTGAAAGCTGCCATGTTGTTGCACTTTTGTACTCCCCTTGGGATGCCTTGAACAGCTGCAGTGTGCCTGGAGCCCAGGGCTTCCTAGTTTTAAAAATCCTAGCCCTAGGCCTAAGCCTAACAGTAACCCTGGGAAGGTAAATCAGCCTGGTGTTAGGCTTCTTGCCAAGGAAAAAGCCGTGAAAGCAGCCATGTTGTGGCACTTTTGCACTCCCTTTTGGATGCCTTTCACAGCTCCAGTGTGCCTGGAACTCAGGGCTTCCTGATTTTAAAAATCCTAGCCCTAGGCCGAACCCCAACCCTAAGACGAGAAAGGCAAATCAGCCAGGAATTAGGCATGTCCCCAAGGAAAAAGCTGTGGAGGCAGGCATGTTGTGCTACTTTTGCGCTCTTCTTGGCTAGTCCTTCGCAGCTGCTGTGTTCTTGGAACTCAGGGCTTTCTGGTTAATAGAGCCCTTACCCTAGGCGTAACTCAAACCTTAACCCTAGGAAGGAAAATCAGCCTATGGTTCGGGATGGTCTCATGGAAATATCAGTGGTGGCAGCCAAGTTGCGTCACTTTTGCGCTCCCCTAGGGATGCCTTTCGCAGCTGCAGTGTGCCTGGAACCCAGGGCTTCCTGGTTTTAAAAGTCCTAGGCCTAAGCCTAACAGTAACCCTAGGAAGGTAAATCAGCCGGGTATTAGGGTTCTTCCTAAGGGAAAAGCCGTGAAAGCAGCCATGTTGTGGCACTTCTGCACTCCCTTTGGGATGCCTTTGGCAGATGAAGTAAGCCTGGAACTCAGGGCTTCCTGGTTAAAGAAATCCAAGCCCTAGGCTGAACCCTAACCCTAACCCTAGGCAGATAAATCAGCCTAGGTATAGGGATGGTGCCAAGGAAAAAGCTGTGAAAGCTGCCATGTTGTTGCACTTTTGTACTCCCCTTGGGATGCCTTGAACAGCTGCAGTGTGCCTGGAGCTAAGGGCTTCCTAGTTTTAAAAATCCTAGCCCTAGGCCTAAGCCTAACAGTAACCATGGGAAGGTAAATCAGCCTGGTGTTAGGCTTCTTGCCAAGGAAAAAGCCGTGAAAGCAGCCATGTTGTGGCACTTTTGCACTCCCTTTTGGATGCCTTTCACAGCTGCAGTGTGCCTGGAACTCAGGGCTTCCTGCTTTTAAAAATCCTAGCCCTAGGCCGAACCCCAACCCTAAGACGAGAAAGGCAAATCAGCCAGGAATTAGGCATGTCCCCAAGGAAAAAGCTGTGGAGGCAGGCATGTTGTGGTACTTTTGTGCTCTTCTTGGCTAGTCCTTCGCAGCTGCTGTGTTCTTGGAACTCAGGGCTTTCTGGTTAATAGAACCCTTACCCTAGGCGTAACTCAAACCTTAACCCTAGGAAGGAAAATCAGCCTATGGTTCGGGATGGTCTCATGGAAATATCAGTGGTGGCAGCCAAGTTGCGTCACTTTTGCGCTCCCCTTGGGATGCCTTTTGCAGCTGCAGTGTGCCTGGAGCCCAGGGCTTCCTGGTTTTAAAAGTCCTAGGCCTAAGCCTAACAGTAACCCTAGGAAGGTAAATCAGCCGGGTATTAGGGTTCTTCCTAAGGGAAAAGCCGTGAAAGCAGCCATGTTGTGGCACTTCTGCACTCCCTTTGGGATGCCTTTGGCAGATGAAGTAAGCCTGGAACTCAGGGCTTCCTGGTTAAAGAAATCCAAGCCCTACGCTGAACCCTAACCCTAACCCTAGGCAGATAAATCAGCCTAGGTATAGGGATGGTGCCAAGGAAAAAGCTGTGAAAGCTGCCATGTTGTTGCACTTTTGTACTCCCCTTGGGATGCCTTGAACAGCTGCAGTGTGCCTGGAGCCCAGGGCTTCCTAGTTTTAAAAATCCTAGCCCTAGGCCTAAGCCTAACAGTAACCCTGGGAAGGGAAATCAGCCTGGTGTTAGGCTTCTTGCCAAGGAAAAAGCCGTGAAAGCAGCCATGTTGTGGCACTTTTGCACTCCCTTTTGGATGCCTTTCACAGCTCCAGTGTGCCTGGAACTCAGGGCTTCCTGATTTTAAAAATCCTAGCCCTAGGCCGAACCCCAACCCTAAGACGAGAAAGGCAAATCAGCCAGGAATTAGGCATGTCCCCAAGGAAAAAGCTGTGGAGGCAGGCATGTTGTGCTACTTTTGCGCTCTTCTTGGCTAGTCCTTCGCAGCTGCTGTGTTCTTGGAACTCAGGGCTTTCTGGTTAATAGAGCCCTTACCCTAGGCGTAACTCAAACCTTAACCCTAGGAAGGAAAATCAGCCTATGGTTCGGGATGGTCTCATGGAAATATCAGTGGTGGCAGCCAAGTTGCGTCACTTTTGCGCTCCCCTTGGGATGCCTTTCGCAGCTGCAGTGTGCCTGGAGCCCAGGGCTTCCTGGTTTTAAAAGTCCTAGGCCTAAGCCTAACAGTAACCCTAGGAAGGTAAATCAGCCGGGTATTAGGGTTCTTCCTAAGGGAAAAGCCGTGAAAGCAGCCATGTTGTGGCACTTCTGCACTCCCTTTGGGATGCCTTTGGCAGATGAAGTAAGCCTGGAACTCAGGGCTTCCTGGTTAAAGAAATCCAAGCCCTAGGCTGAACCCTAACCCTAGGCAGATAAATCAGCCTAGGTATAGGGATGGTGCCAAGGAAAAGCTGTGAAAGCTGCCATGTTGTTGCACTTTTGTACTCCCCTTGGGATGCCTTGAACAGCTGCAGTGTGCCTGGAGCCCAGGGCTTCCTAGTTTTAAAAATCCTAGCCCTAGCCCTAAGCCTAACAGTAACCCTGGGAAGGTAAATCAGCCTGGTGTTAGGCTTCTTGCCAAGGAAAAAGCCGTGAAAGCAGCCATGTTGTGGCACTTTTGCACTCCCTTTTGGATGCCTTTCACAGCTGCAGTGTGCCTGGAACTCAGGGCTTCCTGATTTTAAAAATCCTAGCCCTAGGCCGAACCCCAACCCTAAGACGAGAAAGGCAAATCAGCCAGGAATTAGGCATGTCCCCAAGGAAAAAGCTGTGGAGGCAGGCATGTTGTGCTACTTTTGCGCTCTTCTTGGCTAGTCCTTCGCAGCTGCTGTGTTCTTGGAACTCAGGGCTTTCTGGTTAATAGAGCCCTTACCCTAGGCGTAACTCAAACCTTAACCCTAGGAAGGAAAATCAGCCTATGGTTCGGGATGGTCTCATGGAAATATCAGTGGTGGCAGCCAAGTTGCGTCACTTTTGCGCTCCCCTTGGGATGCCTTTCGCAGCTGCAGTGTGCCTGGAGCCCAGGGCTTCCTGGTTTTAAAAGTCCTAGGCCTAAGCCTAACAGTAACCCTAGGAAGGTAAATCAGCCGGGTATTAGGGTTCTTCCTAAGGGAAAAGCCGTGAAAGCAGCCATGTTGTGGCACTTCTGCACTCCCTTTGGGATGCCTTTGGCAGATGAAGTAAGCCTGGAACTCAGGGCTTCCTGGTTAAAGAAATCCAAGCCCTAGGCTGAACCCTAACCCTAACCCTAGGCAGATAAATCAGCCTAGGTATAGGGATGGTGCCAAGGAAAAAGCTGTGAAAGCTGCCATGTTGTTGCACTTTTGTACTCCCCTTGGGATGCCTTGAACAGCTGCAGTGTGCCTGGAGCCCAGGGCTTCCTAGTTTTAAAAATCCTAGCCCTAGCCCTAAGCCTAACAGTAACCCTGGGAAGGTAAATCAGCCTGGTGTTAGGCTTCTTGCCAAGGAAAAAGCCGTGAAAGCAGCCATGTTGTGGCACTTTTCACTCCCTTTTGGATGCCTTTCACAGCTGCAGTGTGCCTGGAACTCAGGGCTTCCTGATTTTAAAAATCCTAGCCCTAGGCCGAACCCCAACCCTAAGACGAGAAAGGCAAATCAGCCAGGAATTAGGCATGTCCCCAAGGAAAAAGCTGTGGAGGCAGGCATGTTGTGCTACTTTTGCGCTCTTCTTGGCTAGTCCTTGGCAGCTGCTGTGTTCTTGGAACTCAGGGCTTTCTGGTTAATAGAGCCCTTACCCTAGGCGTAACTCAAACCTTAACCCTAGGAAGGAAAATCAGCCTATGGTTCGGGATGGTCTCATGGAAATATCAGTGGTGGCAGCCAAGTTGCGTCACTTTTGCGCTCCCCTTGGGATGCCTTTCGCAGCTGCAGTGTGCCTGGAGCCCAGGGCTTCCTGGTTTTAAAAGTCCTAGGCCTAAGCCTAACAGTAACCCTAGGAAGGTAAATCAGCCGGGTATTAGGGTTCTTCCTAAGGGAAAAGCCGTGAAAGCAGCCATGTTGTGGCACTTCTGCACTCCCTTTGGGATGCCTTTGGCAGATGAAGTAAGCCTGGAACTCAGGGCTTCCTGGTTAAAGAAATCCAAGCCCTAGGCTGAACCCTAACCCTAACCCTAGGCAGATAAATCAGCCTAGGTATAGGGATGGTGCCAAGGAAAAGCTGTGAAAGCTGCCATGTTGTTGCACTTTTGTACTCCCCTTGCGATGCCTTGAACAGCTGCAGTGTGCCTGGAGCCCAGGGCTTCCTAGTTTTAAAAATCCTAGCCCTAGGCCTAAGCCTAACAGTAACCCTGGGAAGGTAAATCAGCCTGGTGTTAGGCTTCTTGCCAAGGAAAAAGCCGTGAAAGCAGCCATGTTGTGGCACTTTTGCACTCCCTTTTGGATGCCTTTCACAGCTCCAGTGTGCCTGGAACTCAGGGCTTCCTGATTTTAAAAATCCTAGCCCTAGGCCGAACCCCAACCCTAAGACGAGAAAGGCAAATCAGCCAGGAATTAGGCATGTCCCCAAGGAAAAAGCTGTGGAGGCAGGCATGTTGTGCTACTTTTGCGCTCTTCTTGGCTAGTCCTTGGCAGCTGCTGTGTTCTTGGAACTCAGGGCTTTCTGGTTAATAGAGCCCTTACCCTAGGCGTAACTCAAACCTTAACCCTAGGAAGGAAAATCAGCCTATGGTTCGGGATGGTCTCATGGAAATATCAGTGGTGGCAGCCAAGTTGCGTCACTTTTGCGCTCCCCTTGGGATGCCTTTCGCAGCTGCAGTGTGCCTGGAGCCCAGGGCTTCCTGGTTTTAAAAGTCCTAGGCCTAAGCCTAACAGTAACCCTAGGAAGGTAAATCAGCCGGGTATTAGGGTTCTTCCTAAGGGAAAAGCCGTGAAAGCAGCCATGTTGTGGCACTTCTGCACTCCCTTTGGGATGCCTTTGGCAGATGAAGTAAGCCTGGAACTCAGGGCTTCCTGGTTAAAGAAATCCAAGCCCTAGGCTGAACCCTAACCCTAACCCTAGGCAGATAAATCAGCCTAGGTATAGGGATGGTGCCAAGGAAAAGCTGTGAAAGCTGCCATGTTGTTGCACTTTTGTACTCCCCTTGGGATGCCTTGAACAGCTGCAGTGTGCCTGGAGCCCAGGGCTTCCTAGTTTTAAAAATCCTAGCCCTAGGCCTAAGCCTAACAGTAACCCTGGGAAGGTAAATCAGCCTGGTGTTAGGCTTCTTGCCAAGGAAAAAGCCGTGAAAGCAGCCATGTTGTGGCACTTTTGCACTCCCTTTTGGATGCCTTTCACAGCTCCAGTGTGCCTGGAACTCAGGGCTTCCTGATTTTAAAAATCCTAGCCCTAGGCCGAACCCCAACCCTAAGACGAGAAAGGCAAATCAGCCAGGAATTAGGCATGTCCCCAAGGAAAAAGCTGTGGAGGCAGGCATGTTGTGGTACTTTTGCGCTCTTCTTGGCTAGTCCTTCGCAGCTGCTGTGTTCTTGGAACTCAGGGCTTTCTGGTTAATAGAGCCCTTACCCTAGGCGTAACTCAAACCTTAACCCTAGGAAGGAAAATCAGCCTATGGTTCGGGATGGTCTCATGGAAATATCAGTGGTGGCAGCCAAGTTGCGTCACTTTTGCGCTCCCCTAGGGATGCCTTTCGCAGCTGCAGTGTGCCTGGAGCCCAGGGCTTCCTGGTTTTAAAAGTCCTAGGCCTAAGCCTAACAGTAACCCTAGGAAGGTAAATCAGCCGGGTATTAGGGTTCTTCCTAAGGGAAAAGCCGTGAAAGCAGCCATGTTGTGGCACTTCTGCACTCCCTTTGGGATGCCTTTGGCAGATGAAGTAAGCCTGGAACTCAGGGCTTCCTGGTTAAAGAAATCCAAGCCCTAGGCTGAAGCCTAACCCTAACCCTAACCCTAGGCAGATAAATCAGCCTAGGTATAGGGATGGTGCCAAGGAAAAAGCTGTGAAAGCTGCCATGTTGTTGCACTTTTTTACTCCCCTTGGGATGCCTTGAACAGCTGCAGTGTGCCTGGAGCCCAGGGCTTCCTAGTTTTAAAAATCCTAGCCCTAGCCCTAAGCCTAACAGTAACCCTGGGAAGGTAAATCAGCCTGGTGTTAGGCTTCTTGCCAAGGAAAAAGCCGTGAAAGCAGCCATGTTGTGGCACTTTTGCACTCCCTTTTGGATGCCTTTCACAGCTGCAGTGTGCCTGGAACTCAGGGCTTCCTGATTTTAAAAATCCTAGCCCTAGGCCGAACCCCAACCCTAAGACGAGAAAGGCAAATCAGCCAGGAATTAGGCATGTCCCCAAGGAAAAAGCTGTGGAGGCAGGCATGTTGTGCTACTTTTGCGCTCTTCTTGGCTAGTCCTTCACAGCTGCTGTGTTCTTGGAACTCAGGGCTTTCTGGTTAATAGAGCCCTTACCCTAGGCGTAACTCAAACCTTAACCCTAGGAAGGAAAATCAACCTATGGTTCGGGATGGTCTCATGGAAATATCAGTGGTGGCAGCCAAGTTGCGTCACTTTTGCGCTCCCCTTGGGATGCCTTTCGCAGCTGCAGTGTGCCTGGAGCCCAGGGCTTCCTGGTTTTAAAAGTCCTAGGCCTAAGCCTAACAGTAACCCTAGGAAGGTAAATCAGCCGGGTATTAGGGTTCTTCCTAAGGGAAAAGCCGTGAAAGCAGCCATGTTGTGGCACTTCTGCACTCCCTTTGGGATGCCTTTGGCAGATGAAGTAAGCCTGGAACTCAGGGCTTCCTGGTTAAAGAAATCCAAGCCCTAGGCTGAACCCTAACCCTAACCCTAGGCAGATAAATCAGCCTAGGTATAGGGATGGTGCCAAGGAAAAAGCTGTGAAAGCTGCCATGTTGTTGCACTTTTGTACTCCCCTTGGGATGCCTTGAACAGCTGCAGTGTGCCTGGAGCCCAGGGCTTCCTAGTTTTAAAAATCCTAGCCCTAGGCCTAAGCCTAACAGTAACCCTGGGAAGGTAAATCAGCCTGGTGTTAGGCTTCTTGCCAAGGAAAAAGCCGTGAAAGCAGCCATGTTGTGGCACTTTTGCACTCCCTTTTGGATGCCTTTCACAGCTCCAGTGTGCCTGGAACTCAGGGCTTCCTGATTTTAAAAATCCTAGCCCTAGGCCGAACCCCAGCCCTAAGACGAGAAAGGCAAATCAGCCAGGAATTAGGCATGTCCCCAAGGAAAAAGCTGTGGAGGCAGGCATGTTGTGGTACTTTTGCGCTCTTCTTGGCTAGTCCTTCGCAGCTGCTGTGTTCTTGGAAGTCAGGGCTTTCTGGTTAATAGAGCCCTTACCCTAGGCGTAACTCAAACCTTAAGCCTAGGAAGGAAAATCAGCCTATGGTTCGGGATGGTCTCATGGAAATATCAGTGGTGGCAGCCAAGTTGCGTCACTTTTGCGCTCCCCTTGGGATGCCTTTCGCAGCTGCAGTGTGCCTGGAGCCCAGGGCTTCCTGGTTTTAAAAGTCCTAGGCCTAAGCCTAACAGTAACCCTAGGAAGGTAAATCAGCCGGGTATTAGGGTTCTTCCTAAGGGAAAAGCCGTGAAAGCAGCCATGTTGTGGCACTTCTGCACTCCCTTTGGGATGCCTTTGGCAGATGAAGTAAGCCTGGAACTCAGGGCTTCCTGGTTAAAGAAATCCAAGCCCTAGGCTGAACCCTAACCCTAACCCTAGGCAGATAAATCAGCCTAGGTATAGGGATGGTGCCAAGGAAAAAGCTGTGAAAGCTGCCATGTTGTTGCACTTTTGTACTCCCCTTGGGATGCCTTGAACAGCTGCAGTGTGCCTGGAGCTAAGGGCTTCCTAGTTTTAAAAATCCTAGCCCTAGGCCTAAGCCTAACAGTAACCCTGGGAAGGTAAATCAGCCTGGTGTTAGGCTTCTTGCCAAGGAAAAAGCCGTGAAAGCAGCCATGTTGTGGCACTTTTGCACTCCCTTTTGGATGCCTTTCACAGCTCCAGTGTGCCTGGAACTCAGGGCTTCCTGATTTTAAAAATCCTAGCCCTAGGCCGAACCCCAACCCTAAGACGAGAAAGGCAAATCAGCCAGGAATTAGGCATGTCCCCAAGGAAAAAGCTGTGGAGGCAGGCATGTTGTGGTACTTTTGCGCTCTTCTTGGCTAGTCCTTCGCAGCTGCTGTGTTCTTGGAACTCAGGGCTTTCTGGTTAATAGAACCCTTACCCTAGGCGTAACTCAAACCTTAACCCTAGGAAGGAAAATCAGCCTATGGTTCGGGATGGTCTCATGGAAATATCAGTGGTGGCAGCCAAGTTGCGTCACTTTTGCGCTCCCCTTGGGATGCCTTTTGCAGCTGCAGTGTGCCTGGAGCCCAGGGCTTCCTGGTTTTAAAAGTCCTAGGCCTAAGCCTAACAGTAACCCTAGGAAGGTAAATCAGCCGGGTATTAGGGTTCTTCCTAAGGGAAAAGCCGTGAAAGCAGCCATGTTGTGGCACTTCTGCACTCCCTTTGGGATGCCTTTGGCAGATGAAGTAAGCCTGGAACTCAGGGCTTCCTGGTTAAAGAAATCCAAGCCCTAGGCTGAACCCTAACCCTAACCCTAGGCAGATAAATCAGCCTAGGTATAGGGATGGTGCCAAGGAAAAAGCTGAGAAAGCTGCCATGTTGTTGCACTTTTGTACTCCCCTTGGGATGCCTTGAACAGCTGCAGTGTGCCTGGAGCTAAGGGCTTCCTAGTTTTAAAAATCCTAGCCCTAGGCCTAAGCCTAACAGTAACCCTGGGAAGGTAAATCAGCCTGGTGTTAGGCTTCTTGCCAAGGAAAAAGCCGTGAAAGCAGCCATGTTGTGGCACTTTTGCACTCCCTTTTGGATGCCTTTCACAGCTCCACTGTGCCTGGAACTCAGGGCTTCCTGATTTTAAAAGTCCTAGCCCTAGGCCGAACCCCAACCCTAAGACGAGAAAGGCAAATCAGCCAGGAATTAGGCATGTCCCCAAGGAAAAAGCTGTGGAGGCAGGCATGTTGTGCTACTTTTGCGCTCTTCTTGGCTAGTCCTTCGCAGCTGCTGTGTTCTTGGAACTCAGGGCTTTCTGGTTAATAGAGCCCTTACCCTAGGCGTAACTCAAACCTTAACCCTAGGAAGGAAAATCAGCCTATGGTTCGGGATGGTCTCATGGAAATATCAGTGGTGGCAGCCAAGTTGCGTCACTTTTGCGCTCCCCTTGGGATGCCTTTCGCAGCTGCAGTGTGCCTGGAGCCCAGGGCTTCCTGGTTTTAAAAGTCCTAGGCCTAAGCCTAACAGTAACCCTAGGAAGGTAAATCAGCCGGGTATTAGGGTTCTTCCTAAGGGAAAAGCCGTGAAAGCAGCCATGTTGTGGCACTTCTGCACTCCCTTTGGGATGCCTTTGGCAGATGAAGTAAGCCTGGAACTCAGGGCTTCCTGGTTAAAGAAATCCAAGCCCTAGGCTGAACCCTAACCCTAACCCTAGGCAGATAAATCAGCCTAGGTATAGGGATGGTGCCAAGGAAAAAGCTGTGAAAGCTGCCATGTTGTTGCACTTTTGTACTCCCCTTGGGATGCCTTGAACAGCTGCAGTGTGCCTGGAGCTAAGGGCTTCCTAGTTTTAAAAATCCTAGCCCTAGCCCTAAGCCTAACAGTAACCCTGGGAAGGTAAATCAGCCTGGTGTTAGGCTTCTTGCCAAGGAAAAAGCCGTGAAAGCAGCCATGTTGTGGCACTTTTGCACTCCCTTTTGGATGCCTTTCACAGCTGCAGTGTGCCTGGAACTCAGGGCTTCCTGATTTTAAAAATCCTAGCCCTAGGCCGAACCCCAACACTAAGACGAGAAAGGCAAATCAGCCAGGAATTAGGCATGTCCACAAGGAAAAAGCTGTGGAGGCAGGCATGTTGTGCTACTTTTGCGCTCTTCTTGGCTAGTCCTTCGCAGCTGCTGTGTTCTTGGAACTCAGGGCTTTCTGGTTAATAGAGCCCTTACCCTAGGCGTAACTCAAACCTTAACCCTAGGAAGGAAAATCAGCCTATGGTTCGGGATGGTCTCATGGAAATATCAGTGGTGGCAGCCAAGTTGCGTCACTTTTGCGCTCCCCTTGGGATGCCTTTCGCAGCTGCAGTGTGCCTGGAGCCCAGGGCTTCCTGGTTTTAAAAGTCCTAGGCCTAAGCCTAACAGTAACCCTAGGAAGGTAAATCAGCCGGGTATTAGGGTTCTTCCTAAGGGAAAAGCCGTGAAAGCAGCCATGTTGTGGCACTTCTGCACTCCCTTTGGGATGCCTTTGGCAGATGAAGTAAGCCTGGAACTCAGGGCTTCCTGGTTAAAGAAATCCAAGCCCTAGGCTGAACCCTAACCCTAACCCTAGGCAGATAAATCAGCCTAGGTATAGGGATGGTGCCAAGGAAAAAGCTGTGAAAGCTGCCATGTTGTTGCACTTTTTTACTCCCCTTGGGATGCCTTGAACAGCTGCAGTGTGCCTGGAGCTAAGGGCTTCCTAGTTTTAAAAATCCTAGCCCTAGCCCTAAGCCTAACAGTAACCCTGGGAAGGTAAATCAGCCTGGTGTTAGGCTTCTTGCCAAGGAAAAAGCCGTGAAAGCAGCCATGTTGTGGCACTTTTGCACTCCCTTTTGGATGCCTTTCACAGCTGCAGTGTGCCTGGAACTCAGGGCTTCCTGATTTTAAAAATCCTAGCCCTAGGCCGAACCCCAACACTAAGACGAGAAAGGCAAATCAGCCAGGAATTAGGCATGTCCACAAGGAAAAAGCTGTGGAGGCAGGCATGTTGTGCTACTTTTGCGCTCTTCTTGGCTAGTCCTTCGCAGCTGCTGTGTTCTTGGAACTCAGGGCTTTCTGGTTAATAGAGCCCTTACCCTAGGCGTAACTCAAACCTTAACCCTAGGAAGGAAAATCAGCCTATGGTTCGGGATGGTCTCATGGAAATATCAGTGGTGGCAGCCAAGTTGCGTCACTTTTGCGCTCCCCTTGGGATGCCTTTCGCAGCTGCAGTGTGCCTGGAGCCCAGGGCTTCCTGGTTTTAAAAGTCCTAGGCCTAAGCCTAACAGTAACCCTAGGAAGGTAAATCAGCCGGGTATTAGGGTTCTTCCTAAGGGAAAAGCCGTGAAAGCAGCCATGTTGTGGCACTTCTGCACTCCCTTTGGGATGCCTTTGGCAGATGAAGTAAGCCTGGAACTCAGGGCTTCCTGGTTAAAGAAATCCAAGCCCTAGGCTGAAGCCTAACCCTAACCCTAGGCAGATAAATCAGCCTAGGTATAGGGATGGTGCCAAGGAAAAAGCTGTGAAAGCTGCCATGTTGTTGCACTTTTGTACTCCCCTTGGGATGCCTTGAACAGCTGCAGTGTGCCTGGAGCCCAGGGCTTCCTAGTTTTAAAAATCCTAGCCCTAGGCCTAAGCCTAACAGTAACCCTGGGAAGGTAAATCAGCCTGGTGTTAGGCTTCTTGCCAAGGAAAAAGCCGTGAAAGCAGCCATGTTGTGGCACTTTTGCACTCCCTTTTGGATGCCTTTCACAGCTCCAGTGTGCCTGGAACTCAGGGCTTCCTGATTTTAAAAATCCTAGCCCTAGGCCGAACCCCAACCCTAAGACGAGAAAGGCAAATCAGCCAGGAATTAGGCATGTCCCCAAGGAAAAAGCTGTGGAGGCAGGCATGTTGTGCTACTTTTGCGCTCTTCTTGGCTAGTCCTTCGCAGCTGCTGTGTTCTTGGAACTCAGGGCTTTCTGGTTAATAGAGCCCATACCCTAGGCGTAACTCAAACCTTAACCCTAGGAAGGAAAATCAACCTATGGTTCGGGATGGTCTCATGGAAATATCAGTGGTGGCAGCCAAGTTGCGTCACTTTTGCGCTCCCCTTGGGATGCCTTTCGCAGCTGCAGTGTGCCTGGAGCCCAGGGCTTCCTGGTTTTAAAAGTCCTAGGCCTAAGCCTAACAGTAACCCTAGGAAGGTAAATCAGCCGGGTATTAGGGTTCTTCCTAAGGGAAAAGCCGTGAAAGCAGCCATGTTGTGGCACTTCTGCACTCCCTTTGGGATGCCTTTGGCAGATGAAGTAAGCCTGGAACTCAGGGCTTCCTGGTTAAAGAAATCCAAGCCCTAGGCTGAAGCCTAACCCTAACCATAGGCAGATAAATCAGCCTAGGTATAGGGATGGTGCCAAGGAAAAAGCTGTGAAAGCTGCCATGTTGTTGCACTTTTGTACTCCCCTTGGGATGCCTTGAACAGCTGCAGTGTGCCTGGAGCCCAGGGCTTCCTAGTTTTAAAAATCCTAGCCCTAGGCCTAAGCCTAACAGTAACCCTGGGAAGGTAAATCAGCCTGGTGTTAGGCTTCTTGCCAAGGAAAAAGCCGTGAAAGCAGCCATGTTGTGGCACTTTTGCACTCCCTTTTGGATGCCTTTCACAGCTCCAGTGTGCCTGGAACTCAGGGCTTCCTGATTTTAAAAATCCTAGCCCTAGGCCGAACCCCAACCCTAAGACGAGAAAGGCAAATCAGCCAGGAATTAGGCATGTCCCCAAGGAAAAAGCTGTGGAGGCAGGCATGTTGTGCTACTTTTGCGCTCTTCTTGGGTAGTCCTTCGCAGCTGCTGTGTTCTTGGAACTCAGGGCTTTCTGGTTAATAGAGCCCTTACCCTAGGCGTAACTCAAACCTTAACCCTAGGAAGGAAAATCAGCCTATGGTTCGGGATGGTCTCATGGAAATATCAGTGGTGGCAGCCAAGTTGCGTCACTTTTGCGCTCCCCTAGGGATGCCTTTCGCAGCTGCAGTGTGCCTGGAGCCCAGGGCTTCCTGGTTTTAAAAGTCCTAGGCCTAAGCCTAACAGTAACCCTAGGAAGGTAAATCAGCCGGGTATTAGGGTTCTTCCTAAGGGAAAAGCCGTGAAAGCAGCCATGTTGTGGCACTTCTGCACTCCCTTTGGGATGCCTTTGGCAGATGAAGTAAGCCTGGAACTCAGGGCTTCCTGGTTAAAGAAATCCAAGCCATAGGCTGAACCCTAACCCTAACCCTAGGCAGATAAATCAGCCTAGGTATAGGGATGGTGCCAAGGAAAAAGCTGTGAAAGCTGCCATGTTGTTGCACTTTTGTACTCCCCTTGGGATGCCTTGAACAGCTGCAGTGTGCCTGGAGCCCAGGGCTTCCTAGTTTTAAAAATCCTAGCCCTAGGCCTAAGCCTAACAGTAACCCTGGGAAGGGAAATCAGCCTGGTGTTAGGCTTCTTGCCAAGGAAAAAGCCATGAAAGCAGCCATGTTGTGGCACTTTTGCACTCCCTTTTGGATGCCTTTCACAGCTGCAGTGTGCCTGGAACTCAGGGCTTCCTGATTTTAAAAATCCTAGCCCTAGGCCGAACCCCAACACTAAGACGAGAAAGGCAAATCAGCCAGGAATTAGGCATGTCCCCAAGGAAAAAGCTGTGGAGGCAGGCATGTTGTGCTACTTTTGCGCTCTTCTTGGCTAGTCCTTCGCAGCTGCTGTGTTCTTGGAACTCAGGGCTTTCTGGTTAATAGAGCCCTTACCCTAGGCGTAACTCAAACCTTAACCCTAGGAAGGAAAATCAACCTATGGTTCGGGATGGTCTCATGGAAATATCAGTGGTGGCAGCCAAGTTGCGTCACTTTTGCGCTCCCCTTGGGATGCCTTTTGCAGCTGCAGTGTGCCTGGAGCCCAGGGCTTCCTGGTTTTAAAAGTCCTAGGCCTAAGCCTAACAGTAACCCTAGGAAGGTAAATCAGCCGGGTATTAGGGTTCTTCCTAAGGGAAAAGCCGTGAAAGCAGCCATGTTGTGGAACTTCTGCACTCCCTTTGGGATGCCTTTGGCAGATGAAGTAAGCCTGGAACTCAGGGCTTCCTGGTTAAAGAAATCCAAGCCCTAGGCTGAACCCTAACCCTAACCCTAGGCAGATAAATCAGCCTAGGTATAGGGATGGTGCCAAGGAAAAAGCTGTGAAAGCTGCCATGTTGTTGCACTTTTGTACTCCCCTTGGGATGCCTTGAACAGCTGCAGTGTGCCTGGAGCCCAGGGCTTCCTAGTTTTAAAAATCCTAGCCCTAGGCCTAAGCCTAACAGTAACCCTGGGAAGGTAAATCAGCCTGGTGTTAGGCTTCTTGCCAAGGAAAAAGCCGTGAAAGCAGCCATGTTGTGGCACTTTTGCACTCCCTTTTGGATGCCTTTCACAGCTGCAGTGTGCCTGGAACTCAGGGCTTCCTGATTTTAAAAATCCTAGCCCTAGGCCGAACCCCAACCCTAAGACGAGAAAGGCAAATCAGCCAGGAATTAGGCATGTCCCCAAGGAAAAGCTGTGGAGGCAGGCATGTTGTGCTACTTTTGCGCTCTTCTTGGCTAGTCCTTCGCAGCTGCTGTGTTCTTGGAACTCAGGGCTTTCTGGTTAATAGAGCCCTTTCCCTAGGCGTAACTCAAACCTTAACCCTAGGAAGGAAAATCAACCTATGGTTCGGGATGGTCTCATGGAAATATCAGTGGTGGCAGCCAAGTTGCGTCACTTTTGCGCTCCCCTTGGGATGCCTTTCGCAGCTGCAGTGTGCCTGGAGCCCAGGGCTTCCTGGTTTTAAAAGTCCTAGGCCTAAGCCTAACAGTAACCCTAGGAAGGTAAATCAGCCGGGTATTAGGGTTCTTCCTAAGGGAAAAGCCGTGAAAGCAGCCATGTTGTGGCACTTCTGCACTCCCTTTGGGATGCCTTTGGCAGATGAAGTAAGCCTGGAACTCAGGGCTTCCTGGTTAAAGAAATCCAAGCCCTAGGCTGAACCCTAACCCTAACCCTAGGCAGATAAATCAGCCTAGGTATAGGGATGGTGCCAAGGAAAAAGCTGTGAAAGCTGCCATGTTGTTGCACTTTTGTACTCCCCTTGGGATGCCTTGAACAGCTGCAGTGTGCCTGGAGCCAAGGGCTTCCTAGTTTTAAAAATCCTAGCCCTAGGCCTAAGCCTAACAGTAACCCTGGGAAGGTAAATCAGCCTGGTGTTAGGCTTCTTGCCAAGGAAAAAGCCGTGAAAGCAGCCATGTTGTGGCACTTTTGCACTCCCTTTTGGATGCCTTTCACAGCTGCAGTGTGCCTGGAACTCAGGGCTTCCTGATTTTAAAAATCCTAGCCCTAGGCCGAACCCCAACCCTAAGACGAGAAAGGCAAATCAGCCAGGAATTAGGCATGTCCCCAAGGAAAAAGCTGTGGAGGCAGGCATGTTGTGCTACTTTTGCGCTCTTCTTGGCTAGTCCTTCGCAGCTGCTGTGTTCTTGGAACTCAGGGCTTTCTGGTTAATAGAGCCCTTTCCCTAGGCGTAACTCAAACCTTAACCCTAGGAAGGAAAATCAACCTATGGTTCGGGATGGTCTCATGGAAATATCAGTGGTGGCAGCCAAGTTGCGTCACTTTTGCGCTCCCCTAGGGATGCCTTTCGCAGCTGCAGTGTGCCTGGAGCCCAGGGCTTCCTGGTTTTAAAAGTCCTAGGCCTAAGCCTAACAGTAACCCTAGGAAGGTAAATCAGCCGGGTATTAGGGTTCTTCCTAAGGGAAAAGCCGTGAAAGCAGCCATGTTGTGGCACTTCTGCACTCCCTTTGGGATGCCTTTGGCAGATGAAGTAAGCCTGGAACTCAGGGCTTCCTGGTTAAAGAAATCCAAGCCCTAGGCTGAACCCTAACCCTAACCCTAGGCAGATAAATCAGCCTAGGTATAGGGATGGTGCCAAGGAAAAAGCTGTGAAAGCTGCCATGTTGTTGCACTTTTGTACTCCCCTTGGGATGCCTTGAACAGCTGCAGTGTGCCTGGAGCTAAGGGCTTCCTAGTTTTAAAAATCCTAGCCCTAGGCCTAAGCCTAACAGTAACCCTGGGACGGTAAATCAGCCTGGTGTTAGGCTTCTTGCCAAGGAAAAAGCCGTGAAAGCAGCCATGTTGTGGCACTTTTGCACTCCCTTTTGGATGCCTTTCACAGCTGCAGTGTGCCTGGAACTCAGGGCTTCCTGATTTTAAAAATCCTAGCCCTAGGCCGAACCCCAACCCTAAGACGAGAAAGGCAAATCAGCCAGGAATTAGGCATGTCCCCAAGGAAAAAGCTGTGGAGGCAGGCATGTTGTGCTACTTTTGCGCTCTTCTTGGGTAGTCCTTCGCAGCTGCTGTGTTCTTGGAACTCAGGGCTTTCTGGTTAATAGAGCCCTTACCCTAGGCGTAACTCAAACCTTAACCCTAGGAAGGAAAATCAGCCTATGGTTCGGGATGGTCTCATGGAAATATCAGTGGTGGCAGCCAAGTTGCGTCACTTTTGCGCTCCCCTAGGGATGCCTTTCGCAGCTGCAGTGTGCCTGGAGCCCAGGGCTTCCTGGTTTTAAAAGTCCTAGGCCTAAGCCTAACAGTAACCCTAGGAAGGTAAATCAGCCGGGTATTAGGGTTCTTCCTAAGGGAAAAGCCGTGAAAGCAGCCATGTTGTGGCACTTCTGCACTCCCTTTGGGATGCCTTTGGCAGATGAAGTAAGCCTGGAACTCAGGGCTTCCTGGTTAAAGAAATCCAAGCCCTAGGCTGAACCCTAACCCTAACCCTAGGCAGATAAATCAGCCTAGGTATAGGGATGGTGCCAAGGAAAAAGCTGTGAAAGCTGCCATGTTGTTGCACTTTTGTACTCCCCTTGGGATGCCTTGAACAGCTGCAGTGTGCCTGGAGCCCAGGGCTTCCTAGTTTTAAAAATCCTAGCCCTAGGCCTAAGCCTAACAGTAACCCTGGGAAGGGAAATCAGCCTGGTGTTAGGCTTCTTGCCAAGGAAAAAGCCATGAAAGCAGCCATGTTGTGGCACTTTTGCACTCCCTTTTGGATGCCTTTCACAGCTCCAGTGTGCCTGGAACTCAGGGCTTCCTGATTTTAAAAATCCTAGCCCTAGGCCGAACCCCAACCCTAAGACGAGAAAGGCAAATCAGCCAGGAATTAGGCATGTCCCCAAGGAAAAAACTGTGGAGGCAGGCATGTTGTGCTACTTTTGCGCTCTTCTTGGCTAGTCCTTCGCAGCTGCTGTGTTCTTGGAACTCAGGGCTTTCTGGTTAATAGAGCCCTTACCCTAGGCGTAACTCAAACCTTAAGCCTAGGAAGGAAAATCAGCCTATGGTTCGGGATGGTCTCATGGAAATATCAGTGGTGGCAGCCAAGTTGCGTCACTTTTGCGCTCCCCTTGGGATGCCTTTCGCAGCTGCAGTGTGCCTGGAGCCCAGGGCTTCCTGGTTTTAAAAGTCCTAGGCCTAAGCCTAACAGTAACCCTAGGAAGGTAAATCAGCCGGGTATTAGGCTTCTTCCAAAGGGAAAAGCCGTGAAAGCAGCCATGTTGTGGCACTTCTGCACTCCCTTTGGGATGCCTTTGGCAGATGAAGTAAGCCTGGAACTCAGGGCTTCCTGGTTAAAGAAATCCAAGCCCTAGGCTGAACCCTAACCCTAACCCTAGGCAGATAAATCAGCCTAGGTATAGGGATGGTGCCAAGGAAAAAGCTGTGAAAGCTGCCATGTTGTTGCACTTTTGTACTCCCCTTGGGATGCCTTGAACAGCTGCAGTGTGCCTGGAGCCCAGGGCTTCCTAGTTTTAAAAATCCTAGCCCTAGGCCTAAGCCTAACAGTAACCCTGGGAAGGGAAATCAGCCTGGTGTTAGGCTTCTTGCCAAGGAAAAAGCCATGAAAGCAGCCATGTTGTGGCACTTTTGCACTCCCTTTTGGATGCCTTTCACAGCTCCAGTGTGCCTGGAACTCAGGGCTTCCTGATTTTAAAAATCCTAGCCCTAGGCCGAACCCCAACCCTAAGACGAGAAAGGCAAATCAGCCAGGAATTAGGCATGTCCCCAAGGAAAAAACTGTGGAGGCAGGCATGTTGTGCTACTTTTGCGCTCTTCTTGGCTAGTCCTTCGCAGCTGCTGTGTTCTTGGAACTCAGGGCTTTCTGGTTAATAGAGCCCTTACCCTAGGCGTAACTCAAACCTTAAGCCTAGGAAGGAAAATCAGCCTATGGTTCGGGATGGTCTCATGGAAATATCAGTGGTGGCAGCCAAGTTGCGTCACTTTTGCGCTCCCCTTGGGATGCCTTTCGCAGCTGCAGTGTGCCTGGAGCCCAGGGCTTCCTGGTTTTAAAAGTCCTAGGCCTAAGCCTAACAGTAACCCTAGGAAGGTAAATCAGCCGGGTATTAGGGTTCTTCCAAAGGGAAAAGCCGTGAAAGCAGCCATGTTGTGGCACTTCTGCACTCCCTTTGGGATGCCTTTGGCAGATGAAGTAAGCCTGGAACTCAGGGCTTCCTGGTTAAAGAAATCCAAGCCCTAGGCTGAACCCTAACCCTAACCCTAGGCAGATAAATCAGCCTAGGTATAGGGATGGTGCCAAGGAAAAAGCTGTGAAAGCTGCCATGTTGTTGCACTTTTGTACTCCCCTTGGGATGCCTTGAACAGCTGCAGTGTGCCTGGAGCTAAGGGCTTCCTAGTTTTAAAAATCCTAGCCCTAGGCCTAAGCCTAACAGTAACCCTGGGAAGGTAAATCAGCCTGGTGTTAGGCTTCTTGCCAAGGAAAAAGCCGTGAAAGCAGCCATGTTGTGGCACTTTTGCACTCCCTTTTGGATGCCTTTCACAGCTGCAGTGTGCCTGGAACTCAGGGCTTCCTGATTTTAAAAATCCTAGCCCTAGGCCGAACCCCAACCCTAAGACGAGAAAGGCAAATCAGCCAGGAATTAGGCATGTCCCCAAGGAAAAAGCTGTGGAGGCAGGCATGTTGTGCTACTTTTGCGCTCTTCTTGGGTAGTCCTTCGCAGCTGCTGTGTTCTTGGAACTCAGGGCTTTCTGGTTAATAGAGCCCTTACCCTAGGCGTAACTCAAACCTTAACCCTAGGAAGGAAAATCAGCCTATGGTTCGGGATGGTCTCATGGAAATATCAGTGGTGGCAGCCAAGTTGCGTCACTTTTGCGCTCCCCTAGGGATGCCTTTCGCAGCTGCAGTGTGCCTGGAGCCCAGGGCTTCCTGGTTTTAAAAGTCCTAGGCCTAAGCCTAACAGTAACCCTAGGAAGGTAAATCAGCCGGGTATTAGGGTTCTTCCTAAGGGAAAAGCCGTGAAAGCAGCCATGTTGTGGCACTTCTGCACTCCCTTTGGGATGCCTTTGGCAGATGAAGTAAGCCTGGAACTCAGGGCTTCCTGGTTAAAGAAATCCAAGCCCTAGGCTGAACCCTAACCCTAACCCTAGGCAGATAAATCAGCCTAGGTATAGGGATGGTGCCAAGGAAAAAGCTGTGAAAGCTGCCATGTTGTTGCACTTTTGTACTCCCCTTGGGATGCCTTGAACAGCTGCAGTGTGCCTGGAGCCCAGGGCTTCCTAGTTTTAAAAATCCTAGCCCTAGGCCTAAGCCTAACAGTAACCCTGGGAAGGGAAATCAGCCTGGTGTTAGGCTTCTTGCCAAGGAAAAAGCCATGAAAGCAGCCATGTTGTGGCACTTTTGCACTCCCTTTTGGATGCCTTTCACAGCTCCAGTGTGCCTGGAACTCAGGGCTTCCTGATTTTAAAAATCCTAGCCCTAGGCCGAACCCCAACCCTAAGACGAGAAAGGCAAATCAGCCAGGAATTAGGCATGTCCCCAAGGAAAAAACTGTGGAGGCAGGCATGTTGTGCTACTTTTGCGCTCTTCTTGGCTAGTCCTTCGCAGCTGCTGTGTTCTTGGAACTCAGGGCTTTCTGGTTAATAGAGCCCTTACCCTAGGCGTAACTCAAACCTTAACCCTAGGAAGGAAAATCAGCCTATGGTTCGGGATGGTCTCATGGAAATATCAGTGGTGGCAGCCAAGTTGCGTCACTTTTGCGCTCCCCTTGGGATGCCTTTCGCAGCTGCAGTGTGCCTGGAGCCCAGGGCTTCCTGGTTTTAAAAGTCCTAGGCCTAAGCCTAACAGTAACCCTAGGAAGGTAAATCAGCCGGGTATTAGGCTTCTTCCAAAGGGAAAAGCCGTGAAAGCAGCCATGTTGTGGCACTTCTGCACTCCCTTTGGGATGCCTTTGGCAGATGAAGTAAGCCTGGAACTCAGGGCTTCCTGGTTAAAGAAATCCAAGCCCTAGGCTGAACCCTAACCCTAACCCTAGGCAGATAAATCAGCCTAGGTATAGGGATGGTGCCAAGGAAAAAGCTGTGAAAGCTGCCATGTTGTTGCACTTTTGTACTCCCCTTGGGATGCCTTGAACAGCTGCAGTGTGCCTGGAGCCCAGGGCTTCCTAGTTTTAAAAATCCTAGCCCTAGGCCTAAGCCTAACAGTAACCCTGGGAAGGGAAATCAGCCTGGTGTTAGGCTTCTTGCCAAGGAAAAAGCCATGAAAGCAGCCATGTTGTGGCACTTTTGCACTCCCTTTTGGATGCCTTTCACAGCTCCAGTGTGCCTGGAACTCAGGGCTTCCTGATTTTAAAAATCCTAGCCCTAGGCCGAACCCCAACCCTAAGACGAGAAAGGCAAATCAGCCAGGAATTAGGCATGTCCCCAAGGAAAAAACTGTGGAGGCAGGCATGTTGTGCTACTTTTGCGCTCTTCTTGGCTAGTCCTTCGCAGCTGCTGTGTTCTTGGAACTCAGGGCTTTCTGGTTAATAGAGCCCTTACCCTAGGCGTAACTCAAACCTTAAGCCTAGGAAGGAAAATCAGCCTATGGTTCGGGATGGTCTCATGGAAATATCAGTGGTGGCAGCCAAGTTGCGTCACTTTTGCGCTCCCCTTGGGATGCCTTTCGCAGCTGCAGTGTGCCTGGAGCCCAGGGCTTCCTGGTTTTAAAAGTCCTAGGCCTAAGCCTAACAGTAACCCTAGGAAGGTAAATCAGCCGGGTATTAGGGTTCTTCCAAAGGGAAAAGCCGTGAAAGCAGCCATGTTGTGGCACTTCTGCACTCCCTTTGGGATGCCTTTGGCAGATGAAGTAAGCCTGGAACTCAGGGCTTCCTGGTTAAAGAAATCCAAGCCCTAGGCTGAACCCTAACCCTAACCCTAGGCAGATAAATCAGCCTAGGTATAGGGATGGTGCCAAGGAAAAAGCTGTGAAAGCTGCCATGTTGTTGCACTTTTGTACTCCCCTTGGGATGCCTTGAACAGCTGCAGTGTGCCTGGAGCTAAGGGCTTCCTAGTTTTAAAAATCCTAGCCCTAGGCCTAAGCCTAACAGTAACCCTGGGAAGGTAAATCAGCCTGGTGTTAGGCTTCTTGCCAAGGAAAAAGCCGTGAAAGCAGCCATGTTGTGGCACTTTTGCACTCCCTTTTGGATGCCTTTCACAGCTGCAGTGTGCCTGGAACTCAGGGCTTCCTGATTTTAAAAATCCTAGCCCTAGGCCGAACCCCAACCCTAAGACGAGAAAGGCAAATCAGCCAGGAATTAGGCATGTCCCCAAGGAAAAAGCTGTGGAGGCAGGCATGTTGTGCTACTTTTGCGCTCTTCTTGGGTAGTCCTTCGCAGCTGCTGTGTTCTTGGAACTCAGGGCTTTCTGGTTAATAGAGCCCTTACCCTAGGCGTAACTCAAACCTTAACCCTAGGAAGGAAAATCAGCCTATGGTTCGGGATGGTCTCATGGAAATATCAGTGGTGGCAGCCAAGTTGCGTCACTTTTGCGCTCCCCTAGGGATGCCTTTCGCAGCTGCAGTGTGCCTGGAGCCCAGGGCTTCCTGGTTTTAAAAGTCCTAGGCCTAAGCCTAACAGTAACCCTAGGAAGGTAAATCAGCCGGGTATTAGGGTTCTTCCTAAGGGAAAAGCCGTGAAAGCAGCCATGTTGTGGCACTTCTGCACTCCCTTTGGGATGCCTTTGGCAGATGAAGTAAGCCTGGAACTCAGGGCTTCCTGGTTAAAGAAATCCAAGCCCTAGGCTGAACCCTAACCCTAACCCTAGGCAGATAAATCAGCCTAGGTATAGGGATGGTGCCAAGGAAAAAGCTGTGAAAGCTGCCATGTTGTTGCACTTTTGTACTCCCCTTGGGATGCCTTGAACAGCTGCAGTGTGCCTGGAGCCCAGGGCTTCCTAGTTTTAAAAATCCTAGCCCTAGGCCTAAGCCTAACAGTAACCCTGGGAAGGGAAATCAGCCTGGTGTTAGGCTTCTTGCCAAGGAAAAAGCCATGAAAGCAGCCATGTTGTGGCACTTTTGCACTCCCTTTTGGATGCCTTTCACAGCTCCAGTGTGCCTGGAACTCAGGGCTTCCTGATTTTAAAAATCCTAGCCCTAGGCCGAACCCCAACCCTAAGACGAGAAAGGCAAATCAGCCAGGAATTAGGCATGTCCCCAAGGAAAAAACTGTGGAGGCAGGCATGTTGTGCTACTTTTGCGCTCTTCTTGGCTAGTCCTTCGCAGCTGCTGTGTTCTTGGAACTCAGGGCTTTCTGGTTAATAGAGCCCTTACCCTAGGCGTAACTCAAACCTTAAGCCTAGGAAGGAAAATCAGCCTATGGTTCGGGATGGTCTCATGGAAATATCAGTGGTGGCAGCCAAGTTGCGTCACTTTTGCGCTCCCCTTGGGATGCCTTTCGCAGCTGCAGTGTGCCTGGAGCCCAGGGCTTCCTGGTTTTAAAAGTCCTAGGCCTAAGCCTAACAGTAACCCTAGGAAGGTAAATCAGCCGGGTATTAGGGTTCTTCCAAAGGGAAAAGCCGTGAAAGCAGCCATGTTGTGGCACTTCTGCACTCCCTTTGGGATGCCTTTGGCAGATGAAGTAAGCCTGGAACTCAGGGCTTCCTGGTTAAAGAAATCCAAGCCCTAGGCTGAACCCTAACCCTAACCCTAGGCAGATAAATCAGCCTAGGTATAGGGATGGTGCCAAGGAAAAAGCTGTGAAAGCTGCCATGTTGTTGCACTTTTGTACTCCCCTTGGGATGCCTTGAACAGCTGCAGTGTGCCTGGAGCCCAGGGCTTCCTAGTTTTAAAAATCCTAGCCCTAGGCCTAAGCCTAACAGTAACCCTGGGAAGGTAAATCAGCCTGGTGTTAGGCTTCTTGCCAAGGAAAAAGCCGTGAAAGCAGCCATGTTGTGGCACTTTTGCACTCCCTTTTGGATGCCTTTCACAGCTCCAGTGTGCCTGCAACTCAGGGCTTCCTGATTTTAAAAATCCTAGCCTTAGGCCGAACCCCAACCCTAAGACGAGAAAGGCAAATCAGCCAGGAATTAGGCATGTCCCCAAGGAAAAAGCTGTGGAGGCAGGCATGTTGTGCTACTTTTGCGCTCTTCTTGGCTAGTCCTTCACAGCTGCTGTGTTCTTGGAACTCAGGGCTTTCTGGTTAATAGAGCCCTTACCCTAGGCGTAACTCAAACCTTAACCCTAGGAAGGAAAATCAACCTATGGTTCGGGATGGTCTCATGGAAATATCAGTGGTGGCAGCCAAGTTGCGTCACTTTTGCGCTCCCCTTGGGATGCCTTTCGCAGCTGCAGTGTGCCTGGAGCCCAGGGCTTCCTGGTTTTAAAAGTCCTAGGCCTAAGCCTAACAGTAACCCTAGGAAGGTAAATCAGCCGGGTATTAGGGTTCTTCCTAAGGGAAAAGCCGTGAAAGCAGCCATGTTGTGGCACTTCTGCACTCCCTTTGGGATGCCTTTGGCAGATGAAGTAAGCCTGGAACTCAGGGCTTCCTGGTTAAAGAAATCCAAGCCCTAGGCTGAACCCTAACCCTAACCCTAGGCAGATAAATCAGCCTAGGTATAGGGATGGTGCCAAGGAAAAAGCTGTGAAAGCTGCCATGTTGTTGCACTTTTGTACTCCCCTTGGGATGCCTTGAACAGCTGCAGTGTGCCTGGAGCTAAGGGCTTCCTAGTTTTAAAAATCCTAGCCCTAGGCCTAAGCCTAACAGTAACCCTGGGAAGGTAAATCAGCCTGGTGTTAGGCTTCTTGCCAAGGAAAAAGCCGTGAAAGCAGCCATGTTGTGGCACTTTTGCACTCCCTTTTGGATGCCTTTCACAGCTGCAGTGTGCCTGGAACTCAGGGCTTCCTGATTTTAAAAATCCTAGCCCTAGGCCGAACCCCAACCCTAAGACGAGAAAGGCAAATCAGCCAGGAATTAGGCATGTCCCCAAGGAAAAAGCTGTGGAGGCAGGCATGTTGTGGTACTTTTGCGCTCTTCTTGGCTAGTCCTTCGCAGCTGCTGTGTTCTTGGAACTCAGGGCTTTCTGGTTAATAGAGCCCTTACCCTAGGCGTAACTCAAACCTTAAGCCTAGGAAGGAAAATCAGCCTATGGTTCGGGATGGTCTCATGGAAATATCAGTGGTGGCAGCCAAGTTGCGTCACTTTTGCGCTCCCCTTGGGATGCCTTTCGCAGCTGCAGTGTGCCTGGAGCCCAGGGCTTCCTGGTTTTAAAAGTCCTAGGCCTAAGCCTAACAGTAACCCTAGGAAGGTAAATCAGCCGGGTATTAGGGTTCTTCCAAAGGGAAAAGCCGTGAAAGCAGCCATGTTGTGGCACTTCTGCACTCCCTTTGGGATGCCTTTGGCAGATGAAGTAAGCCTGGAACTCAGGGCTTCCTGGTTAAAGAAATCCAAGCCCTAGGCTGAACCCTAACCCTAACCCTAGGCAGATAAATCAGCCTAGGTATAGGGATGGTGCCAAGGAAAAAGCTGTGAAAGCTGCCATGTTGTTGCACTTTTGTACTCCCCTTGGGATGCCTTGAACAGCTGCAGTGTGCCTGGAGCTAAGGGCTTCCTAGTTTTAAAAATCCTAGCCCTAGGCCGAAGCCTAACAGTAACCCTGGGAAGGTAAATCAGCCTGGTGTTAGGCTTCTTGCCAAGGAAAAAGCCGTGAAAGCAGCCATGTTGTGGCACTTTTGCACTCCCTTTTGGATGCCTTTCACAGCTGCAGTGTGCCTGGAACTCAGGGCTTCCTGATTTTAAAAATCCTAGCCCTAGGCCGAACCCCAACCCTAAGACGAGAAAGGCAAATCAGCCAGGAATTAGGCATGTCCCCAAGGAAAAAGCTGTGGAGGCAGGCATGTTGTGGTACTTTTGCGCTCTTCTTGGCTAGTCCTTCGCAGCTGCTGTGTTCTTGGAACTCAGGGCTTTCTGGTTAATAGAGCCCTTACCCTAGGCGTAACTCAAACCTTAACCCTAGGAAGGAAAATCAGCCTATGGTTCGGGATGGTCTCATGGAAATATCAGTGGTGGCAGCCAAGTTGCGTCACTTTTGCGCTCCCCTTGGGATGCCTTTCGCAGCTGCAGTGTGCCTGGAGCCCAGGGCTTCCTGGTTTTAAAAGTCCTAGGCCTAAGCCTAACAGTAACCCTAGGAAGGTAAATCAGCCGGGTATTAGGGTTCTTCCAAAGGGAAAAGCCGTGAAAGCAGCCATGTTGTGGCACTTCTGCACTCCCTTTGGGATGCCTTTGGCAGATGAAGTAAGCCTGGAACTCAGGGCTTCCTGGTTAAAGAAATCCAAGCCCTAGGCTGAACCCTAACCCTAACCCTAGGCAGATAAATCAGCCTAGGTATAGGGATGGTGCCAAGGAAAAAGCTGTGAAAGCTGCCATGTTGTTGCACTTTTGTACTCCCCTTGCGATGCCTTGAACAGCTGCAGTGTGCCTGGAGCCCAGGGCTTCCTAGTTTTAAAAATCCTAGCCCTAGGCCTAAGCCTAACAGTAACCCTGGGAAGGTAAATCAGCCTGGTGTTAGGCTTCTTGCCAAGGAAAAAGCCGTGAAAGCAGCCATGTTGTGGCACTTTTGCACTCCCTTTTGGATGCCTTTCACAGCTCCAGTGTGCCTGGAACTCAGGGCTTCCTGATTTTAAAAATCCTAGCCCTAGGCCGAACCCCAACCCTAAGACGAGAAAGGCAAATCAGCCAGGAATTAGGCATGTCCACAAGGAAAAAGCTGTGGAGGCAGGCATGTTGTGGTACTTTTGCGCTCTTCTTGGCTAGTCCTTCGCAGCTGCTGTGTTCTTGGAACTCAGGGCTTTCTGGTTAATAGAACCCTTACCCTAGGCGTAACTCAAACCTTAACCCTAGGAAGGAAAATCAGCCTATGGTTCGGGATGGTCTCATGGAAATATCAGTGGTGGCAGCCAAGTTGCGTCACTTTTGCGCTCCCCTTGGGATGCCTTTCGCAGCTGCAGTGTGCCTGGAGCCCAGGGCTTCCTGGTTTTAAAAGTCCTAGGCCTAAGCCTAACAGTAACCCTAGGAAGGTAAATCAGCCGGGTATTAGGGTTCTTCCTAAGGGAAAAGCCGTGAAAGCAGCCATGTTGTGGCACTTCTGCACTCCCTTTGGGATGCCTTTGGCAGATGAAGTAAGCCTGGAACTCAGGGCTTCCTGGTTAAAGAAATCCAAGCCCTAGGCTGAACCCTAACCCTAACCCTAGGCAGATAAATCAGCCTAGGTATAGGGATGGTGCCAAGGAAAAAGCTGTGAAAGCTGCCATGTTGTTGCACTTTTGTACTCCCCTTGGGATGCCTTGAACAGCTGCAGTGTGCCTGGAGCCCAGGGCTTCCTAGTTTTAAAAATCCTAGCCCTAGGCCTAAGCCTAACAGTAACCCTGGGAAGGTAAATCAGCCTGGTGTTAGGCTTCTTGCCAAGGAAAAAGCCGTGAAAGCAGCCATGTTGTGGCACTTTTGCACTCCCTTTTGGATGCCTTTCACAGCTCCAGTGTGCCTGGAACTCAGGGCTTCCTGATTTTAAAAATCCTAGCCCTAGGCCGAACCCCAACCCTAAGACGAGAAAGGCAAATCAGCCAGGAATTAGGCATGTCCCCAAGGAAAAAGCTGTGGAGGCAGGCATGTTGTGCTACTTTTGCGCTCTTCTTGGCTAGTCCTTCGCAGCTGCTGTGTTCTTGGAACTCAGGGCTTTCTGGTTAATAGAGCCCTTACCCTAGGCGTAACTCAAACCTTAACCCTAGGAAGGAAAATCAGCCTATGGTTCGGGATGGTCTCATGGAAATATCAGTGGTGGCAGCCAAGTTGCGTCACTTTTGCGCTCCCCTTGGGATGCCTTTTGCAGCTGCAGTGTGCCTGGAGCCCAGGGCTTCCTGGTTTTAAAAGTCCTAGGCCTAAGCCTAACAGTAACCCTAGGAAGGTAAATCAGCCGGGCATTAGGGTTCTTCCTAAGGGAAAAGCCGTGAAAGCAGCCATGTTGTGGCACTTCTGCACTCCCTTTGGGATGCCTTTGGCAGATGAAGTAAGCCTGGAACTCAGGGCTTCCTGGTTAAAGAAATCCAAGCCCTAGGCTGAACCCTAACCCTAACCCTAGGCAGATAAATCAGCCTAGGTATAGGGATGGTGCCAAGGAAAAAGCTGTGAAAGCTGCCATGTTGTTGCACTTTTGTACTCCCCTTGGGATGCCTTGAACAGCTGCAGTGTGCCTGGAGCCCAGGGCTTCCTAGTTTTAAAAATCCTAGCCCTAGGCCTAAGCCTAACAGTAACCCTGGGAAGGTAAATCAGCCTGGTGTTAGGCTTCTTGCCAAGGAAAAAGCCGTGAAAGCAGCCATGTTGTGGCACTTTTGCACTCCCTTTTGGATGCCTTTCACAGCTCCAGTGTGCCTGGAACTCAGGGCTTCCTGATTTTAAAAATCCTAGCCCTAGGCCGAACCCCAACCCTAAGACGAGAAAGGCAAATCAGCCAGGAATTAGGCATGTCCCCAAGGAAAAAGCCGTGAAAGCAGCCATGTTGTGGCACTTTTGCGCTCTTCTTGGCTAGTCCTTCGCAGCTGCTGTGTTCTTGGAACTCAGGGCTTTCTGGTTAATAGAGCCCATACCCTAGGCGTAACTCAAACCTTAACCCTAGGAAGGAAAATCAACCTATGGTTCGGGATGGTCTCATGGAAATATCAGTGGTGGCAGCCAAGTTGCGTCACTTTTGCGCTCCCCTTGGGATGCCTTTCGCAGCTGCAGTGTGCCTGGAGCCCAGGGCTTCCTGGTTTCAAAAGTCCTAGGCCTAAGCCTAACAGTAACCCTAGGAAGGTAAATCAGCCGGGTATTAGGGTTCTTCCTAAGGGAAAAGCCGTGAAAGCAGCCATGTTGTGGCACTTCTGCACTCCCTTTGGGATGCCTTTGGCAGATGAAGTAAGCCTGGAACTCAGGGCTTCCTGGTTAAAGAAATCCAAGCCCTAGGCTGAACCCTAACCCTAACCCTAGGCAGATAAATCAGCCTAGGTATAGGGATGGTGCCAAGGAAAAAGCTGTGAAAGCTGCCATGTTGTTGCACTTTTGTACTCCCCTTGGGATGCCTTGAACAGCTGCAGTGTGCCTGGAGCCCAGGGCTTCCTAGTTTTAAAAATCCTAGCCCTAGGCCTAAGCCTAACAGTAACCCTGGGAAGGTAAATCAGCCTGGTGTTAGGCTTCTTGCCAAGGAAAAAGCCGTGAAAGCAGCCATGTTGTGGCACTTTTGCACTCCCTTTTGGATGCCTTTCACAGCTCCAGTGTGCCTGGAACTCAGGGCTTCCTGATTTTAAAAATCCTAGCCCTAGGCCGAACCCCAACCCTAAGACGAGAAAGGCAAATCAGCCAGGAATTAGGCATGTCCCCAAGGAAAAAGCTGTGGAGGCAGGCATGTTGTGCTACTTTTGCGCTCTTCTTGGCTAGTCCTTGGCAGCTGCTGTGTTCTTGGAACTCAGGGCTTTCTGGTTAATAGAGCCCTTACCCTAGGCGTAACTCAAACCTTAACCCTAGGAAGGAAAATCAGCCTATGGTTCGGGATGGTCTCATGGAAATATCAGTGGTGGCAGCCAAGTTGCGTCACTTTTGCGCTCCCCTTGGGATGCCTTTCGCAGCTGCAGTGTGCCTGGAGCCCAGGGCTTCCTGGTTTTAAAAGTCCTAGGCCTAAGCCTAACAGTAACCCTAGGAAGGTAAATCAGCCGGGTATTAGGGTTCTTCCTAAGGGAAAAGCCGTGAAAGCAGCCATGTTGTGGCACTTCTGCACTCCCTTTGGGATGCCTTTGGCAGATGAAGTAAGCCTGGAACTCAGGGCTTCCTGGTTAAAGAAATCCAAGCCCTAGGCTGAACCCTAACCCTAACCCTAGGCAGATAAATCAGCCTAGGTATAGGGATGGTGCCAAGGAAAAAGCTGTGAAAGCTGCCATGTTGTTGCACTTTTGTACTCCCCTTGGGATGCCTTGAACAGCTGCAGTGTGCCTGGAGCCCAGGGCTTCCTAGTTTTAAAAATCCTAGCCCTAGGCCTAAGCCTAACAGTAACCCTGGGAAGGTAAATCAGCCTGGTGTTAGGCTTCTTGCCAAGATAAAAGCCGTGAAAGCAGCCATGTTGTGGCACTTTTGCACTCCCTTTTGGATGCCTTTCACAGCTCCAGTGTGCCTGGAACTCAGGGCTTCCTGATTTTAAAAATCCTAGCCCTAGGCCGAACCCCAACCCTAAGACGAGAAAGGCAAATCAGCCAGGAATTAGGCATGTCCACAAGGAAAAAGCTGTGGAGGCAGGCATGTTGTGGTACTTTTGCGCTCTTCTTGGCTAGTCCTTCGCAGCTGCTGTGTTCTTGGAACTCAGGGCTTTCTGGTTAATAGAGCCCATACCCTAGGCGTAACTCAAACCTTAACCCTAGGAAGGAAAATCAACCTATGGTTCGGGATGGTCTCATGGAAATATCAGTGGTGGCAGCCAAGTTGCGTCACTTTTGCGCTCCCCTTGGGATGCCTTTCGCAGCTGCAGTGTGCCTGGAGCCCAGGGCTTCCTGGTTTTAAAAGTCCTAGGCCTAAGCCTAACAGTAACCCTAGGAAGGTAAATCAGCCGGGTATTAGGGTTCTTCCTAAGGGAAAAGCCGTGAAAGCAGCCATGTTGTGGCACTTCTGCACTCCCTTTGGGATGCCTTTGGCAGATGAAGTAAGCCTGGAACTCAGGGCTTCCTGGTTAAAGAAATCCAAGCCCTAGGCTGAACCCTAACCCTAACCCTAGGCAGATAAATCAGCCTAGGTATAGGGATGGTGCCAAGGAAAAAGCTGTGAAAGCTGCCATGTTGTTGCACTTTTCTACTCCCCTTGGGATGCCTTGAACAGCTGCAGTGTGCCTGGAGCCCAGGGCTTCCTAGTTTTAAAAATCCTAGCCCTAGGCCTAAGCCTAACAGTAACCCTGGGAAGGGAAATCAGCCTGGTGTTAGGCTTTTTGCCAAGGAAAAAGCCGTGAAAGCAGCCATGTTGTGGCACTTTTGCACTCCCTTTTGGATGCCTTTCACAGCTGCAGTGTGCCTGGAACTCAGGGCTTCCTGATTTTAAAAATCCTAGCCCTAGGCCGAACCCCAACACTAAGACGAGAAAGGCAAATCAGCCAGGAATTAGGCATGTCCACAAGGAAAAAGCTGTGGAGGCAGGCATGTTGTGGTACTTTTGCGCTCTTCTTGGCTAGTCCTTCGCAGCTGCTGTGTTCTTGGAACTCAGGGCTTTCTGGTTAATAGAACCCTTACCCTAGGCGTAACTCAAACCTTAACCCTAGGAAGGAAAATCAGCCTATGGTTCGGGATGGTCTCATGGAAATATCAGTGGTGGCAGCCAAGTTGCGTCACTTTTGCAATCCCCTAGGGATGCCTTTCGCAGCTGCAGTGTGCCTGGAGCCCAGGGCTTCCTGGTTTCAAAAGTCCTAGGCCTAAGCCTAACAGTAACCCTAGGAAGGTAAATCAGCCGGGTATTAGGGTTCTTCCTAAGGGAAAAGCCGTGAAAGCAGCCATGTTGTGGCACTTCTGCACTCCCTTTGGGATGCCTTTGGCAGATGAAGTAAGCCTGGAACTCAGGGCTTCCTGGTTAAAGAAATCCAAGCCCTAGGCTGAACCCTAACCCTAACCCTAGGCAGATAAATCAGCCTAGGTATAGGGATGGTGCCAAGGAAAAAGCTGTGAAAGCTGCCATGTTGTTGCACTTTTGTACTCCCCTTGGGATGCCTTGAACAGCTGCAGTGTGCCTGGAGCCCAGGGCTTCCTAGTTTTAAAAATCCTAGCCCTAGGCCTAAGCCTAACAGTAACCCTGGGAAGGTAAATCAGCCTGGTGTTAGGCTTCTTGCCAAGGAAAAAGCCGTGAAAGCAGCCATGTTGTGGCACTTTTGCACTCCCTTTTGGATGCCTTTCACAGCTGCAGTGTGCCTGGAACTCAGGGCTTCCTGATTTTAAAAATCCTAGCCCTAGGCCGAACCCCAACCCTAAGACGAGAAAGGCAAATCAGCCAGGAATTAGGCATGTCCCCAAGGAAAAAGCTGTGGAGGCAGGCATGTTGTGCTACTTTTGCGCTCTTCTTGGCTAGTCCTTCGCAGCTGCTGTGTTCTTGGAACTCAGGGCTTTCTGGTTAATAGAGCCCTTTCCCTAGGCGTAACTCAAACCTTAACCCTAGGAAGGAAAATCAACCTATGGTTCGGGATGGTCTCATGGAAATATCAGTGGTGGCAGCCAAGTTGCGTCACTTTTGCGCTCCCCTTGGGATGCCTTTCGCAGCTGCAGTGTGCCTGGAGCCCAGGGCTTCCTGGTTTTAAAAGTCCTAGGCCTAAGCCTAACAGTAACCCTAGGAAGGTAAATCAGCCGGGTATTAGGGTTCTTCCTAAGGGAAAAGCCGTGAAAGCAGCCATGTTGTGGCACTTCTGCACTCCCTTTGGGATGCCTTTGGCAGATGAAGTAAGCCTGGAACTCAGGGCTTCCTGGTTAAAGAAATCCAAGCCCTAGGCTGAAGCCTAACCCTAACCATAGGCAGATAAATCAGCCTAGGTATAGGGATGGTGCCAAGGAAAAAGCTGTGAAAGCTGCCATGTTGTTGCACTTTTGTACTCCCCTTGGGATGCCTTGAACAGCTGCAGTGTGCCTGGAGCCCAGGGCTTCCTAGTTTTAAAAATCCTAGCCCTAGGCCTAAGCCTAACAGTAACCCTGGGAAGGTAAATCAGCCTGGTGTTAGGCTTCTTGCCAAGGAAAAAGCCGTGAAAGCAGCCATGTTGTGGCACTTTTGCACTCCCTTTTGGATGCCTTTCACAGCTGCAGTGTGCCTGGAACTCAGGGCTTCCTGATTTTAAAAATCCTAGCCCTAGGCCGAACCCCAACCCTAAGACGAGAAAGGCAAATCAGCCAGGAATTAGGCATGTCCCCAAGGAAAAAGCTGTGGAGGCAGGCATGTTGTGCTACTTTTGCGCTCTTCTTGGGTAGTCCTTCGCAGCTGCTGTGTTCTTGGAACTCAGGGCTTTCTGGTTAATAGAGCCCTTACCCTAGGCGTAACTCAAACCTTAACCCTAGGAAGGAAAATCAGCCTATGGTTCGGGATGGTCTCATGGAAATATCAGTGGTGGCAGCCAAGTTGCGTCACTTTTGCGCTCCCCTAGGGATGCCTTTCGCAGCTGCAGTGTGCCTGGAGCCCAGGGCTTCCTGGTTTTAAAAGTCCTAGGCCTAAGCCTAACAGTAACCCTAGGAAGGTAAATCAGCCGGGTATTAGGGTTCTTCCTAAGGGAAAAGCCGTGAAAGCAGCCATGTTGTGGCACTTCTGCACTCCCTTTGGGATGCCTTTGGCAGATGAAGTAAGCCTGGAACTCAGGGCTTCCTGGTTAAAGAAATCCAAGCCCTAGGCTGAACCCTAACCCTAACCCTAGGCAGATAAATCAGCCTAGGTATAGGGATGGTGCCAAGGAAAAAGCTGTGAAAGCTGCCATGTTGTTGCACTTTTGTACTCCCCTTGGGATGCCTTGAACAGCTGCAGTGTGCCTGGAGCCCAGGGCTTCCTAGTTTTAAAAATCCTAGCCCTAGGCCTAAGCCTAACAGTAACCCTGGGAAGGGAAATCAGCCTGGTGTTAGGCTTCTTGCCAAGGAAAAAGCCATGAAAGCAGCCATGTTGTGGCACTTTTGCACTCCCTTTTGGATGCCTTTCACAGCTCCAGTGTGCCTGGAACTCAGGGCTTCCTGATTTTAAAAATCCTAGCCCTAGGCCGAACCCCAACCCTAAGACGAGAAAGGCAAATCAGCCAGGAATTAGGCATGTCCCCAAGGAAAAAACTGTGGAGGCAGGCATGTTGTGCTACTTTTGCGCTCTTCTTGGCTAGTCCTTCGCAGCTGCTGTGTTCTTGGAACTCAGGGCTTTCTGGTTAATAGAGCCCTTACCCTAGGCGTAACTCAAATCTTAAGCCTAGGAAGGAAAATCAGCCTATGGTTCGGGATGGTCTCATGGAAATATCAGTGGTGGCAGCCAAGTTGCGTCACTTTTGCGCTCCCCTTGGGATGCCTTTCGCAGCTGCAGTGTGCCTGGAGCCCAGGGCTTCCTGGTTTTAAAAGTCCTAGGCCTAAGCCTAACAGTAACCCTAGGAAGGTAAATCAGCCGGGTATTAGGGTTCTTCCTAAGGGAAAAGCCGTGAAAGCAGCCATGTTGTGGCACTTCTGCACTCCCTTTGGGATGCCTTTGGCAGATGAAGTAAGCCTGGAACTCAGGGCTTCCTGGTTAAAGAAATCCAAGCCCTAGGCTGAACCCTAACCCTAACCCTAGGCAGATAAATCAGCCTAGGTATAGGGATGGTGCCAAGGAAAAAGCTGTGAAAGCTGCCATGTTGTTGCACTTTTGTACTCCCCTTGGGATGCCTTGAACAGCTGCAGTGTGCCTGGAGCCCAGGGCTTCCTAGTTTTAAAAATCCTAGCCCTAGGCCTAAGCCTAACAGTAACCCTGGGAAGGGAAATCAGCCTGGTGTTAGGCTTCTTGCCAAGGAAAAAGCCATGAAAGCAGCCATGTTGTGGCACTTTTGCACTCCCTTTTGGATGCCTTTCACAGCTCCAGTGTGCCTGGAACTCAGGGCTTCCTGATTTTAAAAATCCTAGCCCTAGGCCGAACCCCAACCCTAAGACGAGAAAGGCAAATCAGCCAGGAATTAGGCATGTCCCCAAGGAAAAAACTGTGGAGGCAGGCATGTTGTGCTACTTTTGCGCTCTTCTTGGCTAGTCCTTCGCAGCTGCTGTGTTCTTGGAACTCAGGGCTTTCTGGTTAATAGAGCCCTTACCCTAGGCGTAACTCAAACCTTAAGCCTAGGAAGGAAAATCAGCCTATGGTTCGGGATGGTCTCATGGAAATATCAGTGGTGGCAGCCAAGTTGCGTCACTTTTGCGCTCCCCTTGGGATGCCTTTCGCAGCTGCAGTGTGCCTGGAGCCCAGGGCTTCCTGGTTTTAAAAGTCCTAGGCCTAAGCCTAACAGTAACCCTAGGAAGGTAAATCAGCCGGGTATTAGGGTTCTTCCAAAGGGAAAAGCCGTGAAAGCAGCCATGTTGTGGCACTTCTGCACTCCCTTTGGGATGCCTTTGGCAGATGAAGTAAGCCTGGAACTCAGGGCTTCCTGGTTAAAGAAATCCAAGCCCTAGGCTGAACCCTAACCCTAACCCTAGGCAGATAAATCAGCCTAGGTATAGGGATGGTGCCAAGGAAAAAGCTGTGAAAGCTGCCATGTTGTTGCACTTTTGTACTCCCCTTGGGATGCCTTGAACAGCTGCAGTGTGCCTGGAGCTAAGGGCTTCCTAGTTTTAAAAATCCTAGCCCTAGGCCTAAGCCTAACAGTAACCCTGGGAAGGTAAATCAGCCTGGTGTTAGGCTTCTTGCCAAGGAAAAAGCCGTGAAAGCAGCCATGTTGTGGCACTTTTGCACTCCCTTTTGGATGCCTTTCACAGCTGCAGTGTGCCTGGAACTCAGGGCTTCCTGATTTTAAAAATCCTAGCCCTAGGCCGAACCCCAACCCTAAGACGAGAAAGGCAAATCAGCCAGGAATTAGGCATGTCCCCAAGGAAAAAGCTGTGGAGGCAGGCATGTTGTGCTACTTTTGCGCTCTTCTTGGGTAGTCCTTCGCAGCTGCTGTGTTCTTGGAACTCAGGGCTTTCTGGTTAATAGAGCCCTTACCCTAGGCGTAACTCAAACCTTAACCCTAGGAAGGAAAATCAGCCTATGGTTCGGGATGGTCTCATGGAAATATCAGTGGTGGCAGCCAAGTTGCGTCACTTTTGCGCTCCCCTAGGGATGCCTTTCGCAGCTGCAGTGTGCCTGGAGCCCAGGGCTTCCTGGTTTTAAAAGTCCTAGGCCTAAGCCTAACAGTAACCCTAGGAAGGTAAATCAGCCGGGTATTAGGGTTCTTCCTAAGGGAAAAGCCGTGAAAGCAGCCATGTTGTGGCACTTCTGCACTCCCTTTGGGATGCCTTTGGCAGATGAAGTAAGCCTGGAACTCAGGGCTTCCTGGTTAAAGAAATCCAAGCCCTAGGCTGAAGCCTAACCCTAACCCTAGGCAGATAAATCAGCCTAGGTATAGGGATGGTGCCAAGGAAAAAGCTGTGAAAGCTGCCATGTTGTTGCACTTTTGTACTCCCCTTGGGATGCCTTGAACAGCTGCAGTGTGCCTGGAGCCCAGGGCTTCCTAGTTTTAAAAATCCTAGCCCTAGGCCTAAGCCTAACAGTAACCCTGGGAAGGGAAATCAGCCTGGTGTTAGGCTTCTTGCCAAGGAAAAAGCCATGAAAGCAGCCATGTTGTGGCACTTTTGCACTCCCTTTTGGATGCCTTTCACAGCTCCAGTGTGCCTGGAACTCAGGGCTTCCTGATTTTAAAAATCCTAGCCCTAGGCCGAACCCCAACCCTAAGACGAGAAAGGCAAATCAGCCAGGAATTAGGCATGTCCCCAAGGAAAAAGCTGTGGAGGCAGGCATGTTGTGCTACTTTTGCGCTCTTCTTGGGTAGTCCTTCGCAGCTGCTGTGTTCTTGGAACTCAGGGCTTTCTGGTTAATAGAGCCCTTACCCTAGGCGTAACTCAAACCTTAACCCTAGGAAGGAAAATCAACCTATGGTTCGGGATGGTCTCATGGAAATATCAGTGGTGGCAGCCAAGTTGCGTCACTTTTGCGCTCCCCTAGGGATGCCTTTTGCAGCTGCAGTGTGCCTGGAGCCCAGGGCTTCCTGGTTTTAAAAGTCCTAGGCCTAAGCCTAACAGTAACCCTAGGAAGGTAAATCAGCCGGGTATTAGGGTTCTTCCTAAGGGAAAAGCCGTGAAAGCAGCCATGTTGTGGCACTTCTGCACTCCCTTTGGGATGCCTTTGGCAGATGAAGTAAGCCTGGAACTCAGGGCTTCCTGGTTAAAGAAATCCAAGCCCTAGGCTGAACCCTAACCCTAACCCTAGGCAGATAAATCAGCCTAGGTATAGGGATGGTGCCAAGGAAAAAGCTGTGAAAGCTGCCATGTTGTTGCACTTTTGTACTCCCCTTGGGATGCCTTGAACAGCTGCAGTGTGCCTGGAGCCCAGGGCTTCCTAGTTTTAAAAATCCTAGCCCTAGGCCTAAGCCTAACAGTAACCCTGGGAAGGTAAATCAGCCTGGTGTTAGGCTTCTTGCCAAGATAAAAGCCGTGAAAGCAGCCATGTTGTGGCACTTTTGCACTCCCTTTTGGATGCCTTTCACAGCTCCAGTGTGCCTGGAACTCAGGGCTTCCTGATTTTAAAAATCCTAGCCCTAGGCCGAACCCCAACCCTAAGACGAGAAAGGCAAATCAGCCAGGAATTAGGCATGTCCACAAGGAAAAAGCTGTGGAGGCAGGCATGTTGTGGTACTTTTGCGCTCTTCTTGGCTAGTCCTTCGCAGCTGCTGTGTTCTTGGAACTCAGGGCTTTCTGGTTAATAGAGCCCATACCCTAGGCGTAACTCAAACCTTAACCCTAGGAAGGAAAATCAACCTATGGTTCGGGATGGTCTCATGGAAATATCAGTGGTGGCAGCCAAGTTGCGTCACTTTTGCGCTCCCCTTGGGATGCCTTTCGCAGCTGCAGTGTGCCTGGAGCCCAGGGCTTCCTGGTTTTAAAAGTCCTAGGCCTAAGCCTAACAGTAACCCTAGGAAGGTAAATCAGCCGGGTATTAGGGTTCTTCCTAAGGGAAAAGCCGTGAAAGCAGCCATGTTGTGGCACTTCTGCACTCCCTTTGGGATGCCTTTGGCAGATGAAGTAAGCCTGGAACTCAGGGCTTCCTGGTTAAAGAAATCCAAGCCCTAGGCTGAACCCTAACCCTAACCCTAGGCAGATAAATCAGCCTAGGTATAGGGATGGTGCCAAGGAAAAAGCTGTGAAAGCTGCCATGTTGTTGCACTTTTCTACTCCCCTTGGGATGCCTTGAACAGCTGCAGTGTGCCTGGAGCCCAGGGCTTCCTAGTTTTAAAAATCCTAGCCCTAGGCCTAAGCCTAACAGTAACCCTGGGAAGGGAAATCAGCCTGGTGTTAGGCTTTTTGCCAAGGAAAAAGCCGTGAAAGCAGCCATGTTGTGGCACTTTTGCACTCCCTTTTGGATGCCTTTCACAGCTGCAGTGTGC